>NC_070617.1:41853682-42223682 GCF_027172205.1 Podarcis raffonei | reverse complement strand
GATTCGAATGTTAAGAAATTAAACATGTAGCAGGAGACCCAATTTATTTGTGTATTTCTGAGCGAAGCCGCCATTTAGGAATATTCATTGGACAACTGCATTTTATCCTTGGGAATTAGTTGCCAGGGGCCAAAGAGCAGCTGGAGATGAAGGCACCCCAGAGTTGGGAGGACTCCAGATGGGGGCTTAGCATCACAAACAGGTCACATAGATAATTGCAAAAGAGATGCCAGCAACTGCATGGGTTGTCTGTCTGTCTGTCTGTCTGTCTGTCTGTCTGTCTGTTTGTTTGTTTGTTTGTTTGTTTGTTTGTTTGTTTGTTTGTTTGTTTTAAATAATGCATTGGATTTGTCATGGATAGGGAAAATCTGGATTAAGGGATTGGGGGTAGGGAATACAGGCTATCCTTTTTATACCAGTGATGTCATGTGGACACTGTGGAAAAGTTGCAAGTGTGAGCTGCAGGCTTTCCACCTCTGGAAGCAGCACCTGGAGATTTCAAGGGGAACAAAGGGGCTTCCCAGTTCAAGACTGCAGACCTTATGCTTATTTAACATGCAATATAGGGCCCATCCTCTGAACCAGCTGCTGCTTCTGAAGAGTCTGCAATTGCTACAACAGCCTGGCAACCACATCTAAATGGTGGCTGCCAGCTCCAGTCAGAGGACAGCAGGTCCCCTCGCCCCACCCCTGCAAGGGTGCCCTCTTGCGTTGCACTTCGGGCCAATGACATGCCAGTTGCTGGCTTTGGGGTTTTGGATTTCACAGCTCTGCAGGTCACAAACAGTAGTGGTTGGCAGGTATGTGGGTAGCAGTAGCACGACCCTTTCTGGCTGACCTGTGATTTGAGAATAAGAAGAGGGCAATTTACATCCACCCTTGAAGGAAGCTTGAAGGAAGATCCCACCCACCCTTCCCTCTCTAAATCTTTGGTCAGCCTTCTAATCCAGGGTAGGTCCTTTTCCAGTCTGCAGTGTCTGTTTCGTCGTATTTGGAGCAGTCCTCAGAATCAGAAGGTTTTTGCTCTCTGTGTGAACCCATTAAATTTGTGCTCTCCTCAGCTCTTAGGAGAAAAGAAGGGACTGTGTGTTACCAGGCATAAATGTCACCAGGAAAACAGTCTTTTGACAGGAAGCCACGATTTACTAAAAAATGTCAGCTTTCCAGTGGGATTATCCAAGTGGCTTCCAAGAAGAACTTTAATCAAATTCCCAGCTAAGCTGGTGCACAGCCAAGGATGAGGAGGGAGCCTCAGCAGCTGTATGGGCTGAGGCAAGGAGTGGGGGCAGATCTGAGCAAGGCAGAATTCCATGTAAGGGAGACAGAATCATAGACTTGTAGAGTTGGAAGGTACCCCAAATGTCATCTAGTTCATCCCCCTGAAATTCAGGAATCACAGCTAAAGAGTCTCTGACAGATGCCCACCCAATGAGGAAGCTTCCAAGGGAGCCTGTTCCACAGTCAAGCACCTCTTACCACCAGAATGTTATTCCTAATGTTGCATCAGAACCTCCTTTCTTATCATATGAATCCATTGGTTCCAGTTTTCCCTTCTGGAACAGCAGAAAACAGGCTTGCTCCATCTTCCATGTGGCAGCCCTTGGGATATTTTGAGATCTTCACAACAGGTGACTTCCAAGTGCTCTCTCTCCTGTTGTGGACCAGCACGGTTTGGTGCAATTTACATCTTAGACCAAGGGTAGCCAACATGGTGCTCTCCAAATGTTCTTGGGATTCCTATTCTCATCAGCCCAGTGGCACCAGGGATTATGGGAGTTGTAATCCAGCAACATCTGGAGGCACCCCTTTGCCTACCCATGTCTTAGATGGTGCTCTGCTAGCCCTTCCCATTGCTCCCTCCAGGGGACTTTTTATTGCAGCTTCTCCATCTCTCCTTCACCCATCTCCTGCCACCAGCATCAGGACCTTAAAATTATTAAACAGAACTGAGAACCCCGTGGTGTTCTGGAAGTCACAATTTAGTGTGCAGACATTAGCAGATGGTGATAACTGTGAATGCTTTGGGCTGCTGCTGATTCCTACGGATAAAGACACAAGAACATGGCAGGGCTCTTTTCTGGCTGGCTGGCGGACTAGTGTTTCTCCTTGACTCCACCTGCCCCCACGCCCAAATATTTGCCATCAACTCTGAGTTGAAGGGGAAAGTTTGAATTTACTGAAGAGCAGCACCCTCTGCTGGCCAATAGAAGCTCTGCTACTGTGTTGAATTTAGAAGTGAGACCAGTGAGGGGTTACCAGTTTCTGATATTGTCCCCTGTCTGCTTGCCATGCAGAGATTCACTGATCTTCATACCATGAGCTTTGCCTGCTGCTCCCGTTCTTTCTTCTTCTTTTTTGCTGTTCTTTTTTATTGGTTTCTTTAGACATATGTTCATCATACCACATTGTAACAACTTGATTTTCCTGTAAATTAAATATATGTTTTTAAAACATTTGTTGTTTAGTCGTTTAGTCATGTCCAACTCTTCGTGACCCCATGGACCAGAGCACGCCAGGCACTTCTGTCTTCCACTGCCTTCCGCAGTTTAGTCAAACACCATCCAACTATCTCGTCCTCCGTCGTCCCCTTCTCCTTGTGCCCTCAATCTTTCCCAACATCAGGGTCTTTTCCAGGGAGTCTTCTCTTCTCATGAGGTGGCCAAAGTATTGGAGCCTCAACTTCACAATCTGTCCTTCCAGTGAGCACTCAGGGCTGATTTCCTTAAGAATGAATCAGTTTGATCTTCTTGCAGTCCATGGGACTCTCAAGAGTCTCCTCCAGCACCATAATTCAAAAGCATCAATTCTTTGGCGATCAGCCTTCTTTATGGTCCAGCTCTCACTTCCATACATCACTACAGGGAAAACCATGGTTTTTACTATGCGGACCTTTGTTGGCAAGGTGATGTCTCTACTTTTTAAGATGCTGTCTAGGTTTGTCATTGCTTTTCTCCCCAGAAGCAGGCGTCTTTTAATTTCGTGGCTCCTGTCACCATCTGCAGTGATCATGAAGCCCAAGAAAGTAAAATCTCTCACTGCCTCCATTTCTTCCCCTTCTATTTGCCAGGAGGTGATGGGACCAGTGGCCATGGTCTTCGTTTTTTTGATGTTGAGCTTCAGACCATATTTTGCGCTCTCCTCTCTCACCCTCATTAAGAGCTTCTTTAATTCCTCCTCACTTTCTGCCATCATGATTGTGTCATCAGCATATCTGAGGTTGTTGATATTTCTTCCGGCAATCTTAATTCCGGCTAGGGATTCATCCAGCCCAGCCTTTCGCATGATGAATTCTGCATATAAGTTAAATAAGCAGGGAGACAATATACAGCCTTGTCATACTCCTTTCCCAATTTTGAACCAATCAGTTGTTCCATATCCAGTTCTAACTGTAGCTTCTTGTCCCACATAGAGATTTCTCAGGATAATTCCTCTGTGTATTCTTGCCACCTCTTCTTGATGTCTTCTGCTTCTGTTAGGTCCTTACCACTTTTGTCCTTTATTATGGTAATCTTTGTACAAAATGTTCCTTTCATATCTCCAATTTTCTTGAACAGATCACTGGTTCTTCCCATTCTGCTGTTTTCCTCTATTTCTTTGCATTGCTCGTTTAAGAAGGCCTTCTTGTCTCTCCTTGCTATTTTTTGGAAATCTGCATTCAATTTCCTGTATCTTTCACTATCTCCCTCGCATTTTGCTTGCCTTCTCTCCCCCGCTATTTGTAAGGCCTCGTTGGACAGCCACTTTGCTTTCTTGCATTTCCTTTTCATTGGGATGGTTTTCGTTGCTGCTTCCTGTATAATGTTGAGAGCCTCCATCCATAGTTCTTCAGGCACTCTGTCCAGCAAATCTAAATCCTTGAACCTGTTCCTCACTTCCACTGTGTATTCATAAGGGATTTGATTTAGATTGTATCTTACCTGCCCAGTGGTTTTTCCTACTTTCTTCAGTTTAAGCTTGAATTTTCTTATAAGAAGCTGATGATCTGAGCCACAGTCAGCTCCAGGTCTTGTTTTTGCTGACTGTATAGAGCTTCTCCATCTTTGGCTGCAGAGAATATAATCAATCTGATTTCGATGCTGCCCATCTGGTGATGTCCATGTGTAGAGTCATCTCTTGTGTTGTTGGAAAAGCGTGTTTGTGATGACCAGCTTTTTCTCTTGACAGAACTCTATTAGCCTTTGCCCTGCTTCGTTTTGATCTCCAAGGCCAAACTTGCCAGTTTTTCCTTTTATCTCTTGATTCCCTACTTTAGCATTCCAATCCCCTATAATGAGAAGAACATCCTTCTTTGGTGTCACTTCTATAAGGTGTTGTAAGTCTTCATAGAATTGCTCAATTTCAGTTTCTTCAGCACCAGTAGTTGGTGCATAAACTTGGATTACTGTGATGTTAAAAGGTCTGCCTTGGATTTGTATCAAGATCATTCTATCATTTTTGAGACTGCATCCCAGTACAGCTTTTGCCACTCTTTTGTTGACTATGAAGGCCACTCCATTTCTTTTATGGGTTTCTTGCCCACAGTAGTAGATATGATGGTCATGCGAACTGAATTCGCCCATTCCCATCCATTTTAGTTCACTGATGCCCAGGATGTCAATATTTATTCTTGCCATTTCATTTTTGACCACATCCAACTTACCAAGGTTCATGGTTCTTACATTCCGGGTTCCTATGCAATATTTTTCTTTACAGCATTGGACTTTCCTTTCGCTTCCAGGCATTTCCGCAACTGAGCGTCCTTTCATAGAATCATAGAATCATAGAATCATAGAGTTGGAAGAGACCACAAGGGCCATCGAGTGCAACCCCCTGCCAAGCAGGAAACACCATCAGAGCACTCCTGACATATGGTTGTCAAGCCTCTGCTTAAAGACCTCCAAAGAAGGAGACTCCACCACACTCCTTGGCAGCAAATTCCACTGTCGAACAGCTCTTACTGTCAGGAAGTTCTTCCTAATGTTTAGGTGGAATCTTCTTTCTTGTAGTTTGGATCCATTGCTCCGTGTCCGCTTCTCTGGAGCAGCAGAAAACAACCTTTCTCCCTCCTCTATGTGACATCCTTTTATATATTTGAACATGGCTATCATATCACCCCTTAACCTCCTCTTCTCCAGGCTAAACATGCCCAGCTCCCTTAGCCGTTCCTCATAAGGCATTGTTTCCAGGCCTTTGACCATTTTGGTTGCCCTCCTCTGGACACGTTCCAGTTTGTCAGTGTCCTTCTTGAACTGTGGTGCCCAGAACTGGACACAGTACTTTCGTCTTTGGCCCAGCCGCTTCATCAGCTCTGAATCTACTTGTACTTGTCCTCCGCTCTTCCTCAGTAGCATGTTGGACGCCTTCCGACCTGAGGGGCTCATCTTCCAGCGTCATAACTTTTTGGTGCCTGTTGTCTTTGTCCATGGAGTTTTCTTGGCAGGGATACTGGAGTGGCTTGCCGGTTCCTCCTCCAGGTGGATCACGTTTGGTCAAAACTCTCCACTATGACCTGTTCATCTTGGGTGCCCTGCTCGGCATAGTTCATAGCTACTCTGAGCTATTCAAGCCCCTTCGCCACGGCAAGGCAGTGATCCATGAAGGGGATGGATCACAGTGATCCATGAAGGGGGTGGATCCATGAAGTTTAAAACATAGTACAAGAATAAAACAACAGAATACATACTTATTTATTTGATATTTGTAATCCATTTGCATTTGACTTCTTTTAAAGGCACAGGAACATCCGAGTTTTATTTTCCCATGCCCTTGGGGAACGGTCTTGCTTTGCATTTTGGATTTCATCACTTTGCAAGTCATGCCTACTTGGCTTGGTTCTTCCATGCTTGTCTACCACTAAGGCAAACTAGCTCAGGGGGCCAAGGGGGCTCGTAAAAGCAACTTCTCCTAGTGATCTGGATGTGAATCCCACTTCTGCCTCTGATCGAAACAGGTCTGGGCAAACTTTTGAGTTGTTCTGGGAAACTGCAGCAATTGATTTCCAGGCTTCATGTACAGCAGGGCTCAACCTTGACATCTGCTTTCCAGTGTCAACATACAAAGTACTGGCAGTTTCTAGCATTGCCCAGGAACTCTAAGAAAACCAAAATTTTAAAAACAGTGCAGTTTTAAAATATTCCGTCCACCACCTTGGTTGAAAATGGCATCCAGACATAAACAGCAGCCTGCTAAGAGCAACAGAAGAGCCTGTTGGATCAGACCGAGGGCCCATCTCGATCATCATCTTCCCAACCAGTTCCCCACAGGAATCCTGCAAGAAGGACCCCAGAGCAACAGCAGTGCTCCCCCCACCCCACGCTACTTGCACATTCAGAGGCACATTCTGAACCGTTAAGGCAGAACATAGCTATCGTGACTAGTAGCCATTGACAGCCTTAGGCACATTAATTTCTCTAATCCTCCTTTAAAGCCATCCAAGTTGGTGGCCTTCACTACTGCTTGTGGGACCCAGCTGCCCCAAGTCCACACTCAGGGCAATCCAAAAAGGAATTCCATAGTAAAAACACAGGGGCAACTCAAGAAGCAAAGTCCAGAAACAGTCTAAGGTCAAGACAGAGAAAACCCCTGTTCTGACAAGTTTGTTCCACCATCCTGGGTCCAAATGGAGTTCAATTGTTTCAAAAAATAGAAGAAAATCTGCTCCTTCATCTGAAATTTGATTACAGTATCATAAGATGTCTAAATCATAGAACTGTAGAGTTGTAAGGGACCACAAGAGTCGTCTAGTCGAACCCCCTGCAACACAGGAATCTCTTTGCCCAGCTTGGGGCTTGAACCTGCATCCCTGGGATGGTGGTGGTGGTGGTTCTTTTTATTAATTTCTATTATTTATAAGCCACCCACCTGACAGGGTTGCCCCAGCCACTCTTGGCAGCTCCCAACAAAAAATAGTAAAAACACAGTTACAACATCAAACACTATAAGAGTCTCATGCTCTACCAACTGAGCTACGCAGATCAAACAAGCACACAGACAACAAGATTAGATTTCTTCTCCACCTCTCCATTTTGAGGTCCCTGAGTGGGTAACAACAACTCAAAAATACAATATTAAAACTAGTTAAAACCAATTATGATCAAAAGAATAGGGCATGTTCCAAAATATACCTCTAGATGAGCCTTTGGTCTGATCCAGAAGGCCTGAGTAACAGCAAAGGAGAGCTACTTCCTTCATGCTCAGCCTGCGCACTTCCTGAAAGCATTGGAAGCAGGATGCTGGGCCAGAGAGGCTTTGAGCCTGATCCTGCACGGCTCCTTTGGTGTTCTTGCTGTTGCTGAGACACATTCGCCGCAGGGACATCTAGCAGCCACTCCTCCTGCTCCTTCCTATGGCAGCAGATCATGGAGTTTCCAAGTTCAGAGGCAATATACCATTGAATATTGGTTTATCAGAGGCAAATGCTTGGTGTCCTGCTTTGTGGGCAGCCTGGAGGAAGCTTCTTGGCCACTGTTGGAAGGAGGTTGGAGCCCAGACCAGATGATCCAGAAGGACTCCTCTCACGGTGACCCTCTCTTTCTCTGCCTGCCCATTCCCCATCCCCCGGCACAGTCTGAACCTGAGCAACAGCGATATCCTCACTGTCTATGATGGAGACGACGTCAGCACCCACATCTTGGGACACTACCTGGGCAGCAGTGGGCCTCAGAAACTCTACTCCTCCACGCCAGACTTGACCATCCAGTTCCACTCGGACCCGGCTGGGCTCATCTTTGGAAAAGGGCAGGGATTTATCATGAACTACATTGGTGGGTGCCTGGAAGGGTGCCCAGATGCCTCGCCACCTCCTGGCCTGGAAAGGGCAAAGCTGGGGGAGGGGCTGACTGCGCAAGATGCCGAGGCTCACTGGGGATGGGTGAGGAGCCCATGACCCGCCAGGCTTTCTTGGAGTTAAACTCCCATCAGCCTTAGCAGCCAGAGAGGGAGCTGGGAGTTGCATTTCGGCAACATTGGAAGGGCAACAGCTCCCTGCTCCCCACTCTGTAACCTTTAAGAACTAGCAGTTGCAGCTGTTCAAGCTCCAGCCAAGAGGGACTTGAAATGTGTTTGGGGGCAGCTCCCTCCATTTGTCCTTTAACTGGGGAGGAGAGAGAGAAAGAGAGGCTTCCTGGGGTGCCTGGTTGGGGGGGGTGGCAGAGCAGTTTCTCTGAGCACAGAATGCCTGCATCTCTATGGGAGAGGATCAGGACGAGCCCATGGGGAAAGGGACCTCTCTGTGACTGAAACCCCTTCATACCCTCCCTTTAAAGTGCCACAATAACACTTTAAACAGCCATGGCTTCCTCCCCAAGAATCCTGGCAGTTTGTTAGGCAACACTCCCCCCCCCACACACACACACCCGAGCTACAATTCCCAGAGCTCCTTGTGAAGAGGGGTGGGTTGTTAAACCATGATGGGAACTGTAGCTCTGGGAGGTGACTATCAAAGGGCTTTCACTGTGTGGTGTGCAAGTGTCCTGAGATGACCCTGTCAGAGTAGACAGAGATGATAGATGATAGATAGATAGATGATAGATAGATAGATAGATTAGATAGATAGATAGATAGATAGATAGATGATAGATAGATATAGATGATAGAAAGATGATAGATAGATAGATAGATGATAGATAGATAGATGATAGATAGATAGATAGATAGATAGATAGATAGATAGATGATAGATAGATAGATAGATAGATAGATAGATAGATAGATGATAGATAGATGATAGATAGATAATGATGATAGATGATATAGATAGATAGATAGATAGATAGATAGATAGATAGATAGATAGATGATAGATGATAGATAGATGATAGATGATAGATAGATAGATAGATAGATAGATAGATAGATAGATAGATAGATATAGATATAGATAGATAGATAGATGATAGATGATAGATAGATAGATAGATGATAGATAGATAGATAGATAGATAGATAGATAGATGATAGATAGATGGATAGATAGATAGATGATAGATAGATGATAGATAGATGATAGATAGATAGATAGATAGATAGATAGATAGATAGATAGATAGATGATAGATAGATATAGATGATAGATAGAGATAGGCAGGCAGGCCAGAGCAAAAACGCTGAGGATGGTGGTGCAAACTTGATCCATGGCCCTTGGGATCCTGCCTGGCCACCCACAGTGCTGATTTAGGGACCTGCAGCCAAATCCTTGACTTTGAACTCTCACTGTCTGGAACTCCTCCCAACTCAGTCAGGGGCATGGAATCTGCTGTGGCTGCCTAGACTCTTGTTTCTGGGCTCTGACCCGCATCTTCCCAAGCCACTGTGAGCAGAAGTCAGCTGCATCTTGATGGTCCTCACAGGCTCTCTGGTCCTATGCAAACTGAGACCCAGAGTTCCCCTGGCTGGTCCCATGGGCTTTTGTCAGCCTGCTTCCCCCACCCCCACCCCATCTGCATTTCCCACTTCTCAAGGCCTTGGCAGCCTCAAGACCTTGACAGCATAGAGCAACAGCGCTGATTTCTTCCTCCTCTGACTTTGCCCCTCCCTCTCACCAGGGAGGGTGTTGCAAGCCACAGGAGCCAACTCCTAAGAGCCAATGTCCCTTTGGGGGGCCCCCTAAAATATTTGAGGGGGCCAGGGGCTGCCAGAGTTGGTGGGCATTGCCATTCAAGTGGTGTGTGGGTGTGTGCCGCATCTTGTGATGGATTATGTGGGGTGAGGCCTACTTGCCCCCCCCATATTTTATTCAAGTTGGCATCCCTGCTGCAAGCTCTCTGTGATGTCACAGAATGCTCTAAGCAGGGCGCATCCCATCACCGGGGCACCTCTTCTGGAGACGGTGCCATCCAAGCTGTGTGCACAAGCTCCTTAAAGGAGGCAAAATGTTCTGTTAGAGAAGCCCAGGTTGATGCAGCCCAGATTTTGAGAGTTCCACCTCCAGCTTCTCTAGAACTTGATGTTTCCTGCAGCTGTCAAATAGCTGCCAAGAGGGTATTTGAGGTGCTTGAGGAGCAGGGTCCAGCTGTGTACCCAGCTGCTTCTTAACTGCAAGTTCTCTTTCCGGGTACAGAAGTGTCACGGAATGACTCCTGTTCAGACTTGCCTGAAATCCAGAACGGCTGGAAGACCACATCTCACACAGAACTTGTTCGTGAGGCCAAGATCACCTACCAGTGTGACCCAGGCTACGACATTGTCGGGAGTGACACCCTCACCTGCCAGTGGGACCTCAGCTGGAGCAGCGACCCGCCCTTCTGTGAGAAAAGTATGGGCTTCGCAATGTAGGCAAGGGTGGCATGACCTGTGCTGACTCCGCGTCTGCCCTGCTCCTGACTCTTAACACGTCTTTCCTCGTGGTTTGAGGAACCCTCCCTGCATCTGCCATGTAAGAGAGAGCCTTGCACCTTGCAGAGCAGAGCTGAGGGGGCTCCCCCAGTTTACACAGTACGATCCCATCTTACACAGAGGTATGCCCAAGTCCTTTGGAGCTGCCCAGCAAGTCGGGGGAGAACTTAAAAGCTCTTTTTGCAGCAGGTAACTCAAGAGGAACCAGCACAAAGGGAGCTTTTAAGGCCTCTGCCTTGCTTGGAGGTCAAGGCCAGCGTGTCAGAATAGGACCTGGGAGGCCAGGGTTTGAATCCCCACTCAGCCATATGGAACTCGCTGGTTGACCTTGGGTGCTGGTCCCTGCCTCTCAGCCTAGCCTACCTTGCAGAGTTGCTGTGAGGATTAAATGAGGAGTGGGGAGAACTATGTATGCCACCTGGAACTCCTTGGAGAGAAAATGTGGGGTGCAGTAAATAACTATCAAGGGCCTCTTAGCACACCAGGTCCAGAAGCCTAGTGATCTTCACAGGAGATCTCACAGGAACTCCAACAGTCTCGTCTTGAGCTCTCCGCCTTGCTTGGATTCAACTTGTGCCATTTCAAGCAGCTGGTCTTCAGCCCCATGTAGCTGAGATCACACCAGTTCAACGTGCATAAAATGTGACCGCCCTGAGCAGCCTCTGCTGGGGATTCCCAGGACCCGCTTTGGATTGCTGTGCAGGTGCAAGAAGGGGTTGAGCTGAACAAAGATGCCTTGCCATTTGGCAGCTAGAAGCCCCAGCTCAGCCAGCTGTGGTTTCTGCTACGAGTGTTATTACTGTCATTCTGATCTGCTTTCCTCAAAAAGTGACCCCCAGAAAAACATACAAAAACACTGTCTGAAACCAAGCATAGCAACCCAACCAATAAAAACCTGAAAATACAGCTCTACAGATAAATGGCAATTCTTACACATCCCAGTACATTAAATGAGGCACACCTGGAAGAAGCGGACCATTTGGATCCCTTCCAGTTGGGATTCAGGCCTCATCATGGGACTGAAACTGCCTTGGTCGCGCTGGTTGATGATCTCTGGCAGGCTAGGGACAAAGGTGAGAGCTGTTTCCGAGTTCTGCTGGATCTCTCAGCGGCCTTTGATACCATCGACCATAACATCCTTCTAGACCGTCTAGAGGAGCTGGGAGCTGGGGCCACTGTTATACAGTGGTTCCGCTCCTTCCTCCTGGGCTATGTTCAGAAAGTGGAGGGTGAGTGTTCAGACCCCTAGGCCCTCACTTGTGGGGTGCTTCAGGGTTCTGAGCTCTCCCCATGCTTTTTAACATCTACATGAAGCCGCTGGGAGAGATCATCAGGGGGTTTGGGCTGGGTGTCCATCAATATGCGGATGATAGCCAGCTCTATCTCTCTTTCAAATCAGAACCAGTGAAGGCGGTGAAGGTCCTGTGTGAGTGCCTGGAGGTGGTTGGAGGATGGATGGCGGCTAACAGATTGAGGTTGAATCCTGACAAAACAGAAGTACTGTTTTGGGTGACAGGAGGCGGGCAGGTGTGGAGGACTCCCTGGTCCTGAATGGGGTAACTGTGCCCCTGAAGGACCAGGTGCGCAGCCTGGAAATCATTTTGGACTCACAGCTGTCCATAGAGGTGCAGGTCAATTCTGTGTCCAGAGCAGCTGTCTACCAGCTCCATCTGGTACGCAAGCTGAGACCCTACCTGCCTGCGGACTGTCTTGCCAGAGTGGTGCATGCTCTGGTTATCTCTCACTTGGACTACTGCAGTGCGCTCTACGTGGGGCTACCTTTGAAGTTGACCCGGAAACTACAACTAATCCAGAATGCAGCAGCTAGACTGGTGACTGGGAGTGGCTGCCAAGACCACATAACACCAGTCTTGAAAGACCTACATTGGCTCCCAGTACATTTCCTAGCACAATTCAAAGTGTTGGTGCTGACCTTTAAAGCCCTAAACGGCCTCGGTCCAGTATGCCTGAAGGTGCATCTCCTACCCCACCGTTCTACACTGAGGTCCAGTGCCGAGGACCTTCTGGCGGTTCCCTCCCTGCAAGAAGCGAGGTTACAAAGAACCAGGCAGAGGGCCTTCTCGGTAGTGGCACCTGCCCTGTGGAACGCCCTCCCACCAGATGTCAAAGAGAATAACAACTACCAGACTTTTAGAACACATCTGAAGGCAGACTTATTTAGGGAAGCTTTTAATGTTTGATGAATTACTGTAGTTTAATATTTTGTTGAAAGCCGCCCAGAGTGGCTGGGGAAGCCCAACCAGATGGGTGGGATATAAATAATTTATTATTATTATAATTATATTGAAACCTTTCAAACTGAAGGGTGAAAAGGCATCAGATTTCAAAGCTTTCATGAGGACTAGAAGCATTTCAAACCGGAAATCCTCCACATCCTACAATACTGCAAGCTAGAGAGACCAACTCTTGCCATGGATGCCCCCAGTTCTCATCTAACTCTGTTCCTTTCTCTCCTCTAGTTATGTACTGCACAGACCCTGGGGAGGTGGAGCACTCAGCCCGTTTGATTTCTGACCCCGTGCTCTTGGTCGGGACCACAATCCAGTACACCTGCAATCCGGGCTTCGTTCTTGAAGGAAGTTCTCTCCTGACCTGTTACAGCCGCGAGACGGGGACACCCATCTGGACCTCAAGGCTGCCCCACTGTGTTTGTATGTTGGGCTCTTTACCCCTCTGAATGCAGAACTCACGGAAGCCACGGTTGAGTTGTGGGGGACTGCAACCCCTGTGGGTTGGCATTTGAATATAAATACAAGAATACCATATGAAGCTGCCTTCAACAGGTCCAGGTCCTTGATAGATTTGGGCTCAAAAAGATCTCTTTTAACCAGCAGGAGCTCCCTTCAAGGCCTCGGATGGAGAGGGCTCTTCCATATCATCTAGAATTGTAGAATTGAAGAGTTTGAGGTGACTGGGGGTCATCTAGTCCAACCCCCAGCAATGCAGGAATCTCAGCTAAAGCATCCCTGACAGATGGCCATAAGACCTCTGCGTAAAAATTTCCATTTTTGTCATTTGAATCCATTGGTTTTAGGCCCTACCCTCAAGCTTGCTCCGTCTTCTGTGTGACAGCCCTTCATATATTTGAAGATGGTGATCTGCAAATATGGTGCCAGAAATCTTTTTTCCCTTGATATGCCAGGAACTGAGCCAAATTATAGCATCAAATCAATATTTGTTGCCAGCAAGTGGTTGGATGAGCCCTCCAAAAGACAGGTGGAGAAGCACTTGGCTCACACCTGCAAACAGCTGCCACAAGGTGCTCCAAGCCCACAGGTTAATTTGTGGCCTTTGCTGTGAGAAAACCCTCGTTCTTCACAGGGAAGGTTGCACATTTGTGGGGCAGGAGAGGCAGAGCAGCACTGCTTATGTGGAGCCAGTCTTGCTTGAGCCGCTGGGAAAAAACACTCTCTGTCTCATGCAGTGTGGCATGAGGACCTGGGAGACCAGAGTTCAAATCCCGGATTTGGCCATGAGCCTTGGGCCAGCCATTGCCCCTCCCAGCCTAACCTGCCTCACAGGTGGGAGCTAAGTGCAAGAAATAAATCCATGCACCCTGAACCAAAGAAGCTTCATGCAGACCAGATTTGGAGGGGGAAAGAATGTTCAAAGGCTTCCTCCTCTGTGTGTTTCCTCCTAGCTGAAGAATCCCTCGCCTGTGAGAACCCAGGCCTACCAGAAAATGGATACCAGATCCTCTACAAGCGCCTTTACCTGCCCGGGGAGTCCCTGACATTCATGTGCTATGAGGGTTTTGAGCTCATCGGAGAGGTCACCATCAAGTGTATTCTGGGGCAGCCCTCCCGCTGGAGTGGGCCACTCCCTGTCTGCAAAGGTACTGTCCCCTGGAAAGAGAGAGGGGCCAGGATGCAGCCGCTTGCTTGCTTGCTTGCTTGCTTGCCTGCCTGCCTCCTTTCCCTCATCTTCTCTGGGGCAGCCTCTGGATCCAGCAGCCCCAAGCTAACCTACCTGCCTTTCTCTTTCAGTGAATCAAGACAGCTTTGAGCATGCCTTAGAAGGTGAGCAGAATATTTTCATGGGCTCCCCGAGTTCCAGAGTCAACAGGACCCAGATTAGTTTTCCTTTGGAGTTTCTGTCATGTGTGCTTTATTGGCAAATCCATTAGGAAACAAAAAGTTTATTAAGATGCAAAAAAAAAAGTAAGATCTTTTAAGAAAAAGATATTCCAAAGAAAAAATTACAGGAAATCAGCCAATTCCCCAACAGAGCAAGAGAGCAAAGATTAAATGCAGTCCTCTGCTCCTTCTCTAAGCCCATTCCCCAAAGATTCCCACTTCCCTAAAGATGGCTCGCAATGGCTACCAGCCGCAGTGACTGTGCTCTGCCTCAACAGGTGGGGAGAGCGCTCTTGTGCTTGGAGCCTGCATGTAGGCTTACCTCTGGCGGGCCACTGTAAGAACAGGGTACTGGACTAGATGGGCCACTGGCCTGATCCAGCAGGCTCTTCACGTGTTCTAGAGACAGAATCTTCCACAAGCTCCTTTGCTGTCCTCCAGTCATTGGCCTCCTGGCCAGCCACCTGTTCTTATAGCATCTCCTTGTCCATCAAATGCTCCCCGCAGAGGCCCCAGGAGCAAGGAATTAGGGAGCTTTCAATTTGCCTCTCCTCTGAGATATGCATGCCTTATATCCTGCCGTGGATAGCAGTTGTGGATTCCAGACCCAGGGCAATTGCTAGGTTTCCCAAGTAACTATTTAATTCCCAATGAACAAACACAGAAAATATGCATTCCATGTAATATGCGTACAAGATCCCATTCCTTCACAGCCTGCCTACATTGGGATGGGTGACAGCTGACATTCTCCCAGCCACGGCCCAGTAAACAGGAATCAGGGAGATGGCACGCAACCCGTGTGGGCAGGCAAAAAAGATCTTTGCTCTTGGAAATTACCACCAGGGTTTTCTCCGTCTTCCTGCCCGACAGAACTGTATCCTTGAGCTTGTGGATTCAGGAACTGGCTTGGAGTACAGACCTACTTTGCTCTGGCTAAATGGAGGGCAAGAGAGCTGGGCTCTTCTCTGCAGGGGAAAGCTCTGTTGCTTTAACAGACAGTCAGTGTTTCCTCAGCGTGAGCTAATTGTGGGAAAGATTGTCTTCTGATATCTGAAGATCTGTCTTGAGTGTTAGCCATCCACCTCCCTAAGCCATGAAAGACCAGGGTGGGTGGAGCTGCAGAAACTCTCACACTCGCTCAGGTGCCTATTTGGCAGCTGCCCTTTGCCAGTCCTAGAAGGGCAGAGTTGGGAGGCAGCCTTTCCCCTCAACTTGCTTGCATTCCCCCCTGGGATGAGGCTGCTCCCAGAGGGCTTGTGTGGGAGGACCAAAGGACACTTTGCACTGAACATGGACACCCATTTGTTTCCTGTGCCTGTTCAAAGCCTCTTAAGCACCTAGCGGTGCCCTTGGAGGGAAATCCATTTCAAGGCTAATCTCCAGTCTGCAGCTTCCATTAGGTGCTTTGGGGTGTCAGTCTTGGGTGCCCTGTAAGAGAGAATCCCATGGGGTGCTTACCTGTCCAGGATCTCACCCCGGCACTTCTCTCTTCAGTAGCTGAAGCTGCCGCAGAAACGTCCTTGGAAGGGGGGAACATGGCGCTGGCCATCTTCATCCCAGTGCTTGTGGTCTCTTTGCTGCTGGGGGGAGCATACGTCTACATCACCAGGTAGGAAGGCAGGGTGGTGGCAGGTGCCCTCTCTGGTTCGGGAGGCGTTTGGGGCGTTTGGAGGGAGGGCTCAGCTTCTGAGCCAGCTTGGCTGCTTCTGCCAGCCCACCTGTAGCTCTTGGCTTCTCAGGGACCTTTCCTCAGCACCCTTGCTCTGTCTTTGTGGCACTGTGCTCTGGGAGGTACATGTCAATCTGTGGCAAACTAATGGAGTGGGAGGAGGGGCCCTGGGGCAGCTGGCGTTCAGCCCCCTTCCAATGATCCCAAAGTCCTGGGCTATCAATGCATCATCTCCCTCAAAAGCACCCACCACGGGTGCTGCTGGAAGGCCTTGGAAAGTGTTGCTCAGTGGATCCCTTTGGACTCTGCTCTCTTGACTCTTCTCTCTGGTGTCTCTCTCTCCCCAACTCACAGGTGCCGCTACTACTCCAGCCTGCGCCTGCCCCTCATGTACTCTCACCCATATAGCCAGATCACAGTGGAGACAGAGTTTGACAACCCAATTTATGAGACAGGGGTGAGTTGACGGATTCCTGGATTGAAAGCAGCATCTTGATTTGGCTCCACGTGGAACACACAAGTCCCTGTGGAGGCAATTGTGAGGCAGACAGAGGCAGTAAAATGTCTCAGGACAGTCCTGAATGTTGCCCTCATTCAACTGCCTCGAAGAACCACAATGATGCTCCCTTGTCTTGCCCCATGTGCCATCACAGTAGTTTCTGGGCCTCTCCATAGTGGCCACATGGTAAGCAGAGTCACTGGATGAAATGAGCTGCCCTTTCCAAGGTTACAGCCTGGGTTTATTTGCTCAAGAGACTTGCGGTTGGTAGTCTGAGAACAAGGCATGACATCCAGCCTCACTGCATGCTTCCAGTCTGTGGTCCTACTAGTGGCAGCAGCAGCAGTCCACAACCATCTTCCTCTCTTTCGGCCTTCAGTGAGGAGTCCCCATCCCTCATCCTGATTGCCAGCATTCTGTCAAAGATGGCAGGCAGTTTTCTCTCAGTGCTTAGCCTGTCTGTGAATGTACCGTGACATCAGAGCAGGCCAACCAATGGAGGAGCTGCCATACCCTAAAGGGGTTGCCTTTTATGGAGAGTGAAGCTGTGTGACTCCTTCCTCCTGCCCCAAACTTTTATTTTTATTTTTTTTTAATTCTTTTTATTGAGTTTCAGTTACAACGTAAAAAAAAAAAAGCAAAGCAAAGAAAGCCAAAGGGGGGGGGGACGAAACAACAGTTTCAGAAAAAAGGGAAAACAAGAAGAAAAAATATCCATACATAACACCAAAAAGAACATCAATCTCTGTTACAGTTCTTTATCTTATTCTTTAAATCTTTATATGTTTAAATATTTAGATCTTTCTTCTACACCCCTGTTGACCTCCTTCCCTTCCGATTTCGGGCTTCTTGAAAAAAAAGAAATTTTCTATTTTCTGCAGCTAATAATTATTAACCTCCTGCCCCAAACTTTTAAAAGTTAACATGAATTTAAAACCTCAAGAATGTAAAATCTCAACAACAACAAAACATTGGTTTTTAAAAAACAAAACAAAAAACCCTGAGAAGTATTCAGAGTGCAGAGGCCCCCTGAAATAAAATAGTTCTGATCAGGTGTCTGAAGCTCTAAGCAATTTCCCCTGCTGAAAAGACATAGCTGGCACCCTTTTTGGAGCAAAGGCAGCCGTTGACCAGAGTCTGTTTTCTTTCCCCAGGAAACACGAGAATATGAAGTATCCATATAAAGCTGACCTCGTGGAACTCTCCAGACACAGCCTTGATTTCTTCTCCCAGAACCTCCTCAAGTGATAAATGTCCAGTGGAGTTTGGCTGAGAGCTTGACCATGTTGCTCCTTCTCCTTTTGCCACCTTCCTCTCCATCTTGAAGTCTTCTCCAGTTATGTTCCCGGTAGTATCACGATTGGGTGCTGCACTCAAGATTTGCAGGCTCTGGAGCTAATCCCTGCTCACCAAGGCAACCTCCTGTATGGCTGCATAAAAAATAACACTGTGGTGCATTCGTTGTGTATTGTGAGTTGGGGTTTTCCTTACTGTCGCTTAAAAAGGAAGCTGCTTCTGGTCCCTGAGTGAGCTGGGCAACGCCAGGTCCAGTGGGCAGAGGGATCTCTTCTCATGGCAGCCACTGTGCTCCCCCCCCCCCCGGAACTTGGTGCTGAGTTTTCCTCTGTTTGAGCTGCTGGAAGAGAAAGTGGGGCCAACTTGTAGAGGAGCTTGGAAAGCCACTGGTGACTACCTGAAGAGCAACAGTGACAAAATGACGAAAATTGTGTGTTGAAATCTCGTCCCATTTTTGTCTTGAATCATGGATGTAAACCAGTGTAAAATGGCCAGCTAGGGGATGGTTTGGCTAGGGAAGGCAGAGAAAAATGTCTCTGGAAGCTGGACAGCAGATTGGTGAATTACTCCCAGCTGGTCTTACCTGCCTTCAAAGAATTCTGTGGCTGCTGCTTAAGTCTGCTGTCTGCCAACTTTTACTGTACCTCAGGGCAAAAATGGCAGTTCCAGGCTCTTTGGTTCATGTTGTAGTGTTTCTGCTGCACACATTGGAGCCAACAACATAAGAAAACTGTGGATCTTTGGCTCCCTGAAAAGCATGTGAAGGAAAGGTGTGTGTATTAGATTAGTGGCTTCTGAGCATGGAGGAGGGAAATGCTGCATCCAGTCGTTTTTGTCTGGAATATGACAGGAAGTAGGCAGGTGACCATACTGGCAACTGTTTGGTCCCCCATCTTCAGTTCCCAAAGCAGGGTATAGCAAAAGCCCC
Organism: Podarcis raffonei; assembly: GCF_027172205.1. Lineage (NCBI taxonomy): Eukaryota > Metazoa > Chordata > Lepidosauria > Squamata > Lacertidae > Podarcis > Podarcis raffonei. The sequence goes on along the minus strand of NC_070617.1, from coordinate 42,204,882 downwards.
ATCATTCACACAAGGTTCCTGTTCAATACATCATGTTTGTGTGTGAGAAACATTGGAATTCTGAATCATCGGGATTTTGCACTGTTGGGCCTTTTTTTTGAAAAAGCCACCTGGAACAACTGCTTTAGATGAGCTAGATCAGGAGAAAGGAGTGGTCTGCAAAACACCACTTGCCTTGGGGCATGGGACAAATGCACCCGATTCCCCTTCCCACCAACTCCCTGCCTGCTTTCACACTGGAAGGCCCTGCAGTGTGGACTGTCTTTGCTCCTGGATGATTGTGCAAAGAAAGCAAACTCAAACCTGCAGCCTTTCCATAGGAAGAGCACTATTTGGACTGCAGAAACTCTGCCCCTTTTGCCGCCCCTTCCTGCCTCCATCCAGCCTGTCCCCCTCTCAAACCATCCCTGTTATTAATGGGTAACTGGAGGGGCAGCTGATGCCCCTCTTGGCATTGGCATCTTTGTAAAAATGGTGAAATTGTAACCATGGCAATGTTTTTTAAATGTCTGTTTTAGTTTAGAAACCTGGTTTGTGCGTCTCTGCAGTTGTCAAGAGTAAGGCGTAGGGGCTATTTAGTAATTTACTTTTTCCTCCCCCCCAAAAAAAAAAATTACAGGAAAAAAGAAGAATGTGTATTTGTAATTTGCAGTGGTAAGAGGAGGGAGGGGGAAAGTGCCAAAAAAGAAAAATTGTACCCAAATTTCTGTTTCCGTTCTTACAGGTCTCTTTTTATAAAATTTTTGGGATTAAATATTTTTAACCTAAAACTTCCATGGGAGGTGGCAGAACTTAGTGTAAGTTACCTTAATAGAAATTGTACTCTCTGTTTTTTAATGGTGAAGGCAACAAGTTGTCGGAGTTTGGGAGTGTAGCCTTTCTAGGCCTTTTTCAAGGGGAGGAAGAGCATTGTGCGGGGGGGGGGGGAGGGAGCAAGGAACCAATACAGACACCGAGGGGTTAATTCAGAGAAAGAGTTTTATTCTGCCATCCGGGGTAGCAGAAGGCACCTGCGTGATAACTCACAGCAAGCACACCTGAAACCATTTTTACAAGCAGTTTATATCCATCTTCCAGATCCCCCTTTCCCCCTCCCAATCTTAGGAGTTTGCACACAATGTTGGCAGAAACAATCTCTATTCATGATGAAAAAAATTGTTTCTCTCTCTGGCTCTCCTGGCTCTGTTCCTGGAAGAAAGTTGCAATTGGTAAGACAAGCTGGATGCGCTGCTGGCAAGGCCACTGAAGGCCTGGGAAACAAAAAGCATTTTTTTCTCAGCCTTTTTTGTTACAGCAAAGCTAATGCTAGCTAATGCTTTGTTAGCTACTGAATCCTCAGAGAAAGTAATTTGAAAGTCTTGAGGCCTGGTTGGGGGGGTGACTACACAGGTTTTTGGGTAACCTAACCTGTCCCCTTCAGGAGCACAGTGGATGCTGCTGCCACATGGCCTGGGTGGCAGTGCCATGGGCTCCCAGATGGATTTCTGACTGGCAGATGCCAACGGCAGCCAAGGTCTCCCTACACACACCTAAGGCATAGTTAACCCAGCACTGCAGTTCCTTACTGCATGGGATCCAAATTATGTGGACTTCTTTCTGTGTAGTTGGCTACCTGGCATTGGGAATATGAAAAAAATCTGCCTGCTCAGTTCATCCACACATCCAGACTGGATTTCTGCCCAGTTTTTGACAAAGGCCCCGTTTCCATAGTCTCCAACTGCCCTGAAAATGTCGAGACCATAAGGAAAACCCCCAAGGCATCATTAGGCTTCTCATTTTGTCATGCAGAGTCCTGGATTCCCATCTTTGTAGAGGTATGCTAACCGGAAATAGCTTCACGCTGGGGGAAGCAGGGGGGGTGTCAACCCAGGCTGCTTCCTTCTCCTCCTCCTCCTTTGCTTCGGCTCCTGGGAATCAGAGAAGGCAGGGTGGGGGGAAGAGGGCAGCAGTAGTGGGGGGGGGGGGAGGCTGTGACTCTCCAGCCTGTCGGCCCCCAGCCATCCATCTAGCTGGAGGAAGTGATCCCCGGCCTGAAGAGATCATGAGAAAAAGTAATAAACATCTTCACATGAAGAAAAGCCCCTGTCCCCCTGGCAGTGATGCTGATGTAGAAGAGAACGTTCCTATTTTCATCTGAGGAAGGTTGAAGGGCAGGTAGTTCCTGTCTTCGCAGGAGGCTGCATTCCATCATTGCAGGGACTTATTAAAAGGCTATGCAATAATTTCTTGCTTGGCCTAGTGACTCATGAAGAATGGGACGATGCTCATAGCTGCTGTCTCCCCTCTCCCCTTTCCATGCAAGGCATTGTCTGGGGATCACAAGGACATAAGAACTGCCTTGCTGACTTAGCAGAAGGTTCACCCAGTTTTCAACAGCAGCCAAGCAAGCACAATTCACAAGCAGAGCCTCTCTGTCCTGTTTGTGTCCCCTGACACCTGAGTAGGCTCCCTCTAAAGAGGGAGGCTCCATTCTTAGCTGCCATGCATAATGGCTACACGTAGACCAATCTTTCCTCTTTCTAAATGGTGTGAGGAGGTGGGCTGTCAGTTTCCACAAGCAAGAGCCACAGGAGGCATTTAAGGCTTCTTCCCAAGTTGTTTATCTTGGGATGCCCTGTGCAACTTAAGTTGGAGAACCAGGGGCAAGTGGGAATGGGGCTGCAGACCAGGGGTCACAGACTTGCTGTATTTCAGGTCATTGGGCTCAAATCAGACTTCTGGATCCCTCTCAAGAGAGGATTCAAAACTATTTCATCTCTTTGACAAATTGTTTGTGTTTTCCCCAAAATGTGCCTATCCAATCCTCTGAAATCCTGCTAGACTTCTCTGAGCTTTGCCCATCCTGGCAGGGAAGTTAGTTCATTTCACTGCAATCCACTTCAGTTTTCTTATGACTTGCCTCACACACTTTGTCTGCACCCAAAACGCCCCACAAATAGGATGGTTTTTCTTTTTCCGCTTGTGCACGCACAGTCACATCATAGCAACGGCAGTGCACTGTGCTAGGTGCTGCATGGTTTTTAATGGCAGTTTTACAGGTACACCTGACCACCTGAATAAAGCTTGCAGACCACTGGTGGTCAGCTTATGGCCTGAGGTGTAATAGTAGATTTGGAAGTGCAGGATCTCATCATGGCACACACATCAACCACACCCGCAGAAGAGACTGAACACATGACTGCCTTCCTCCTGTGCACAGTGACCAGAGAGCTCCGTCAAACTCAGTGATGCTGACCTGACCTTTGGCTGCAGAAAAACACCCTGAGCTATTGCAAAAGGCAGCCTTCAGCCAACCAAAATGCAAAATTCAGCTTTTAAGTAAACAACCTAGCAAAAGAAGTACTATTATTAATAAGAATAAACACTCTTTTCCACCTCTTTTATATGCCAGAACAAGGAGGAGCCATCAGCTGCCCTGGCTGGTGCTCTGGCAGAGGACATATTTGCTCCTGCTCTTAAAAAAAGAATCCCTGGAGCTGCAGTCTGTTGCCACTGCCCTTAGGGCAGAGGAGATACCTCTGGGAACTCCAGGAGCTGCTGAAACGTTGCAAGTCTTGCCATCTCTGTGGCAGCAGCTCCCTGCCCTTCAGTTGCTCTGTGCCGGAACATAGAATCATATGTCATCTTTTTCAGAATCCAAATTCTGTGTCTAGGAAAATAATAACCCCTGTTTACTCAAATAAACCACAGTTTTTCACTTAGTTAGACCTAATTAATTCAGAATTCATTTGATCATGGACTTTCCTTCCCTGGTGATTTTTAAACTGAGGTTGGGTGGTCAGCTGCCATGGATGCCTTAGCTGAGATTCCTGCATTGCAGGAGGTTGGTCTAGATGACTTGTGGTCCCTTCTAGCTCTACAATTCTGGGCTTCTATTATCTGTCACTTCCTGCAGGACTCTGCAGGGAGGATCACTGGCTGCGGTACTGAAATTTGTTTGACTCATCTTCTTTTTGGCCTGAAATCTGGGGGCTGCTGACCACCCCATTGCTTGGGCCATCACCTCCCTGCCATGGAGAGCAACCCCCATGGACCAGGGGTTGTGTACTGGAGCACGTCTCCACTGGTGCAGTTGTGCCTGATGTGCTGGGGAGGCGGGGGGGCTAGATGCTGCCTTGCCATCAAACTCAGCCAAAGAGGCCATAAACCTCCAAGGCTGTACCACATTCACAGGCTAAAAGGCTCCTTTCTCAATTGCTACACATCCCTTTAGCCCAGCTAGCATGGAAGCAGAGGTTCTGTATGGCTGTGTTACCTAGAGACATCCTTCCCCATGGCCAAGATCCTTCTATAATGTCTACGCACAAGTAAGTTCCATTCAACCAAGTTTCCTCCCTGGCAATTTCAAATAAATGTTTATGACTCCCCCCCCCCCACTGATGCCACCAGGGGGATTTAGTGAGTATTCATCCTGTGAATACCCTCCCTCAGTCATGAAAAGGTAAGGCAAGCTTGCAGGCTCAGGCCAGTGGCCCCATCTGGTCCTGAATCCTCAGCCTGGCCAGCCAGATGCCTCCATGGGAAGCCTGCAAGCAGGATCAGGGCCTAAGAGCCTTCTCCCCGCCTGCGTTTTCCAGCAACTGCTATTCAGAGGCTGCTCCTATGATGGCAGGTATAATAATGATGTTGTTGTTGTTGTTGTTATTTTAAATATCAAATGATATTTCACTCCTTTACCCCCAAATCTAGATTGTAAGGGGTGAGATATTCTTGGTGGCTGCACCCCTCCACATCCACCAGATGGCATCAGGCACTTGGTTTTGGAGCATGTCAATTGCAGCCTGAGGGGGGTCCCAATCCCCATGCTGTCACCGCAGCCCAGCACACCCCCACCCCCACCCCCCGGAAGTGGACATAGTCAGAGCTCTTGCCCCAGTTGTGATAAACTAAGACAGCACAGGCTACAGGTTGTCAGCATGCCACAATTAATCCACTTGACCCTTTGAGTGTGAGTGGAGGACTCTTATCAGGAGCTGTGGAGAAAATTTAGAAGATCCCTTTTCTCTGGACACCAACTTGTCTCATCTTCAGCCAGGGCATCTTCTTGCTGGGTAGGGAATCCCGACTGGTGGAAGCTGTTGCTTCCCTTCTTTCCCTAGCATCAGACTCCTCTGATTTTGCTGGGGGGGGGAGATTTGCTACACCTAATGAATTTCTGCCTGTCGCACAGTTGCCAACAGTCAGGGCTGCCTGAATAGGAGAAGTACACCAATAGTCCCGGAGAGAGCTTCTCTTAGCATGTGCAGAAAGACCCTTCCCACCTACCACTGAATAACTATATACAACCTCTACAGACCTAGGAGCAGGAAATGTGGCAGATGACACCACTCCCCAGTGGGCTTCAGGCCCCACACCCATCTCCCCCACTAGAAGCTTCCCCACCTTGGGGAAGGCAAAGGCATCTGGAGGCTGTGTGGCTTTTTGCCGGGATTCAATGTTGCCGGAGGGAAAGAAAAAGGCCTTCCCAAACAAGTCCCTTTTCTAATTACTCTTAATCCTCTTCCTACCTCCCAGGGGATAAGAGGAAATAAATTGCATTTTTCCTCTCTCAGTCTCTCTCTTTCCCTGCCCCCACCACCCAGAAGCATAGGGAGCTGTGCCTGGCAGGTTGAAATCTCTCTCTCTTGCTGTCTTGAGTGCATGCACACCCCCTCTGCTGCCCATGACGTGGGCATCCAAGGAAGCAGACTGCTGGAAGATTCGGACACGGAAAGCAAAGTCCCTCTTCATGCGGTGCAGAGTCAAATCAGGAAACGCACTGAGGAGGCAGCGATGCCCACCAACTGGGATGGCTTTAAAAGAGGACTGGGGAAATCTATGATTGTAGCTCTTGGCCACGAGGGCCATGCTTTGCCTCTGCAGTCAGAGGCAATGATGCTTCTGAATCCCAGTTGCTGGAAAGTGCTGGGCGGGAGAAGGCACAATGATCACCTGGTTGGCCACTGTGAGAGCAGGAGGCTGGACTAGATGGGCCACTCTTCTCATGTTCTTAATGACAAGTGTCTCAGAACTCAAGTGATTTAGGCTGAGGCTCCATTGGGTCCAGTCTTTCGAATCCCCCTGTGTCTCTGTGGAGACCCCCAGCAGGACACCAGAGGCAGCAGCCATTACCCGCTGTTTGTCCCACCCCTGCCCAGACCCACAAGAAATCTGGGGCTCAAAGGCATCTTGCCCCTGCATGTTGGGCCCAGCATTTTCTCTGTGGCTATTTCTCTGTGGCCTGTGGTCATACCCTGAATTCATCAGATTATTGGATCTGCCTTCTGGGCCACAGAAAACGGCTCACAGTCCGCTGGACGCTGCTGTGAGGGGCTGGCAAGCAAAGCCCAAAGGCAGGTGGCTGATGCAGTGCTGTGTCTCCTACATCTGGAACCCCGTGTCCCAGCCTTCCCCCGCTGGGATGCGGGTCTGTGCTGGGTTGTAGTGCAAAAGATCTGGAGGCCACCTGGGTTGGGAGAGGGCTCTCATTTAGCTACAGCAAGATCTCTCAGCTATGGATTTGTCTCCCCTCTTTCCAGAAGCCACCTGAGGGCATGAGGCCTCAGCTTATAGGCCTCAACAGCTGGTGACCCAAAGACCTGAAGAAGGAGCATCTCTTGCTCCTTCAGGCATTCAGTAGAAGCTCCCATGCTCTGCTGGCAAGGAGGTGGAAGTGGACCCCTCTTTAGCTGTAACCACTGGACCCTTCCTGGGCATCTTCAGGGCACCAGGCATTTTAAACTGTTTGTGCTGGTCAGTTTACGTTCTGTGGCTTTGGCTGCCTCTTCTTTTCCTTTGACGATGGTTTTGTTTGATTGTGCTTGGTTGTGCTGTGATTTGCTGTGGCAGCCCCCAAACAGTTTCATTTTTCCTTATGGGGTATCCAAGAGCCCGTATAGAGTCCTTAAGTAGATTCCCTATCCGTAGGAGAAAATAACAGAGGCCAACTCTGTTGCAAAAGGGTCCCCCACTCCCCCCACACAGGGAGGGAGGAGAGAAACCCCAAACAATGGTGTGCAAGCCCTTATATAGAATTTTGAAATTGCCCACCCTGCAGCTCAAGACCACCTCCCAAAACATCATACATACATCACAGAAAGAGGTGGTCCCCCGCAGAAATCCTGTTTGTCAGGATACCTTATAATGGCCACTGATTGTTCTACCTGGGCAGCCTGACCATTCTTTTGTGATGGTAAATACTCAGTTCCTGAGTCCAGGTCATAGACTCACCCTATTCATACACAAATAACCCCTTAAGACAGGGTTTGTGAGCAAAGAGACAATGGGGAGGTTTCACCCATTTGCCTCCCTTACTGCAGAGGAATAACTGAGGTCACTAGGGAAGTCAAAATGGCTTCAGGATTGTTCTCCTGTACTGTTTTAGACACATGGTATATATACTTATGTATGTGTTTGCCTTGTACATTTATGAACATTTATTTTATATTTGGGACCTTAGAATTCTTATAACAGTTTCAGCAAAATAAACAATGGCAGTGAATTTGATGGCGGCATCACAGGAGCCCCTTGCTTTTCTTCCCTGGCACACACACAGGAACACATCCAGGCACATATGGCAACCCCGTGGTCCTGAAGTGGGGCTTCCACTGGGAAGTTCTCCTGGACTGGAGTTGGGGAAGAGCTGCAGCTCAGGGGAAGAGCATCCGCTTGGCCTGCAGAAGGTGCCAATCCCTGGCAGCATCTCCGGGGAGGGCTGGGGGAGAGAGACTCCGGCCAGAAATCCCAAAGAGCCATTGCTACCAGTCAGTGTAGGCAATACTGACAAATGCTGGTCTGACTAAGGCCTCAGCCCCTTTCCTACCCACTGCCCCCTTACCCAAGGCTTCCTCTGCTTTCAGCTCAGCACTTGGGGGGGGGGCATTCTGAACAGGAGCTTGCAGTAGATAAGGCTGCTTCTCCAGTATTCCTGGGGCAGAAGGAAGGCTCCCTGGAGGAAGAAGGCAAATGCGTGACTTGCCCAACAAGGGAAGCCAGATCCAGACCCTTTGCTAAGGGAGAACCGCATCCTGCAAAGAGCCCAGCTCCAGAAACCCAGCAATTCACCAAAGCTTAGGTGATCAATGGCAATTCAGAGCTTAATGCCAACTCCAGGACAAACCCTGTAGAGCCTTACCAAAGGGGGGGGGGGTTCCTGACTCAGGAACCCCACAAAGTGGAGTCCCCCACTTCATTCATTCTGTTAGTCAGTCAGTCAGTCAGTACCCCACTTTTTCCCCTGATGGGACTCCAGACAGCTTACAGCTAAAAACACAGAAAGAACAATAATTAAAAAGCAATTAAACATTGATAAGATTAAAACAATATACACATATAAAATCTGTTAAAACCATACCAATATTTATAATAAAAACAGCAAAAAGCGAAAGATTTCTACGATCTGAAGAGAAACCAGTTAAAAGATAACATACAAAACATAGTAAATATAATTGAATATTTAGAAACAAAAATAAATAAACAAGCTGTATTTATCTTTATAGACACGGAAAAGGCGTTTGATAAGGTGTCCTGATTTTTTATGAAAAATAATTTAGAAATGATGGGTCTGGGGACAAAGTTTTTAAGAAGTATAGATGTAATTTATAAAGACCAGAATGTGAAACTTATAATAAATTTTATTTATACCCCGTCCTCCCCAGCCAAGGCCGGGCTCAGGGCGGCTAACAAGCAATAATAAAAACAAGTTGAATGATTATAACTTAAAAACAAAATTAAAATACAACATTAAAATATTGAAACATTAAAATATTAAAATGTAGCCTCATCGCAGGAGGAGAAAGGAAAAGAAAAAAGAAAGAGAGGGAGGGAGGGAATCAAATTGGCTCCAAGCTAAAGGCCAGGCGGAACAACTCTATCTTACAGGCCCTGCGGAAAGAAATCAGATCCCGCAGGGCCCTGGTCTCATGAGGCAGAGCGTTCCACCAGGCCGGAGCCAGAGTTGAAAAGGCCCTGGCTCTGGTTGAAGCTAATCTAACTCCCTTAGGGCCCGGGACCACTGGGGTGTTGCTATTTATGGACCTTGAGGCTCTCCGTGGAGCATACCGGGAGAGGCGGTCCCGTAGGTACGAGGGTCCTAGGCCGTGAAGGGCTTTAAAGGTCAAAAGCAGCACCTTAAATCTGACCCTGTACTTTACCGGGAGCCAGTGCAGCTGGAAAAGCACTGGGTGAATATGCTCCCATGGCAGAGACCCCGTGAGGAGCCTCGCTGCAGCATTCTGCACCCGCTGGAGTTTCTGGGACAGCTTCAAGGGCAGCCCCGCGTAGAGCGAATTACAGTGGTTAAACCACAGAGCCTAGGACTTGCCGATCAGAAGGTCGGCAGTTCGGATGCCCGCGACGGGGTGAGCTCCCGTTGCTCGGTCCCTGCTCCTGCCAACCTAGCAGTTCAAAAGCACGTCAAAAGTGCAAGTAGATAAATACCGTATTTTTCGCTCTATAAGACACACCAAACCATAAGACGCACCTAGTTTTTGGAGGAGGAAAACAAGAAAAAAAATATTCTGAATTCCAGAAGCCAGGACAGCAAGAGGGATCACAGCTCAACCATCCCGCTTGCTGTCCTAGCTTATGGGATAGCCGTGCGCAGCCACTCCCGGGCAGCGGGATGAAGGCTCCCCTTGCCCAGGAGAGGCTGGACGTGGCTAAGCAAGAAGCCAGGACAGCAAGCGGGATCACAGCGCAGCGATCCTGCTTGCTGTCCTGGCTTATTGGATAGCCGCATACAGCCTCTCCCTGGCAGCGGCATGAATTCTCCCCCTGCCCAGGAGAGACTGCGCACGGCTAAGGCTCCCCCAAGAGCTGCACTCCCTTTAAAGAGTGCGTGGAGCGTGTGTGCAGCTCTTGGGGCCCCCAAGAGCCACACACATGCTCCACACGGCTCTTTAAAGGGAGTGCTGAGCAGAGCCTCCCGCCTGCATTCGCTCCATAAGACGCACGCACATTTCCCCTTACTTTTTAGGAGGGGAAAGGTGTGTCTTATAGAGCGAAAAATACGGCAGGAAGGTAAACGGCGTTTCTGTATGCTGCTCTGGTTCACCAGAAGCAGCTTAGTCATGCTGGCCACATGACCCGGAAGCTGTACGCCGGCTCCCTTGGCCAATAAAGTGAGATGAGCGCCGCAACCCCAGAGTCGGTCACGACTGGACCTAATGCTGAGGGGTCCCTTTACCTTTACCTATCCCAATTGTAACTGGACACGGCCAATTCAACAAGTGGCAAAAAATGATTTTAAGGTTTGTATGGCAGAGCTAGATGCCTAGAATAAAATTCAAACTTTTGACGGATAAAAAGGAAAGAGGAGGCTTATCACTAACGGATCTTAAGATATATTATGAAGCTGCATGTATAACATGGTTAAAAGAATGGTTCAGCTTGGAAAATACGGATATATTAGATCTGGAAGGGTTCAGAAATAGATACGGGTGGCATGCATACCTTTGGTATGAGAAGGTTGGAGTACATAAGGACTTTTAAAATCACGTCATAAAAAGACCACTTTATGTAGTTTGGATAAGATATAAAGAGTGGTTTGAAAGGAAGACTCCGTGGTGGCTGTCACCCCAAGAGGCATTTTCAGATTATGGTAGACTCATAATCTGGGGAACCGGGTTCGCGTCTCCGCTCCTCCACCTGCAGCTGCTGGGTGACCTTGGGCCAGTCACACTTCTTTGAAGTCTCTCAGCCTCACTCACCTCACAGAGGGTTTGTTGTGGGGGAGGAAGGGAAAGGAGAATGTTAGCCGCTTTGAGACTCCTTTGGGTAGTGATAAACGGGAAATCAAATGCAAAACTCTTCTCTCTTCTTCATTGAAAAGATTAAACATGAAAGGAAAATGGTTGTCTTACAGAGACATGTTGTCAGAAGAGAATAATGTAATTAATGTAATTATTTTATTAAGTTGGATGGAATACCATCAAATGAATGACATCTTTTCAAAGGATAAAAAAGTAAGAGGGTTTGAACAAACAAAATCAATAATAGAAACTGCGGTACTACAAAATAACAAAAAATACTGTCCAATGTCTATGAGTGTTTACTAGAACGGCACACAAAAGTTGAAGAAATCAAAAGTGTCACGATTAAATGGGAAATTGAGTATGAAAAGTAGATAAAATTATGGAACACTGAGCTAAAGTTCACAGCATGTACATTGTTAAAAGAAAATTTGTTTAAAATGATGTGCAGATGGTACCTCACGCCAATTAAATTGTCAAAAATGTATAAAACAGGAAATAAGAATTGTTGGAAGTGTGGGGTGAAAGAAGGCAGTTTCTTTTGACGCGCAGCATAAATTAATAATGCAGAGTTTTAAAGAATAAAAGCTTTACTGAGTTAAAATAAACTTCTTCATAAACAACATGGTTCCAAACAGTTTGACTGAGATTACATACTGATTCTGTTCACAGCTGAAACAGACTGACTCTCACTGACATCTTACAGAGAACACAAAAGAGAAAACTGGCTACTAAGTCACATGTCAGAATGACTCAGCAGTTAGCAGTTAGGCCTGGATAACTTTAGTAGGCCCCAAATGATTGTGCAGTCCCAGCACTTCCCAGCCTGCTTTGCTGCTTCTGCTCTCATGTGTCTTTGTCACATGACATCTTTCACACGTGGTGGACATGTGACAAAGTGAAAACGTATAACAATAATAATTTATTATTTATAACCCGCCCATCTGGCTGGGCTTCCCCAGCCACTCTGGGCGGCTTCCAAAAAAAATTAAAATACTATAATACATCAAACATCAAAAGCTTCCCTTAACTTATTGAGAAAACATGTATAATGAACTAAAGAAGATCTTTAGGTATACGTTTTTGAAAAAAACAGTCATTCCTGTTGGGAATGGTGGGAAAGGATATCGATAAGAATAACCAGAAACTGTTTTTATACGCAACAACAGTGGTGAGGCTTTTGCTGGCCCAGGTGTGGAAACAGCAACAAATGCCAACAGTAGAAAAGTGGCATTATAAGGAGTATGCAGAAATAGCCAAACTAACAGCAAAATTCAACATCAGGGTGATGAAACATATCAAAAAGAATGGGGAAAATTTATGTTATATATAGAGAAGATGATGTGAAATAGAACTGAAATAAACCTCATAATGGGAAAATACAAAGAAATTTATTGGACAATAATATCAAAATGAATTAAAAATGTATACTATGACCAAGGTTGAACAGTATTTGTAAATGAATATAGACAGACAACAAGAACTGTATATATAGAAAGATTTATTTGTTTATGGACATTTCATGGACAAAAATTGAAGAAGAACAACTACCGTACAGTGGTACCTCGCAAGACGAATGCCTCGTAAGACGAAAAACTCGCAAGACAAAAGAGTTTTTTGTTTATTGAGTTGCTTCGCAAGACGAATTTCCCTATGGGCTTGCTTCGCAAGACGAAAATGTCTTGCAAGTTTGTTTCCTTTTTCTTAAAACCGTTAATACCCAGGGAATCCGTGCTTCGCAAGACGAAAAATTCGCAAGACGAAAAAACTCGCACAACGAATTAATTTCGTCTTGCGAGGTACCACTGTATATACAAAATGGATAAAGACAATGCAAAAAGACGACACAAAAAAGCCAGAAGAAGGAAGGAGGGAAGTCAGCTCTTGAGAGCAAGAATAAATGTAAAATGTAATATAATATGTGTATGTATAGTATGTAATTATAAAAAACCAATAAAGATCAGCTTAAAAAACCCAAAAAAAACCAGCATTGCCCCAGCCCTTTCGTTCAAAGCAATCAGTTCCAAAAGCCTTGGAGCACTGAAGGAAGAAGCCAGTCCAGCTTCTCTCAGGAGGGAGTTCCAAAGCTGCATGGCAGCCGCCACCACTGAAAAGGCCCTCTCCTTTGTCGTCCCCCCCAAGCCTGCCCGTGTCTCCCCCACAGATCTCAGAGCCCAGGCAGCTTTGTACGGGGGAACACGGTCTTTCAGACGGCCTGGACCGAGGGCTTTATAAGTCATAACCAGCCCTCTGAATTGTGCCTGGAAACAGACCAGCAGCCAAGGGAGTCATCTGCTCCTAAAACCAGCCCCAGTCCACAGCCGCAGCTCTTTGGGCTAGATGGGGTTTCTAAGCTGTTATGTACTGAAGTTCTCACCCTGGGCCAGCAGGGGGATACTGTAGATAGTTCAGGTCCACATATGCAAATAAGGGATCGAAAGTGACGTTCAGTGATTGGATAGTTACAGAAAGTTGTTACAGTTACATTGTACTGGAGCTCTATATAAGCAGGCTGGCTGAACCCTTCAGTTCAGTTCTTTTCTGGCCTCTGAATAAACAAGAGCTGTTTGAAGAATCGCTGTGTCGTCTGATATGTTCACCCACAACTTAACACAAGCACTTTTTGATTTGCTTCGCAGAAGAGGGTCTTTCACAGCCATGCCAGTCATCCTATGGCTGGTTGCTTCCTCATAAGCCCCATTTCTCAATCCCCGGAGATAGACCTGCTCCTCCAAAGGGCAGCTGCTGTTTCCTCTCCCTGAACTCCCACACATACATCTCTTCCCCCGCCGCTAAAACAATGCCAGGAAGCTGGATCATGCCACAAGATAACCCTCCTTCTAGAGCTATTGAAGGGCAACCGCTGCATGTGTCTCTTGATGATCATGTGCAATTGGTGCTTGCATAGACCTCGGTTCCAGTGCATTTCCCAGGAGCTGCAGTGGCCTCTTAAGACCTCATAACTTGGGAGTTCATAGTTTATTCATTTTATTGCATTTCTATGCCACCTTTTTCCTCTGCAGGGTGCAGGAAGCTGCTTGACAGTGGAACAGTCTTCTTCGGAAGGTGTTAGACTCTCCTTTACCCTCCTTTACCCTTCCAACTCTACAGTTCTCTGATTTCTATGATTTTCTGGCCATAGTTAAACAACCATCCTATGCCTATCCAACTAACATTATTGAGATCTGGTCCAAAATCAGAACAAGCAGGTAAAAGTGTGCTACAGTTTGGCCTGAGATGGAAACAAACCCAAGCAACTCTTTGTGTGCAGAAGGGTATTCCACATTCCCATCACTTACTTCCATGAATCTTGCACCTAGAGACAGTTGTTATATGACAGAAATACTCACTGTTTCATCTGCTAAAACTGAGAATCTCAGGAAATAGCAGGCCTTCACAACAATAGTCTCTCTCAAAATCATGCCACACTACTTTATTCCTCTGCGTTCTTGTATCCCCTGCAAAATGTCTATTCTGTTGCCTGTGGCCCTGGTCTTACCACAAAGAGCAAGGTCCTGTGACTCATAACACCCAGTGTTACATATTGCAGCTTCTGTTCATTCATTCCATCATTTATTGGATTTCTATCCCACCTTCTTCTCCGAAGAGCTCAAGGTGGCGAACACGGTTCTTCCCCTCCCCACAATAACCCTGTGTTGAGAGGCAGTGACTGGCATTCAAGGTTCATGGCCGACTGGGGATTTGAACCCTGGTCTCCTGGGTCCTAGTCCAACACTGTAACCACTACACCACACTTTCCCCTAGTACCTCTTGCATATGACATTAAGCAGCATTTAGCAAGGCATGGTAGTCCTTTCCAGGGAAGGCAGGTAGCAGCTCAAAGCCAAAGTCCTTTTAATAAATATTAGGAAAGGGAGATGGGGGCAGAGCTGATCTCACGCACACATTTGGGAGGAATCAGGTATCTTTGGGGAGGCCTGACTCAACTTGCAAGGAGGAGAGCTCACAACTAGCAGAGCTAACAGTAGCCAAGAAGGATCTTATTCCTGCTGCATTTCAGCTGCCTGACCCACTTTGGCTGCAAATAAAACAAAAGCAGCAGGAAGTTTAATCTCCTAGAGGGCTTAACTCATTGCTCACCAGACTGGAGCCAAAAGCCTTTGGGATGCCAAGGTGGCTGACCCCAGGAGAGCAGGCAGCCCTGGAAACATGCAGAAGGAGGAGCCAGGCTTACAGTGGGGTTCCCCATTACAGGGCAAGCATGCCAGAAGCATGAAGTTGGCAGCTACTGTACCTTGGAAGCAGCTCAGAGCATCCCATGAAAGAGTAACTCCATCTTCATACTTTGTAGAGTCTTGGAAGAGACCGAAGGTGGCTCGTGCCAGTGGGGATGGAGTTCAGTCTGCTCTCCTGGAAATGTTTGTCCGCTTTACCTGAGAATTGTAGAGTTGGAAGGGACCCAAGGGTCATCTGGTCCAACCCCAAGCAATGCAGAAACCACACCAGAAGAATCCATGAGAGGTGGCTATGTGACATCTTGCTTAAAAATCTCCCGTAAGGAAGAGTCAATCACCTTCTGAGAGAGTCCATTCCGCTGTCAAACAGTAGGCCTGTGATCCCCAGGACCTATTCTGAGCCCACTGACTTCATTGATTAGTCCTGAGTGTGACTTGATTGTACGAAATTGTTCTAAGCAAATTAGAGTTGGCTCCTATGACCCGCTCACGCTGGCCGGACACTGAGGTCCACCTGGAGGGTCTTATGGTGGCTGTGTCCTGGGAGGAGTGAGACTGCAGGGAACCAGGCACAGGGCCTTCTCCGTGATGGCCCCGCCCTGTGCAATGACTTTGCACAGGCTTCTGAAGAAGGCAGCCCTGTTGCGGGAAGCTTTGAACGTTTAATCCTCTTTTTGTAGATGCTGGAAGCCGCGCAGAGCGGCTGGGGCAACCCATACAGATGGCTGGGGTACAAATCATAAAAGTAGGATGACATGATGGTGAAGATGATCCTTTCGCAAAGCAAAGGAAGCCGCCCCGCTTGCGGTGCTTTTAGCCGCGCCGCTCTCCGCCCGCAGCAGGCGGCCCTCTGCACATGCCCCGGGCCCCGCGCGGCGGCGGGCGGAGAGCGGCGCGGTCCTCCCGCCGGGGCGGGCGCTGGCTCGGCGGCCCCTCCCGCGCGGCGCCGACGTCGGGCTGCTGGGAGTTGTGGTCCGCGCTGCCGAGCCGCCGCCGCCGCCGGAGAGCCTCGCCGTGCCGGGAGCGCCGAGGGCGGCCGGGAGCGTCGGCGGGAAGCGCGGGCAGCAGCAGCAGCGGCAGCGGCAGCAGCAGGTAGGTGGGCCGCTGGGCAGGTGGGCGCCGGAGAGCAGGCGCGTCTCCCTCCGTGGCCGCCTCGGCCGCGCCGGAGCCGGGCGCTCGGTCCGGGCGGCGGGCGCAGCCAGCAAGTGCGTCGCCTGCCGCCTCCGCGAAGAGCGCGTGGCCCCGATCCCGCCCGCCGGGGGACGCGAGGGCGGCGCTCTGCACATGCTCGAAGGCGGCCCCTTTCGCGCCATCTCGGGCTGGCTGGGCCTCGGCAGGCGAGCGGCCGACCCGGCGGCTCTGCAAGCCAGAGAGCCCCGCAGAGCCAGTGCGAGGAGGACTCCCGGGCCGAGCCCTTGGCGCCCGAAGGAGCTGGGACGCCGGGTGCGCCGCCGGGGAGGCTGCGGGGGCGTCTGGCTCGGCCGTGCGACTCACAGCCGAGCCCCTCCGGAGCACCTCTCCTTCAGGACTACACCGGCAGGGCAGGAAAGTACTCTGCACATGCTCTGGAGGCCCTCTTTAAACGTGTTCTGGGCTGGTCAGCCGTTGCAACTGAACCTGGACTTCCAGAGAATATGAACAGGGACTGGGGGAGGTGCTCGGAGTTGCTGCTCTCAAACCCCTCTGCTCATGCTCAGGAGTACTTCCTGGCATTCCAAGGCTCCACAGGACAAGAGAAGTGGGGAGGAGGACGGACCTCCAGGCGCCCCATCGCCTGCCCCCAAGTGCTCCAGGCAGCCCAGGCCCCCTGACTGGGATCCTCGGGCAATTGCTTTGGCTTGGGTGCTCCCCCAGGCAATGGCTTTGGCTGCTCTCCAATGCTCTAGGAACCATCTGCTTCACCCCGGCTTATCATCCTGGGAGGTTTCCCTCCTTGCCTGCCAGGAGATTCCTTGAGAGCAGGGGAGGGCTCTCCCCAGCCCCCAGTATTCTTGCTTCAGAACAGTGTTGGCACACACACACACACACACACACACACACACCCTTACACCTCCTGTGCTGCTTCTGCACCTCAGTCCTTACATAACAGCTTTTCCTGCCTAGGAGTTTCTCCACTTGCCACTTTGGAGTGTGCAGTACAAGTGCAGTTTGTAAATGGATCCTCTCCCCTCCTCTCTCCCCACCCTTTCCTGTTGCCCCCAATTCCAAAATGACAAGGCTGTTCATGCAAACACGCTGGAAGCAGCCTGAGCAGGTCCTGGGCACATCCAGACCGGAGGAAGGAAATCCAAGCGGCGTTTGCTTCCTGCGTGAGAAATGCCATCATAAACTGGTTTGCTGCTGTGTCACAGTATTTGCTGCCTGCCCACCAATCCACTTCCATTTGCCATGTGGCAGTGCTGGCCCCTGGTTGGTGTCCACGTCTCCCAGAACCTTTCAGCACCAGTACCAGGCCTGGGTTCCAAGGTGGGCCAGCCGGAGGCAGGAAGGAAAGGGCTCTGGGTCTTGCCAGAGGACCCAACACTCAGGAGGCTGCAGAGATCTCAGCCTGAGCAGAAGGTGAGCCCAGCTCTGGCCCACTTTCCTTTGGGGCATCAGCATGGAGATGGAGACCAAGTTAATTAAATTTGGGGGGCGGGTGTCTCCCAGCAACGAGGAAGCTTTTTATTGCCTGCTTGGTTGGATTGGGTGAGTTACCTTATTTCCTTGGGGTTCTTTTTGCAGCGCCCATGGGGTGCTTGTGGGGCTCATTCTGGAACTTCACCAAGTGGCTGGAGCCTGGGTGTCCAGAACACAGTCAGGCAAGTAGTCTTTGGGGGTTCTCCCAAGTCTGAGGACCATCGTTTGGGGCTTGAGTTGAAGAAATGCTGTGGCGGTGGGCTCTCACGTCCTGCGTTTTGCTCTCATTGAGGCTGCTCCGAAAGCCCCCTGTTTAAATGGGGCAGTGGAAGGGTAGCAGCAGAACAAGGGCCGGGTCTCTCCATAAGGTAGTCTCTGCCAGCTGTGCCCTCTGCTCAGGACAGGGTCCTGGGTTGGGGGAGTCCTGGCCCAACCCCCTTTCTGGGGACTAAGGGACCACTGGACATTGCCTCTGGTCCTGGCTGGTTTGGAATTGAGAAGTTCTCTCCCAAAGTCTGTCTCTGCTTGTTTGCAGCACAAAACACTAGGGATCTTTCTGCCATCCCAGGTAAGCAGGAGCCGCCTTGCGAATCTGGTGGCCCTGAGCCTGAATGCTCTTTGAGGGGAGTCTGGCTTTGGGTAAGGAAAGCTCTGCTGCGCAAGGCAGCCTCCTTCTGCTGACGTTTCCCTGGCACCTGTACAGGCTGGATGGGTCCTCAGTCGGACCCAGCAAGGTAGTTCCACCAGGGGAGCAGGCCTTCCTCGCAGAGCAGAGTAAATGGAACCACTCTGGGAGGTGATGCTGTTTGCAGCAGCACTCCAGAAGGGGCACTACCTGCCAGCTGGCAGGCGGGTGACTCAGGTGCCAATTGCCACGTTTGTGGTGAGTGGGTGGGACGCATTGTCAAGGGTGATTGACATGTGCGTGCGTGGGGGGGAGTGGGGAAGGTGCCTCCTGCCCCTGCTGAGAGGGTGGGAGGGCTGAGTCTGGCGCTGCTGATTCAAATCTAGAGAGATGGAGCACAGGGCAGGCAAGCGAAGCTGGCAGGGCTGCTGGACGCCAGAACCATCTCTGGGAGCTGCACAGAGGGAGGGAGGGAGGGAGGGAGGGAGGGAGGGAGGGGGAGGAAAGCCAGCCTGCAGGTCTGCCCTGTCCTGTTCCACCACCACCCCCGCCCCGCTCCTGGACCAGCTTGAGGCATCCAGTGATTGGGAGCAGTGCAGCTAGAGCACTCTGCTCACCTAGAGAGCCAGCGTGGTCTAGTGGTTAGAGTGTCAGGCTAGGGCCTGGGAGACCAGTGTTCAAATCCCCACTTGGCCATGAAGCTCACTGGGTGACCTTGAGCCGCTCTCGCTCAGCCTAGCCCAGCCCACAGGGTAGTTGTGCGGAGGAGTAGAACCCTGTGCACCACCTGGAGCTCCATGGAGAGAAAGGTGGGATGCAGTAAATTTAAAAAAAATAAATAAATCAGCAGTAGCCCAACCCTGGTGGCAAAATGACATGGGAGATGTGAGGGTGGGTTGTTGTTATTTTAACCGAGTGATGGGGAAGAGGGGTATTGCTGCTTCTGGCACCACATGGGAGCTCATCTCAGCTTTGTCTACGTGCCAGAAGGTGATGGCAGATCAGAAGAAAGGTGTGTCCATGCAGTGCAGTTGGCCTCCCTTGAAGACTCTGGCCTGCGTCCCACTTGAGGGGGGGGGGGTCACAATTATGCACAAGGGCTAAGGTGGGAAGCCTCCAGGGGCCGTCCTGACTTTCCTGCCCTCCAACTGCCATCTTTCCCCAGAGTCACTGGCCATGCCAGCTGCTGGAAGTTGGAGCCTCACAGGGTCTGCAGAGCCCCGGACAGCCATCCTCCCTGCTTTTGGGAGTCCTCTACAACCTCCACACACAAGTGGAAAACAGGCTGGACAGGCAACGGGGCTCAGGTGCAAGAGGGACCCGTTTTCTCAAGGCTCCTTCCTGTTTTCTTGCAGATCCTTCAATGGGAACAGAAACTGGGACCTGGACCGGGTGCTTGTGGAGGGAGCATGCGCCCCTTATGCATCCGTTTAACCTGGGCAACAAATGAAGGAGGCCCCAGAGACCAGAGGACTCTGTTGCGGGTGACAGCAGCTTTGCAGGAGTGAAGTTGTTCCACAGATCCCGGATCTCATGGGGCTCCATGACGCTCATTGGCTCGGAAGCGATGTGGGAGCATCTGTGGAAAGGCAGCGCCTGAGCTGAGCAGCTTCTCCACTGTGCCCCTGGCTGCTTGAATTCTGGAACCTGCCTTTCAGGATGGCTGCCCCTGAAGCTTTCCCAGGTCTACGGCCCTGACGCAGGAGCTGGCGAGCTGCCACAGATGCAGCCTGTCCCCCTCCGGGACCCCCTGGCACTGCTTGCCCATGACTGGCCTCTCCCCACTTGCCCCTGTCAGCCTGCGTGGTGCGGGTGCCTGTGGAGATCTCGAGAACTGACTCTCCCTTGCATGCGCTAGAACCCGGCACCCGTTCCGCAGCCCCAAGATGTCTCTGGAATGGCTGGCAGGATGGAGCGGGTCTCTGGACCGGCTGAGGGACTTGATCGCCAGTGGGATCCAGTCTGTGCGGGACTGCGACACCACCGCCCTGGGCACCGTGGCCTTCCTGCTGGCCATGTTTGTGTGGTACTGCTACCACGTTGGGCGGGAGCAGCCCCGGACGTACGCCCTGGGGAACTCTCTCCTGCAGGGGGTGGACACCAATGGCCTGCAGAATGGCTACACCCACTGCCACTCCCCGGAGTGTGTCCGCTGTGCCCACAGCGACGGCCTGAACCAGAAACTCTACCACAACCTGCAGGAGTACGCCAAGCGCTACTCGTGGTCTGGGATGGGCCGCATCCGCAAGGGCATCCGCGAGCAGGGCCGCTACCTCAGCAGCCGTCCCTCCATCCAGAAGCCAGAGGTCTTCTTCCTGCCCGACCTGCCCACCATGCCCTACTTCCCCCGCGATGCCCAGAAGCACGACGTGGAGCTGCTGGAGCGCAACTTCCAGACCATCGCCTGCGAGTTTGAGGCCCTGTACAAAGCCTTCTCCAACTGCAGCTTGCCCCAGGGCTGGAAGGCCAACAGCACACCCAGTGGCGAGTGGCTGACCTTCTACCTGGTCAACCAGGGCACCTGCGTGCCCCGGAACTGCCGCAAGTGCCCCCGGACCTATCGCCTGCTGGGCAGCCTGCGCACCTGCATTGGCAACAACGTTTTTGGGAATGCCTGCATCTCTGTCCTGACGCCGGGTGCCGTTATCGCGGAGCACTACGGACCAACCAACATCCGCATCCGCTGCCACCTGGGTAGGCACCTTCGGTTTACCTTCAGTTCTGGCCTCCTCCCTTTCAGGAGAGCCTCCCTTGACTGTGCCTTTAGCAGTCAGGGGCTCTGGGCAGACGGAGCAACTGTCCTGCACAGCAGCTTGGAGGGCAGCTCAGCCCCCTTACCTGCTGGGTGGCAAAGATTCTGGTGGGCAGCTCTGGGGAGCATCATGAAAGCGAGGCTGACCTGTGGCCCTCCATCTGTTGCTGGACTCCAGCTCCCAGCGGCCAGCCTGCCCAATGGTCAGGGAGGGCAGGAGTTGGGGTCTGCATCTGGAGAGGCCCCACAGCTACCCCATCCCTGCCTTGCTGTGGACTTTGCAGAAGTTGAGGCCTGAAAAGGAAGCTTTGCTACTCCTCCGGGGGAAATTTTCCCTTGAGGTGTGTGAGCCCTACACCTTACAGGTGCAAAGAGCACACCCACCCCACTCCATACTTTGTAGGGTGGTGTGGTCCATGTATCTGTTCCTTAAAGGAGGCAGAAATTCTATAGGTCCTTTAAAACTGACGTGGGTTTCTTTCAGACGTCATGGCCCTCTGCAAATTGTTCAGGGTGCAGAGTTCCTTTTCAAGTCCTCTGTTTCCCAAGCAATTGATGGACAGCCCCCTAAGAGTTAGAACAGCGGATTATGAAATGAGGAAACGCTGGGAATGCAAAGGGGGCCAAAAATCCACAGTAGTCTTGGGAATGGGCTCCCTCCGAAGGTGCTGGAGTCTCCTGCGCTGGAGAAGGTGGCAGAGATGTTGTGGGTGGCCATCTGCCAAGGAGTCTTTAGCTGCGATTCTTTCATTGGACCAGATGCCCCTTGGAGTCTACTACATCTCTACAATGTCAGGATTCTGTGCTTTCCTTTCCTTTTTTCCATGCAAAAGTCTGCACCCGACTGCATTTCCTGCCTTGCTTTCAAGTAGATAGCAAACGCAGCTCTCATTGTTTGCTGGGTGCAACTCGTGCTGCCAGGCTGGGCTGCTGCCATAGCAACCCCTGAGGCGGTCTTGCGTGCTTCCAGCCTGCCAGCCGGCCAATCTGAGACTGAAGCCTGGCGGATGCCTCCCTGCCTCCCATTAAAAGTGCCACAACGGCTGGTCTTGTTCAGCCAGGTAGGGCTGGCGTTAAGCGGGGTCAGTCTCACAGGGAGCTTGGCCTGGCGACTGCAAAGTATTTGGGTCATGAGCTCTTTTGAAAAAAGGATTGGACATGTTTGTGAAGGACAGCTCTAGGGCTGTTGCTGTGCCAGCCTATTCAAAGCCTCCCTGTCCCGATGCCATCCCAGGTGCCAGAGAGGCAGAGCGGTGTAGTGGTTGGAGAGACACCAGGGTTTGAAACCCCCGTCAGCCACGAAACTCACTGGGTGACCTTAGGCCAGTCTAGCCTTCCTCACTGGTTTGTTGTGGGGATTAAATGAGCTGGAGAGCGCCATATAGGCCACATGAGCTCCTTGGAAGAAAAAAGGTGGCTAATAATAATAATAATAATAATAATAATAATAATAATAATAGCATAAGGGGGATGATCATCTCCTTGGTGCCCCTCAAGACCTCTTCCTAGCGGAAAGAGTACGCTGGACCTGGTGGGCTCTGGATCCAGCCTGGCAAAGCAGCCCCTCTGCAGCAAGCCCAGGACTGCAAAAGGTAGAGGGCAAGATTGTAAAATCCACCTGCCTTCAGGGAACAAGGAAACGCAGGTTCCTTGCTGGCTGGTGTTGGGCTGCTCCCATTGCCGTTCCTCCTTGGTTCTGCCCATCATGCATCTTCTTTCTTCCTGCAGGACTGAAGACCCCCAGCAATTGTGAACTTGTTGTGGGAGGGGAGCCCCAGTGCTGGGCGGAAGGGCGCTGCCTGCTCTTTGACGACTCTTTCCTGCACACGGCATTCCATGGTGGTAAGTCTGAAGCCCTGACACACCCAGAGGCTGGAGTGTGCCCTGAGGTGTTTTCCCAAGGGGCTGGTGGGGGAGGGGAGGGCTTTGCTGGAAACAAGGGTGTGTGTCCCCCTAGCTCCACGTGATTCCCAAGCGCTGAGAAGGAAAAACCCTCTCTCTGCCCGACTCCTTGCAAAGCTGCCTCAGTATGTCCCATGCAACTTCTGACCCTTGCAGTCAGCTTCCGCAGCTCTAAATGACATTTCAGGTTGTTGGAAAAGGTACTTGTGTGCATGAGCATGGGAGAAATATGGAGGAGGGCAGGGAGAGACACTTTCAAGTGTTTCTTCCCACCGCCTTGAGGGCTAGCAGCTAGATTTTTAAAAAGAATAAAGATAGCACCAGGCCCGAGTGCATGGTCCTGTGAAGCGCTCCCTAGTCCTCTTCCCTCTTGCATGCTGATTAACCATGGGGTGCACAGAATACTGGGGACTCTTTTCAGCAGAGCTCCTAACAGTGTTCTGACCAGAGCTGGGGAGGGGCTTTGTCCTGCAAGACCCAGAAAACACATCATGGTTCCAGCCAGCCTTAGTGGGGCTGCTGCTCCTGCCCCTCCACTGAGATACAGCGGGGGCATTCAATCATACATTCACAGCCATAGGAGACCTCATTAAACTGCCACGGCTGGGAACTGTAGTTTGTGAAGGGGCTGAGAGTTGTCAAGAGGCCCTGCCAGAACCGTTTATGGTGGCATCGTAGTACCCTAAAGGTATGGTAGTAAGAGAGACCTGGAGACCAAACTCACCCACTGAACTGCTTGCTCTTCCTTTTCTTCCTCCAGGTGCCCCTGAGGAAGGACCCCGGGCCGTATTCATGGTGGACCTCTGGCACCCAAATGTCGCTGCTGCCGAGCGCCAAGCCCTTGATTTCATCTTTGCTCCTGGACGATGACGCAGCTTCCTTGGGCACAGCAGGCTGGAGGGCAGGCAGAGGGTGCCATGCGGGGTGGCCTGGAGCCTGGAGCCCCCTCCCCAGTTGGCCTGCCTGTGCGAGGGTCTCACACACACAAACAAACTCCATGTGTAGCTCCTTTGCACCAGGTTTTTGGTCGTGGAAAATTCCACCTTGCAGTTTTCTTTCCTATTCTTTGCTTGGGGGGGTGGAGGAGGGGCTCCCCAAGTCCTCCTTCCCACTCCCCACCTGCCCACCTTTCTACTCTGTGGTTGGGCACCGTGCCACTGTAGTGTGTTAACGTTGCTGTGTTTTGCAGTGTCCTGACTTTAGAAGCTAACAACCCTGATGTTATTGATGAATGTAGCCATGTCAGTGTCACCTTGTCATCTTTAAAGACAAAAGCACCCCCCATTGGTCTAACTCAGAGGTGGGGGGGAAAGGGGGCTCTTCTTGCTGTAGCTTTTCATGGGGGCTTGGATGGCCTGGGGTCCATTCTTCCCCCTACCTGTAAGAAAACAGGCCCCCTCCAACATCTCTATGTGCAACAGGTGAGAGCAGAGGTAGGAGGGACAAACTCTGTCCTCCCCCTAGCATAGAGCAGTGGTGTGGGACCCCCAGCCCCCCTCTCTCTCAAGCTTTGCATCAGCTTGCTTTGTGCCTTCTCCTTCCTTTTGGCCCCTGCTGCTTTCTGTCCTGGCCTTGAGCACTTGCTGCACATTCCTGCAAGGAAGAGGCGGATGCAGAGGTCGAGGGGGGTAGGTTGACCTCCTGGTAACTCCCCCCCCCCCAGCTGCCAAGGGGAGGCTGAGCAGCCTGTCATGTATCTGGGAGGTGCAGAGTGGGGGCAGAAGAGGATTTATTTGATGCTCCCCTCCCAATCAGAGTGGCTGGAGGGAGACTTAAAGCGCAGTGTGTTACAGCTGGGGATATTTGTGCCGGCAAAAACCACAAAGGCTATCCAATAAAAAGAAGTTTTGCTTAAAGATGCAGTTGGTTTGTGGGAGGAGGCTGTGGAGCCCCTCCTAGCTGGAGTGGGCACAGAGGGTAGGCTGCCTTACGGTCTCCACCTCTCTTGCTCCTGGGGGCTGGGCTGTGCCTGGCACGACTCTCTTTTGTAGTTGCAGGAACCCCGGGAAGGAGGGGATCTGAATGGCAGCAGCATCAAACACCTCCAAAAAGCGGTTGGGGGGACACGTGTGCCCCTTCAGAGGGAGGCAGGGAGTTTACAGCCCCCCCCCCAAGCTCGTCTGTGCCCTTGGTCTGCCTTTGCCAGATGTGTTGGACTGCAGCTAATAGCTGGGTTCTTGCATTGCAGGCCCTTGGGATTCCTTCCAACGCTTTACCCCCATAAGAACTTACTGTCAGGGGGGAGGGCAGGACTGTGAATTCAGTCTCAGAAGTGGTGCATTTGAGCAAGCGTAGGGTGAACATGTGGGTCCAGGGTGGAGCATGACCCAAGGCTCCCTCTGCAAAGTGCTCCTTCCAGTCTCTCTCTCTCGGTGTGTGTGGGCAGCCTTCCCCACCCGCTGCCAGCATACGGCACTCACAGATGGCAGCAAGTGGCCCTTCTCTGCAGGCAGCAGCGCAGAAGCTGTTTTGGTTCCCTGCCTTTGTTGCTCTTGCAAACACCCCTTCCTGGCGCAAGACCAAGCCACCCACAGCCCTGCTGCCTTCCCAGGGCCTGCGCTCTCGCAACTCGCCTTCTGGCAGGCGAGGGGGGCTGGGGTGCCAGTGGGGCAGGAACAAGAGGGGCTTTTCTGGGCGGCAACTTTATTGCTGTGCTGGGGGACTTACAGAGCAGAGGGTAGGAGCTCCGACCTTCTCAACACGCCCCCTCAAGGAAGGCAGCCAGTCGCTTTTCCTTCACAAACATCTGCGACACAATCCAGGCACTTGATGCAAAGCGGAACTGGCTGAGAGCTGTGCACCTGTTCCCACTTGCCCTGAAGGAGTACAAAGGTGCCACCACCTCAGAAGGCAGGGGGAGAGGAATGCATGGGCCCGCCGGTCCCCATCAGCACCATGTCCCTGTCTCCTCAAGCCCTGTCAGCCTGACGAGGGTGGGCCAGCATCACGAGGGGAGTGTGCGCGGCCATTGGCAGCAGGCCATCTTTGGCGGAGGAGTCGATGTGCCCGTGCGCAAGAGCCAGGCAGGCCCCAGGGAGGAGGCTGAAAGGCAGCCACTGAGCATCCGGCAGGTGGGGGGGTGCACATGGCAGGAGGCTTAGCTGCAGAGCAACAAAAATGTCTGGTCAGTTGCCGGGGGAGAAGCTCCAGGCCTCCCCCCACGGTTTCAGAGCTCATCTAAAGCATCAAACAGCATTCAATAGAAAGCAAAGACAGAAACATCTGGAGGGCATCAAATTTGGAGAGGGGATGGTGGCCTGGTTTAGAAAAAGCCCTCCAATAAAAAGGGTTTTGAAGCTACACCCCACTAAGCTCCACAGGAAAAATGAGCAGGGCAAGGAGCAAAAGATCTTTCTAGGGAAGCTAGCTCTCCAAAGGCAGGCAAAAGTCCATAGACGAGTGTCCAATGATGCGCTTTTGGGAGGGACGTCTTCCCTCAGAGGAGCTCTCCGGGGAAGCAGGGGAGCTATTATCTTGCCCCTTGGAGTGGTTAGCTGGGGGTGGGCATCCATGTGCTCTCCCAGCTGGAACTGAGCCAAGGGGGGGCTTCTTCCAGCCATACGGTGGGGCTCTGAAGTCCTGACAGCCCTCAACCCATTTCATGGAACCGAAACAACAAAGACTCTGGTAACACTGTAAGAAGTCCCGGAGGATCGCAGCCCATGCAAGGAGGAGCCTCCTGGGTCTTAGAGAAGGTTCACTCCGTGCTTGAGCAGCTTCTGCTTCGCCTTGCTGGCCAGGCCAAAGGCGCTGTCGTGAGGGTTGGGCATTCCTGAGTTGCGCAGAGGGGAGGCCACCTGCTGGAAGTAGGTCTCCTGGACAGCACTCCGACACGCGTACACAGCAGTAGAGGCGTTCCTGTGGGGTGAGAAAGCCATGTTTCACAGGTGTGACCAGAAGGCAGGAGAGACGCAAGCTTGACCCCGTGCCGGTGCTTCTGCTGCTGCGAACAGGGATCAAGTCTAGAGAAGAGCCTGCTGGATCAGGCCAATGCCCGCCCCCCCAGCCCAGCATCCCCATAGCAGCCAGCCAGATGCCTCTTTCTTGCAACAAGGATTCAAGCCCAGAGCCCTCTTCCCCAGCAACTGGGAGGCAGAAGCATTCCTCCTTCCAACTGGGAGGCAGAGCAGAGCCACAGTGGCGAGGAGCCATAGGCTGCCCTTCCCTCCACGAGAGAAACTTCTCTGTGAGGAAAGCCCAAATCTGCTAGTTTACAGGTGGTGGGAAGAGAGAGGAGATGTAGGTTCATGAGATCACATCTGGTGTAGAGAAAAGGCAAGGAGGAAACTGGAAGCCAACAAGGTCATCTCTATTTTCTGGAACACACTTAAAGGACACTATTCAATTATAAGCAGATTTTCAGGGGAAACACAAAAGAGAACAGCTGTTTTTTGGTCAGCATTCTTTCAGGCAAGGAAGTTACACCTTGTCTGCTTCACTTGGGATCCCCATAGAAGCACTTTTATGCAGATTGTGTGAAGTAACTCTGCAGAGATAGACATGCGCCTGCATATGGAGACTGCTCAGTAAATGGCGGTTTTCTAGGGATCCCCCCTGCAAGGTGGAAGCTCAATCCAAGGACAGGCAGCCGGCATCAGCCTTTCCCAACCTGGTGTTCTGCAGGGGATGCCAGCATGGCCAATGGTCAGGGGGAGCCCCACAACAGCCGGAAGGCAAAAGGCCTCTAAGTCTCATGAATTTCTCTGGCGATTTCCAGGAGAGCCTCAGCTGGCCTTCTTGAAAGCCAACGCAGGGTGTCGGGAGTGGCAGAGGCAAGCCTGGCCATGGCTTGGCCACATTAACAGCTGTGCTGAATGCAAGAGGAGGAGGGGCAGGGGGGTCCTCTTCAACAAGCAAATGAAAACCCCACTTTTTGCTGAAAATACACAAACATAATGAACTGGAGCCTCAAGGAGAACTGAAAAAAGCGAGCAACTTGCTTGGTCAACGCAAGTGACGAACAAGCAGGGATTCGGCTGGTTAATGGGCATGGCTAATCTTTCAAAGCTTGCAGTCTTTCCTTTCAGCATAAATGTCTTTGTCCTAGTTAGACCAGGGTGTGGCTTTGGTGTGCTGTTATCATGCCTTCAGCTGAGAGGAAAGGGGGGGTGAGCACATGTGCAGAGCAGCAGGTGATGAGGAATGGAAATAAGCGGCCAATGCAGCCTTGGCCCCTCGAGCCAGGAGGGAAGCTGCCTCGCTCTGCCTGCTGGAACGCCACCATCTGCTTGCCAGCGTCACGGCTTGCTTCCGCCTGAGTGATCAGGGCCCAACAGCAAAACCTCCTTCCTCCCTGGCCAATTATAAGCCCTGCTGGCGCTCAGCCAACCAGCGGCTCTCACAGCCCCTGAGCAGCCGCCAGAGAAAGATGCTGCTTCTAAACCTTCCAAGGGCTGCTCCTTACTCTGAGGCCCAGATCCCATTCTGGCTCCCTCTGCATGCCCACCTGCACCCCGGGCTTATTCCTGCCCTGCGTGCTTATGAGGCTCGCAGGCAGGAGGAAAAGCCAGGTGGGAGCTTTTTCAAAGGGAGCACTGTCTGTCATCTGCACGCGCACAGGGGCCTCCCCACCTTACCTGACCATTATTTCTGAAGTCGTGGGCAGCTGGTGGAAATTGGCATGGATCAGGCTGGCTGCCCTCAGGAAGGAACGGTCTGCGGGGCTATTAGCAGGCAGGAAGTTGGCTGCAACATGAAGGAAGGAGGAGCCAGGGGTTAGAATCTCAGGACGGCAGAGCTGGAAATTCAACCCTCGGCAATAATAATAATAATTTTTATTTATACCCCGCCCTCCCCGGCCAGAGCCGGGCTCAGGGCGGCTAACACCAGTAAAATTACAGTAAAAACATAATTGGGAATCAATTTAAAATACAGGTTAAAATGCAATTTAAAATGCAGCCGCGTTTTGAAAGTAGCCCATAGATAAAAACCATAAGGGGAGGGAAACATAAGCGTCAGACTTGAGTCCAAACCAAATGTCAGGCCTGGTCGTTGTCCTCTTCAGATCACCACACAAATGCTTCTTGTTCTTTTATAAAACTTTTTATTGCGTATTAACAAAACCTTCTTATAAACGGTTCTTAAATATTATTCCTCAGAGTCACTTCTTTCAGATACCTTCTGAGCTCTGCTTCTCCATGACCAGCCACCCTCAAAATGGCGAAGGCGCCCTTCCCTTCGCTTTCCCGCTCTATTTTCTAACCTCCTGGCTAGAGCTGGCTTGTATCTCCCCTCCTCCGAATCTGAGCTAGAACTGAACCCTTGCCTTTCCTGGGAACAGCCGGTCCCTCCCTGTTGTTCCTCTTGCTCTCTTCTCTTCAATTCACTGCTCTCCTCCCCCCCTTGGGGAATGCTTTCTCCCTCTGGGAAACTGGAATCTTCTAACTCTAACTCTTCCCTGACATCACCCCCTCCCCTAAGCCCCCCTTCCTCCTCCTCACTCTCCTCTGTTTCTGAAGGACCGAACCCTATGAACTCTTCTTCCTCGCTATCTGTCTCTTCAAAAATTTCTTGAAGATGCCAGTTATGGGGTTTTGGCTTGTGGGGATATTTTCTATGAAATTCTCTCTGCAATTCCGGAACGTTAATTTTTTCTGTTGGTTCCCATGAGTTCTCAGACTCATCTAACCCTTTCCATGCAACCAAATACTGTAATTTCCTCCTACTTATTCTCGAGTCTAATATCTCTTCCACTTCAGCCTCCTCTTCCCCCATCATGGTGAGGAAAGGAGGTGGTTCCCTTGAAATTTGATACTTATGCGCTGGTACAAACACTGACAATAAAGATCTATGAAATACAGGGTGTATTCTCATATTTTCAGGTAAATGAAGCTTGAAAGCAACTGGGTTAATTTGAGCCTTTACTTGGAAAGGTCCCAATCTCCTTGGTTCTAGCTTTTTACACCTCCCTCGTATTGGTAGTCCCTTGGTAGACAGCCATACCCAGCTCCCTACTTGGATTTCTTCCCCAACTCGCCGGTGCCTGTCTGCAGCTTTCTTGTAAGCCTCTTTAGCTTCTTCCAAATCCTCTTTCAATATCTCATGAATGCACCTCAACTCCTCTATCATTTGTTCTGCTGCTGGTACTGCTAACTGCTCCTCTTGACCTGGGAATGCCCTTGGGTGCAAGCCATAGTTTGCCACAAATGGGGCTCTGCCCGTAGACACATGCAGTACATTATTATACGCAAACTCTGCTAGACTCAACTTCTCTAACCACCTGCTTTGCTGATAACCAGCATAACACCTCAGATATTGTTGTAGTGTTGCATTCGTTCTTTCAGCTTCCCCATTGGTTTGCGGGTGTCTCGCCGACGTGAGGCTTAGCTCCACATCTAGTAACTGCATTAACCTTCTCCAAAATTGTGATGTAAATTGGGCCCCTCTATCTGAAATGATTTGTGATGGCATACCATGCAACCTAAAAATATTATCTAAAAACATCTTTGCAGTTTCCTGCGCGGTCGGAATTTTGGCACATGGTATGAAATGCGCCATCTTGGTTAGCATGTCAACCACCACAAAGATCACTGTTTGCCTATGCGATGATGGTAGATCTGTTATAAAATCCATATACACCACATCCCAAGGCCTTCCCGGCGTGGGCATAGGTTGCAACAAACCTGCGGGAGCTGCTCTAGGTGCCTTAGCGCGTTGACATACTTCACAACCTCTTACATATTGCGTTACCTCCTCCCTCAACTTTGGCCACCAGAACTGCCGTGTTATCTGATACAGGGTTTTTTCTCTACCAAAATGTCCTGCAGTCGGGTTATCATGATGTTGCCTCAACACTTTACCTCTTAATTCACCTGCAGGTACATACAGCATCCCTCTCCTGTACAACAATCCACCTTTTTCCTTGAAACCTTCCTCTTCCCCTCTACCTTTTCTCAGTTCCTCCATTTTCTTTTGTGCAAACTCATCTGTTACTGTCAACTGCTGGAATTCCCTGCCGTCCACTACTACGGCTGCACACCCCCACCGATCCGATCTCAGCATTTCTCGCAACTTGGGAGGTGCTTCCCCTTCCATATACTCAGGTTTGCGCGATAGCGCGTCTGCACGAACGTTTTGATGACCAGGTATGTACTCAATCCTAAAATTAAACCCAGCAAAAAACTCCGCCCACCTAATTTGCCTTTGGTTTAGCTGTCTAGCAGTTCTCCAATACTCTAAATTCTTATGATCTGTTTGTACCACCACCTGATGTGATGCCCCTTCCAAAAAATGTCTCCACACTTTAAAGGCAGCATGCACAGCTAAAAGTTCCTTATCAAATATGGTGTAGCTTTGTTCTGATTGATTTAATTTTCTAGAGTAGAATGCACAGGGTCTCCAGTCCCCTTCCTTGTCCTGTTGCAGCAGAATGGCCCCAATAGCCCTATCAGAGGCATCAGTTTCTACCTTCATACGTTTACTTGGATCTAGGTGCATAAGATATTTTTCTGAAGCAAACACCGCCTTTAATTTATCAAAGGCCTTCTGTGCTTCCTCAGACCATCTGAATGGGCCCTTCCCTCTTAGACAATCAGTCAGTGGCGTTGTGATTTTGGAGTAATTACCTATGAATTTACGATAGAAATTAGCAAATCCTAAAAACCTCTGTAGATCTTTCTTAGTTTTAGGTGCCTCCCATTCCACCACTGCCTGAACTTTACTGGGGTCCATGTGCACCCCTTTGTGGGAAATGCAATATCCCAGGAACTCTACCTTTTGTGTGTGGAACTTACACTTCTCTAACTTCACATATAACCTGTTGGTCCTCAATCTCTCTAACACCTGCGTGACATGTTTTACGTGTTCCTCCATACTTTCACCATATATTAAGAGGTCATCTAAATAAGAGACACAGAACTGATCCAGTATACCTGCTAAGACGTGATTGATGAAGGTTTGAAATACCCCTGAGCCATTTTGTAAGCCAAAAGGCATTACCAAGAATTCAAATGCACCATACTTAGTACAAAAACTGGTTTTCCACTCATCCCCTTCTCTGACCCTTATCAGATTATATGCTCCTTGTAGATCAAGCTTGGTAAAGACTTTGGCTGACCTTACTCTTTCTAAGAGGTCATCTATACGTGGCAGTGGGCACACGCGAGGCTTCATTTGGCTGTTAAGGATTCTGAAGTCACATACTAATCTCGGTGCCCCTTCCTCCCCTTTCTTTTTGACAAAAAAGACGGGAGCACCCCCAGAGGCCGTGGACTCTCTAATAAAACCTCTCTGCAAATTCTTTTGCAGGAACTCCCTCAATGCTGCAGATTCTACTTCCGACATGGCATATATCTTGCTTGGTGGCAACTGTGCCCCAGGGACCAGATCTATCTTGCAATCATAGGGCCTATGTGGCGGAAGTTTATCCGCTTCTTTTTCACAAAAAACATCCCGATAAGCAATATATTGTGACGGAATCTCACTTTCATTCCCCATCAACTTCCCTTCCACCTCTGTTCCCATTACTTCCACTGAGATTTTTCCCTTTTCCCCCAAACAATGTGTCATACAATAGATTGAACCAAAAACCAAAGACCTTTGATGCCAGGCAATCACCGGATTGTGACGATTGAGCCAACTCATGCCCAGCACCATTGGGTGCCCAGCTAGTTTGGTCACATGAAATGCCCTGGTCTCTGAGTGATGACCCATATCCATTCTCATTGGTGGAGTCTCGTAAGTCACTTCTCCTGACAGTAGCGGTCTGCCGTCAATTGTTTTCACTCGCAGTGGGAAATTCAAAGGTAACAAAGCGATTTTGTGTTCCTGTACCAATTTCTGGTCTATGAAATCTGCTGACGCTCCTGAGTCTAACAGTGCCTCTACCTGGACCCTACGTCCATTGGGTAGTTGTAGTTGCACCTTCACCGTTAGTCCTGGGATAGGTGGTTCCGCGTGAGAGCCTTCTATTGCTTCTCCACCCGGCTGCAAGCTCCCATTTCCAAACCGGGGACATTCGTTTCCCTGATGCAGTTCCTTCGAGCAATTTTCTTCTCTCATGTCTGCTCCAGATAGAGACTCCCATCCTTTACGATTGCGACATTGTCGTGCTAGATGCCCTGGTTTTCCACAGACAAAGCAACGTCTTGTGTCTCTTCCTCTCCCTGCATTTCCTCTTACTATGGAAGTGGTAGTCACTGGGAGGGGTCTGGCTGCTCCTAATTCCATGGACTCTGGCCACTCTCGTCCTGTCATGTTGCCCGCTCTGCTCTCTGTACTTTCAATAATATTGTTTTCCCGCCACCGTGCTCGCCATTGTTCCTTCTTTTCACTAGCCCTGCGTTCCACGCGTAGGCTCAATTGCAGGCACGTTCGGACCAGAGAGTCCAAGGAACTAGGTTCTGGCATTTGGGCCAATTGGTCTAAAATCTCATTATTCAGTCCTTCCCTAAAAAGGGCTGCAACTGTTGGGGAATTCAGATCCCATTTTAATTTCTGCACCAGCAAACTAAAGTTGGACCAATAAACTCCCACAGTGTCCTTTCCTTGTCTCATTCTCAACAGCTGCCTAGCTGTGGTAGTTTCATGTGCTGGGTCTAAGAAAATCGTGTCTAGATACTGCAGAAAAATGTGTAGATTTCCTAGGGCGGCATCCCTCCTAGATATTAGGGGTATAACACAGTCCTTAGCCCTCCCTTCCAAGAAATTAATCACATAAGCAACCTTCTCTTGCTCAGATTGAAATTCTTTATCCTTTATCTCAATTATGTAAGAAATTTCTGTCTTGAAAGCCATGTATTCAGGTTTCTCCCTTGAAGCTACGTGGACGTACAGTAAATGTTTTACTCACTCTATCTCCCTGCGTCGCTTGCAACATGGCTCTATGTTCTCCCAATGCTGCTGATAGTATGTCGACTTGACTTTTCAACTGTAAGTTCTGTTGCCATAAGTCCTGTAATGTTAGCTGGAGCGCTGGGGTTTCTCCTTGCCCAACTGGCGCCACAGCTCCATCCATTTTGGCTTCTCCTTCTTTACTTACAGTGAAGAGGCGCAGAAAAGAAGGTATTCTGTCAGGCCTGGTCGTTGTCCTCTTCAGATCACCACACAAATGCTTCTTGATCTTTTATAAAACTTTTTATTGCGTATTAACAAAACCTTCTTATAAACGGTTCTTAAATATTATTCCTCAGAGTCACTTCTTTCAGATACCTTCTGAGCTCTGCTTCTCCATGACCAGCCACCCTCAAAATGGCGAAGGCGCCCTTCCCTTCGCTTTCCCGCTCTATTTTCTAACCTCCTGGCTAGAGCTGGCTTGTATCTCCCCTCCTCCGAATCTGAGCTAGAACTGAACCCTTGCCTTTCCTGGGAACAGCCGGTCCCTCCCTGTTGTTCCTCTTGCTCTCTTCTCTTCAATTCACTGCTCTCCTCCCCCCCTTGGGGAATGCTTTCTCCCTCTGGGAAACTGGAATCTTCTAACTCTAACTCTTCCCTGACACCAAAGGCCAAGCGGAACAGCTCTGTCTTGCAGGCCCTGAGGAAAGATGTCAAGTCCCGCAGGGCCCTAGTCTCTTGTGACAGAGCCTTCCACCAAGTCGGGGCCAGTACTGAAAAGGCCCTGGCCCTAGTTGAGACCATTTTTGGACCTCCAAAATGTTGTCATTTGTGGACCTTAAGGGCCTCCACGCGGCATACTAGGAGAGGTGGTCCCGTAGGTACGTGGGTCCTAGGCCGCATAGGGCTAGGTGGACCACGATGCAATGTAGACCAGAAATGGGCTGAATAACAGCTTCCAGCATTCAGAGGTCTGCTGCCCCTGTCCCTTCCATACTGCCACGATAGCTGGAAGCCAAGAAGGACCTAAGAGTCCCTAAGAGCAGCTCGACGGCTCCTGGCCGTTGACTCCCACAGAGCAGGATCTGAGACCCCCCTGCCCCCTCAGCACTTACTGGCCAGAACCTTCTGCACGGCGTCATAGTGCGCAAAGCCGTAGGTGACCTTGGCTGCAGAGAGGCTGTCCTTTGGGAGGGTCTCCTTCAGGTGGACCTCCAGGCCGTTCAGGGAGGCCAGGCTGCTGTGATACTGCAGGCCAAGGGAGAAAATTAGCTCACTATGCCTGAAGAAGGCACCTGCCCTGCGCACAACAGTCCCACACCAGGCCAGGGCCAGCTCACACAGGACAGTGCTTGCTGAGCCGTGGCAGGGCCACACGGTTCCCCAGCCACGTGCCCATTGGCCTCGTCTCCCCAAAACATCCTCCTGCACACCCTTGGGATCAAGGCACAGCTTGTGGCTGCCAGGACCCTGCAGAGCCCTCCTAAGAAGGCTGACCTGGGAATCCCAGAGCAGAGCGCACCCGACTGCACTTGGGCATCTGGGGGCCAACGCTCAGTGACAGAAAGTCCCTGGGCTCCATCCCTTCTGGCCACTCTACAGCATCGCAGGGGTAGTGAAAGCACCTCTTCTGACCATGCTCTTTCCATTTGAGCACAGCGATAAGAAAGCCATTTCAGGGGGAAGGGAGGCTCCTACTCTGGCTAAGGACTGCAGCTCAGAACATCCCCCTGGCAAGCAAAAGCTCCCAGGGTCAATCCCTGGCAGCACTTCTGGGGCACGGCTGGGAATGTCCTGGCCTGAAATCCTGGCAAGCAGCTGACAGAGCAGTTGATACTGAGCTAGATGGTCCAGTGGTCTGACTAGGTGCAAGGCAGGTCCCCTGTTTCCTCCCTCTCCAGCTCCACACTAGTTTGGTGCAGGCTCCTCCCATCAGCCCTGCCAGAGAGCCATGGAAAATGGGACTTGCAATCCCTTGGCTTCTCCACCTCTTCCTCCCCAGGGATCCTGCAAGAGACAAGGGACCCCTGCTGGCAGGAAGGCCATGGTGCAGGCTGCCACTCCCCAGAGGCCGAGCCACTCAAGGCGGGGACGGGGGTCCTTTGGCAGTAAGATGAACAAAGGAGTCTCTTACCACATCCTCAACAGAGGTTTTGGTGTGTGCAAAGTGCTCTTCAGCCAGGAGGGAGAGCACCAAGCCTCGAACATGGTGGACATACAAGACCATCCTTACCGAAGTGGTGCCACCTGACCCACCAGTTGCTCCAGCAGAAATCAGGCCATCTTTGCAGCTGCCTGGGCCTCCCTGGGACCTGAGAGAAAGAGAAAGAGGGAGACTTCTCTCTCTCCTGTAATTCTCCAACTAAGGATCCCCCAGTAAAAGTGGCTTGCAGAAGATTTGGGGACAGACCAAAGGAAGCCCTTCTTCACACTTATGGACAGGGAAAGCCCCCTTCTACTCCCTCTGCTCCTTCACCAGATCCAAGGACTCCAGAGTGATTCCAGAGTCACCTACATGCTCCTTTTGTAAAGGAATGGATGTGGAACAGCCCCACTCAGGGCTTCATCAGAGAGACAGGGTCTTCCTCCTCTGAATCTCTTTTCAATAGGGAAGCCCTCCAAGGGAGCTGAGGATGTGTGTGTTTGCTTTGTGCTATTTAGAGGTTTACTTACAATCAAGCAGTATAAACATTTTCTTAAATAAATAAGTTAGGACCTGCAGGGCAGCCCTAGTTTAGCAAGGAAAACTTAACTTGCAAAAAATACCCTGCCTTTACTCACAGCCCCAGTGATGGATACTGTTGGGGTTCAGGGGATTTGCAAAAAAAGATGGAAGTGTGTTAAACACCAATGCTTCCCTGTCGGCTTCCCTGTCTGACAGATCACACATAGCAGATCCAGGGTGCAAAGGAGGAACATATGCAGAGTCTGAAAGGGGGAACCAAAGCCAGGGCTGGCGAGAGGCCCTTGGCGGGGCTGCTGCTCCTGTCTTACCTGATCATCCACTCCACAGGGAAGTCCCGG
Source organism: Podarcis raffonei (assembly GCF_027172205.1). Classification (NCBI taxonomy): domain Eukaryota; kingdom Metazoa; phylum Chordata; class Lepidosauria; order Squamata; family Lacertidae; genus Podarcis; species Podarcis raffonei. The sequence goes on along the minus strand of NC_070617.1, from coordinate 42,168,264 downwards.
AGGGCAGCTGCTTCATCATCCAAAAGGTAAACGGGAGTGATCCGGACCCCTGGAGGTAAAGGGGGCTCTGCAAAAGGGGTCAGAGCGCTTCTTAGGGAAAGGAAGAACGAGTCTTGGGTAGACTGTTTGGACCTATAAAGCGCAGCCCCAGTGCAAAGGGTACCTTCTGATAACCATGACGTTGGAGCATCGAAGGGCTTGCACACAATTACATACTGAAAAAATGGATTCAATGATGAAATCAGGCAGATTCTATGGTAAGGCGGGTCAAAAGAGAGGGCGGGTTTATGGGAAAGCAGTTCTAGGGAATTATATCCTTGAATGCAGGTTATACAACAATATTAGGGGCTGTTATTTTGATCCTCTTTTAAAGAAAATGAAATTTGGGGTGCTAAAAGGAAGCTGGGTTTCCTGCTCAGGCCACTGTTGTCTCCTTGGTAGGAAAGGCTGCTCTGCATAGCAGGAAGGCATGTAGCCGCCACTGCCGCAAACTGCCCTGGAGAGCGGAAAACATGAGAGACGCATATTAAAAGAGTAAAGTGTATTATGAGACAAATGTTTTTAATACATTTTATGCTTTACTATGAATCTGTTTCAAATTTATTACTCCTAATCACTAATTTTACTAATTACTAATTTTAAGTAGTGAGCACTATTTTCTTTCTTTTTCAATATAAGTTTATTTAAATTTTGTTTTCTGGCTTAAATTTTGTCACATTCCTCTGTGCTGCTATGGTCCAAAGATTACTGCAATAAAAGTTATTCTGTTCTACAAAGTGATCATTTTGTCTGTCTCCAATATGAACCAGCCCAGACCCTGCACTCCTCTTCATCAGAGAAGCCTCACCAGGCAAGTGAAGGGTGACCAGGGCCTTTTCAGTGGTGGCCCCATTTATGAAATGCTCTTCCCAGGGAAACCTGCTTGGCGCCATCATCACCATCAGGCTTTAGGTGCCAGGCTAAGATGAGACCATTTTTTTTACGCAGGCCTTCGGTAATTCAGTCGCCCCGTGAGGCACTGCTCATCTTTTAGCAGAGCTGGGTAGATGGTAACCCAATTAATATGTTACTGGGTGCACATTTAATGCATTTTCGCATTTATTGTTTTAAATTTTATGAATTTAATTGTTTTATGCATGGTATTTTATCTTGTTGAGTCACTTTATTAGTATTTATTTATATACATATTTATAGACTATTTCATAAAATAACACTGTAAAAGCATACAAAAAGTTAAAAATGGACATCAAGTAGCCATTGTGGAAATATGTGTTAATAGTTGGCATAAGCTTACCAGAATAGAAAAGTTTTCAGCAGGTGTTTAAAAGTGGCACCAAAGGTGCCTGCTGAAATTCTAGTGGCAGAGAGTCTGGGCCAATGGCACTAAAGGATCCGTTTCTGGTTGTGATCCAGTGAGCCTTGCCAACTGGGGGAACAATCAACAATGCTCCTGCAGATGAGATGCTTTCTTTTTTAAGAAGATCCCACAAAGAGTAGCAAGCTGTTCTCTCAGGGGCTGGAGAGCAATGTTTCCTTGCTGTTCCATAGGATCATTTACCCGCATAATGCAAAACAGCCTGCCAGGGAATGGAGTTGAGCTCACCTGAAATTCCTTTCTTGGGATCACTACCCTACGTTAAACAGCCTCCAGACTGTGTGAACAAGGCAGGGCCTTGTGAACCACAAACTCTGGGGAGAGGGGAGGGTGAGCAACATGGAGGTCTAGGAGCCAGCCATGTGTCAAGAGCTCCATGGAAGCGGAGGGGTGAGAATGCAAAGGTCTCCAGGACTGGGAAGAACTGGGATGAGGGAAGCTCTCTGAGTAGCGCCAAGGAATCTGCAAGATGGGAGGAGGCGCAATGCCTGCTGCCTAAAGATGCAGCCCTTTCCAAACCCCCCCACCTCAGCACCCTCTGGATGTAGGCCAGAAATGGGTTGTAGGCATCAGAGCTCAGCCTCTGAGCATATGTGGGGCCCATTTCCCCCTTGCTGTGTTGTACCTCCAGCTTCTACACTCCTACACAGGCGGCAGGGCAGAGGAAAGGGCATGAAGGCCCAGCACCCAGAGACGCAAGAGGGCTCCGTGCATCTCTCATGCAAGCAGTCCCTGGCAGACCCACCCACCCACCAAGGCAGTCTCCTCCTCTGCCAGCCCAGCACGCCTCTCCCCTCCCTCCCGACACTTACCCTGAGTCTGCAGCACAGCCCCATTTCCCGCCTCGCCCTGAAAGGGAAGGTAGAGAGTGGCACTGGGTGAGCTTGATAATAAAACAGCCAAGGCAGATGCCGGCAAGGGTTCCAGACTGGAGATAAGGACAGAAGAAAAGCCTGCTGGATCAGGCCAAAGGAGGCCCGTCTAGTTCTCAGAGTGGCCAGCCAGATGCCTGTGGCAAGCCACAAACCAGGAAGAAGGACCTGAGCACAAGAGCAACTCTACCCTCCTGCGGCTTCCAGCAAATGGAATTCACCTCCAACTGTGCAGGCTGAGCACTGTGGCTGGGAGCCATTGATAGCCCTTTCCTCCTCCTCTTCCTCCTCCTCCATGAACTTGTCTGATTCTCTTTTAAAGCCATCCCAGTTGGTGGCCATTCCTGCCTCCTGATGGAGCAAATTCCACAGTCCTGTATCTTCCAACATTCAGCTTCACTGAACGTCCACAAGTTCTAGTGCTATGAGAGAAAGAGGAGTTGACTTCATCCACTTTCTCCATACTAGGCATCATTTTATAAACTTCTGTCAGGTCACCTCTTCCTCGCCTTTTCTCTAAACGAAAAAGTCCCAAACGTGGCAACCTTTCCTCAGTGGGGGTTCCTTCGCCACCCTTTTCTGAACCTCCTCCAACTCCACAATATCATTTTTGAGGGGAGGCGATCAAAACCGCACAGTCCTTCAAATGTGGCTGCCCCATAGATTGGGGTGATGGCATTACACTGGCAGTTTTATTCTCAATTCCTTTTGTAAGATTTTTACTTAGAAAGTGTCTTCTGCTTCCAGGAAGAGTTTGGAGCTGTGGTTGCCTCGAGAGAAAACCTGGACATTTGAGGCAGGTGGTGGGTAAGGAGTGGCCATGAGAGGTTAGAAAGATCTAGTGAAGCCTTTTTAGACTTTCTTCAGCAATCATGAGAACCAGAAACCTGACTTTTAACATTAGCTTTCAGATTCCACCCTTGTACAGTAAGGAACCCATGCAACATGTTTTTCTCAGGTGCTGCACCAGCACCGAACCACCCTTCTCCCTCCCTTGGCTGAGCTGAAGCTCACCTCTGAGGCTACGTCCACCTCCTGCAGCAGAACTCGGGCAGTGAGGTCTGGCGGCAGCTGAGTGCTGACAACCCTGGGCGGGGATGGGGAAAGGAGAGATGGCAAGTATTAACACGAATGTCCCACTGGTTTCCTGAGGTTGGATGCTGTGTTCCCTCCTGGCTCTCAGCTGAGCACGGTAACCTAGGGAGAGCTGCAAATGCTGCTCAGAAACATTCAGACAGTCGTGGCTTGATTTACCCGGAGTGCGCTGTGTGGCCCAATCCTTCCCCGGGTCCAGCCACAAGACAGATCCCTGCATGCAGGGCAAGTCCTTTGGTCACCCTGTCAATCTCACCATCTGGGAGGCCCAAGGGGTGAGTCTATAGAAGCAGACATAGGAAATAGAGGGTGAAAATGTGGATTATGGCCTCTGTGGACAAATGTGAGGACAGTACAGAGCAAGTAGCAGGGCTGAACGACATGTGCACCAAACACACTTGCTCTGGAGTGCAGGAGGCTGCCTTAGACAAAGTCAGACTATTTGTGTTCACCTTCCTCAGTACTGCCTACACTGGCTGGCAGTGGCTCTCAAGGGTTCTAGGCAAGGGGGGTCTCTCTCCCAGCAGGTGCTATTGGGGATGCAAAGCAGGTGCTCCAGCACTGAGCTACAGTCCTTCTCTTAAAAGCCAAGCTTCCAGTCCTCAGCTTTCTGAAAGGGCTCATTTAACCTGGAGCAAGTCAGGTCCGTAGTCCATTCAGCTGTGCACTGTCTTTTCCAGCCCACCTTGGAGATGCCAATAGGGACTGAACTGGGGACCTTCTACATGCAGAGCAGGTGCTCCAGCACTGAGCTACACCAGCCTTTCTCCAATGGGGAGAGTGCAGGAGAGTCCACACAACAAGTCATGATACTCACAGCCCCTGGTAAGAAATGCATCCCGCCCGGACATGGAGGGTGCGCTGGCAGGTCTGCAGGATGAGAGCCGCTTTCAGCAGGAGCAAAGGCTCCACCTGGAGAGAGGAGCACAAAGGAGGCTGTCAGGGCTTCCTGACACCCTGTGGGGAGGGGAGGGGAGGGGAGAAGCCCCAAAGAAGCAGCAAGGTCTGCAGGGAGTTACTTTGGTTTTGTCCAAGGCCCAGAGGGAGTTGAAGATCCGGTGTAGGTCAGTGGTGTTTTGCTGCAGGTGCTCCACGTAGCGATCCCATGCCTGGTCCAGCTCCTCCTGGGCACGTTCCTGGGAAAGGACACAAGAGGCCATGTCAGCGGAGAGTTTATCCCTGGTGGGCGAGTTACAGGCTGCTTGGGAAACTGTCCAACAGAAGCCAGGGCAGCAAAACGGAAGAGAAGAGGTCCCTAAGATTCCAGAGGACTCAAGATTTCAGTCCGGGAAGCAGATCTGCACATCAGGACTCCGTTCTGGAGGACAAATAAAAGGAGCAGTCAAGGTGGAAATGTGCCCAGGCCCTTGCAAAGGGCTTTCCCCCCACGGCCAGCCTCTGAGCATCTTGGATTTGGGGGGTAGGAAGGAGAGGTGGGTCTGGATTGCCTTGAGAGACCCACATAACTTTCAAGTCACACAAAAGCCTTTGCTTAGAGAAGCCCACCTGTGAGGGAAGGGTGCAGCAGGCTGCAGAAGCCCATCTGCAGGGCAAGGAGGCTGCAGAGAGCAGGCCAGCCTGAAGGTCAGCCAAGGCAAGACTAAGAGGTGTGGCTCAAGGCTGATGTGAGGGTCAGAACACAACAGGAAACAGGAGGGAAATGGCTAGGAGTCAAGGCAGCATCTGCTCAGCAAGGCCCCGCCCCCCCTTGGACCAGCAATCACCATGTAAGCCTGGCGAACAGGCCCATTGTAGAAGCAGAAGAGTCCCATCAGCTGCTCCAGGAACCGCATGCAGCTGATGTCAGGGAGGTCAGTAGTGCAGCCCAGCACCTGCAGCAGAGAGGAGGGAGGGAGACTCTTGGTGAGTCCCATGGAACCAAGCCAAGCCAGGCCTATCTAATCAGGGCACTCAGATCCCCCATGACAGCCAAGAACATCCCTCTGAGAAGCCCACAATCAAGGTGGGAGGGCAATCAGTGGCCCTCAGGAGGAAGGCTGCCTCTGAACATGGGCCTTCCATTCAGCTGTCAGAGCAAAGTTCTCCCAATGTTATATAGAGGAGCACAAGAACAGAGCTGGAGAATCACCTGGATGAACATGTTGCTTACATCCCAGAAGCTCCAAGAAGCCCAGAAGCAGGGATGGCAGGCCAGTGCCCTCTCCCATGTCTGCTCCTGGCAACTGGCACTCCAAGGTAGGCTGCCTCTGTTCCATTCAGCTAGCATGGCTAGCAGCTTCTTCCCATATAAACGGTTGCCATCATGCAGCCTGCCTGCACACCCACACCCATCTTTGAAGATTTCACCAACACCAGCTTTATTCCTTCCTCGGGCTTTATTCCCGTGCCCAGAAGAGCAACAACAACCTGTGTCGCCTTGCACTGACTCACCCAGATGTAGCTTCCATCCACTTTCACAGAGAGCTTTAGCTTCCTCAACCGTATGAGGCCAGGTGGAGAGCCCGAAATCTCCTCCATGCAGCGAACCACGCCAGCTATCTGCCCACACAGAAGCTCTTGATGGTCCAGAGGAGTCTGAGAGATGTGAGGAATGAAGAGCCACAAAATGGTTATGCTATGGATTAGCCTTGTCACATCCCAGGCTATGGAGATCTGCCGAGCTTGGAGCATGAACGGCCAAAACCACCACAGAGTGACAGAAGATTGCATCGGAACAGAGCTCTACCCCCGATATTACTAGGTCCCTGCCCCAAGGAGCAAATAGTACAATGTTTGCCAGCACAGAGGGATGGAGGAGAGGGCTACGGGGCCAACTGAGAACAAATAAAATTCTCCGCATGCAGATTTTGTGGGGAAATAAGCTAGCCCTACCTGACGGGGGTTGAAATAGCAGATCCCAGCCTGCGTAGGATCTCCTTCTTCCTTCACCTTTGAGCCATCATAGAGGAAAAAGCAGTTCCACCTGGAAAACATCAGTGCCATGGCGTTCAGGATGCATCACCTCATGGGAGCAGTCAATATTCTCCAGAGGGCAACCCAGTTTTTCCCCAGGCAAGGGGGATCCATATATGGTGATGTGGGGAAGCTATACAGTGGTACCTTGGGTTAAGTACTTAATTTGTTCCGGAGGTCCGTTCTTAACCTGAAACTGTTCTTAACCTGAAGCACCACCTTAGCTAATGGGGCCTCCTGCTGCCGCCGCGCTGCCGGAACACAATTTCTGTTCTCATCCTGAAGCAAAGTTCTTAACCTGAAGCACTATTTCTGGGTTAGCGGAGTCTGTAACCTGAAGCATAACCAGAAGCATATGTAACCCGAGGTACCACTGTACTCCGTAATTCTTGAAGGCATGTTTAGAAGGGAAGAGATTCAAAGTACAGCTACTGACTTTCCAGGTGACCTTGACGCTTCTTAAGAGAAAGGTTTCAAGTGTGTCAGAGACTCTTCACTTCCCTGCTCCTTGCATCTCAAAGGAACACACAGGGGCTGAAGAAGGCTAAAAGAAGCTGCCACAGAAACTAAGGAAGGGCACTGCCCCAGTACGAAGCAAATGAAACCAACCAGCCCACCCTTATTTAAATAAGAAGAACATAACCCAAGAGCCATGCAGTCCAGCATCCTGTTTCTTACAGTGGCTGGCCAAATGCCCCTGGGAAACCCACAAGAAGGACAGGAGAGCAGTAGAGTCATCTCCTGCTGCCATTCCCTGCCGACATGTATTCAGGGGTATGTTCCCTCTGCTGTCAGAGATAACAAAGAATCACTGCAGCAAGTAGCTGCAAATAGCCTTCTCCTCCATGAATTTGGTATTGGAGGCCATCACATCTTGTGGTAGCACACTCCACAGTTTAAGTATGCACTGTGTAAAGAAACACAGGAATTGTGTCCTTCTTGAAACTCTCACTCTCATTTGCTCAACGTTGGAGTTTCAATTGTTTGTTTGTTTGTTTGTTTTTTAAAGAGAAAGATTGTAGGAAGCAGCCCCTAGGATGCTGTAATGGTACTTACCAGGCCCTGGAGGTTGGATCAGACTGCACACAGTCCGCCATTTAACTCAGATTCTCTTCACCACATCTCATTATCTTCACAAAGAGCTTCTCATCAGAAAAAGGTAGAAGAGGACTAGATTCATATTCCAGACAGTGGTTGATTGCTCCAAGAACCCATCACATACTTAGGTCCTGAGTGGGTTCTGAATAGGGATGGCCAAATCCCCCCAATGGGTGGCTGGGGGGGCTTTCTTACAGATACTGATGCCAACAGGTCCCCCTCAGCCTCATTTTCATGCCAAGCACATTCACCAAATATGGATGCTCAGTCAGACAGGACAAGAGAAACAACAGAGACCTTATTTAGCATCTCAGCAGCCATTTGGATGCCAGTTTGGGGACTGAAGAACGTTTTAGCTGAAGCTTCCAAACCAAGATTCTTTGAAGCTCTCTGTGTGTGGGGGGGGGGATGTCTTGTGATTCCTGCTCCAGGCGTGGCTTCCTTCACTCTAAAATTAAGAACTGGATTAACGTATGAAGTCTGCTGCCCAAGTCATGTGACCCACAGCAGCTGATAAGTGCCCAGCATCCAATTTTAACAAGAGAGCCAGGATGGTGCAGTGCTGAAGGGGGTCAGAGTAGGACTTAGGCAAGGGTGACTTAAAGATCCGACGAGGATAGCCTACCTCGCAGGTTTGTTGTGAGGTCCTGCCCCTTGAACACGGCACTGTGTCTTGAAGGAAGGGCAAGATTTTGAAAAGGAAACGAGAAGAAACCCAGCCAAGAAACTGCTTGCGTGTAGTGGCCGCGCCCCAATTCCACTGGTGAGCCCAGGGAGCCCAACTCTCCACCGGGGCTCGGGCTCTCTCGGCGAGGCGCCTCTGCAGCCTGACCCGAGGTGGGGAAAAGGACAGGAACGAGGCTCCCCAGGCCGTGGGGGAGAGAGCGAGGCCCCTCTGCTCTTGGGCTCCCTCTCCGGGCCGACCCCTCGGGCTAAAGTCCGGCGAGGAGAGGGCGGCGTGTGAGGCGGCAGAACGCAGAAGCCCCCCCACCCCGCGGGGAAAGAGGCGCTCTGTCCATGCTCAGAGGCCAGGCCTGCCCCCTTTCCGAACCTGACCGACAGAGAGAAGCAGCCAAGGGGCCCCGGCCTCTTCCGGGTTCCACCGCCACGCGCTCAACGGTCACATGACCGGCCCGACTCGCACGTGACGCCTAGGGCGAAATGCGCAATAAACACATCCGGTTTGCGATCGAACCGGATCGGAGGAGAAAGGGAATGAACGGGCCAAAGAGAAGCGCCCTCGGAGACACTCCAAGGGCTGCCTCTGCCCGGGCTCCAACTCTGAGCCCTCTCAGCCCAATATTGTGCACCGTTTGTTGCGGAGTCACGGCCGTAGCGTCGCTACTGCCCCGCATATGGCGGCTGCCGAGTGGGTTAGGGTGACGGAAGTGGTGTGTCTGCCACGCGCCTTTCCTCTATGGTCTCTACGGGTGCCGCGGAGGGACTCTCCTGGTGGAATCGCGCTCGCCCCTAGCTTTGCATGGAGCGCTGCCGAGCGGGCGAAGGCTGGGACGCCCCGGGAGGGAGCAGGAGGCGTCGTCGCCGGCGGCGGAGAGAGGAGCGGGGCGGCGGAGAGGCCGAGAGCCCCGAGGACGCGGGAGAAAGGCAGAGGCGGCGGCTGCGGGAGGCGTGGTGAGGGGCGGTGGATCCTCCTTGGGCAGGGGCAGTCTACCCCGAGGGGCAGCTGCGGGAGGCAAATCACGCGCGGGCCGCCGGGAGGCTTCCGGGGGAAACCCTTCTCGGGGGAGCAGGGGGGCGCGCTGCGTCGTGGGCGAGCTTTCGGGGGCCACATGCCAGGAGCGGGCGGGGCCAGTGGGCGTGACTTGGGACTTCCGAGACGGCACTCCAGCCAGAGTCGGAGAGCCCAGCAGGAGGGCAATCGGGGCATTTTCGCCCGCGGGGGAGGGGGCGGCCCCGGCTTGCCAAGAGGGCCACATGCAGCTTCAAGGCGGGCCTGAGGTTCCCCCTGGGCAGGGCAGACTACCTCTGAATGCCCAGCTGCTGCAGGGCAAATCCCAAGGAAAGTGGGCCGCATTCCTGCTCTGCTTCTAAGCTTCCCAAAGACTCATAGCTGTGAAGGGGCCTCCTTGAAGTATCTGACTGGCTGCTGTTGGAAATGACGCCTTGGTCTGTCGGTCTTCGTGGAGCTGGTTCCCTCAGATGTTTTGGACTGCAATTCACATTATCCTCAGCCAGCATTATTGTCTTTCCATCACCCGCAGCATCGCAGCTGTGATAGCTGCAGCTGATGGGAACTGTAGTCCAAACTAGCTGCAGAACTGGTCTGTAAACGGTTCTAATTTGCAGTAGAAATATATATATATATTAAGTTACGTGTGGGTTGGCAATTTGGCAGCAGTTGGCCAACAGGGAACTCTGTGTATGCTCAAGGATGCTGCCCCCTTATTACTTCACATATCCACTTGCATTTAAATCAGGTTCTGGGATTAAATCCTGATAAGTCTCTGCTAGTATCCTCAAAACCATCATAAAGAGGCTTACTGGATCAGACCAAGGGTCCAGCTAGTCCAGCCTGCTGATCCCACAAGATCCTTCCAGCCCTAAATCCCACCTTCTGTAACATAACTTCTTCTTCCTCTTCTCCCTGCCTTTCTGTGACAGTTCAGAACTGCAGAGCTCAGAATTCTGGGATTCAAGCCTCGGTAAGTCTTGCATCTCAAGAGAGACCTTGGATTTTTATTTTGTAGCTACAGCCTTGGATTTGTGCCTGTTTGTAAGCAAATCTATCCAGGGGTGAAGGTGGTGGGGAGGCAAGATGCAGTCATGGCTGAAGTGGCATTGGTCTATATTGCACCCTCTTTCATTGCTCAGGAACCATCTTAAAATCCCTCCCCAAACACTCAGCAGCAGGGAAGGGGGCAACCAGACCTTCCGTGGAGAAAGCCCTCTCTGCCTTTGAGAAGCTGCAGCTCACACCACCAGCTGAGTCAGTTCTTCAGCCCAGCTCCCAGCTGCAGGAGGAGCCCAGCCGCAGCAGAGCCCAGGACTTGCAGTGTGTGTGTTATGGCATTGGGAACTTCTCCTCTTGCGTTCAAGCGCGATACCAGCTGGCCTTCCTCCTGCTGCTGCTTGAGGAGCTGAAGGTGAGGGTCACAGTTGTGGCGGACTTGGGAGCAAAGCTCGCCAGAAGCACACAGGCAACATTCCTTCTCTCCCCTTGCAGATTCCTGAAGATCTGTGTTACATATTTGACCCTGTCTTTTCCACGCTGGAAATCAAAGTCCTTGCCCATCTTGGGCTCACGGTGCTCCTGGAGAATGAGGTGAGCTCCAGGAAGAGAGGAGCACGAACTCAGGGAGAAACGTGCCCAGGGATCAAAACACACAGCTGAGGACTGTGGCCTTTCTCAAAATGATTGATACCAAAAGTTCACAGCTGTTTAACTCCTTTAGCTCTTCTGGGGTGAGGGTTGGTTGCAGTTCTTGCAGGATAACACCCCTCTTCCTTGCATCCAGGAGGGAAAACGCTGCATCCACAATCCTACCATCTTCTACATGGTCCACTGCGGAAAAGCTCTCTATAACAACCTGCTCTGGAGCAACTGGTCTATAGAGGCACTTTCCAAAACAGTCATCATAGGGAACAGCTTCAAGGGCATTGAAGACAGGTAGGGAGCCCTTCTGCATCACCCAGCCCAAGAGCAGGCAGGGCTGGGCCTCTTGGCTGCTGCTGCTGCCCAGTGTCTATACAAGAACAGAATTGGCATTTTCCACTTGTCTTCCCACAAAAATCTGGGTTTTGAAAATTCAACTCCTTTTTGCAGTGATTTCCTAAGAATTTTTGCAAGTATGGTAGTCTCTGAAGGCATTTAACCACACACAGAATGGGGAAGGCTTTGCTCTGCCTCCGCAGTTGGAGGGAGGGCTGCTTCTCCCCACAAGAGGGAGAGCGCTCTTATGCTCAACTGGCTTGCAAGTTTCCCACAGACATGTAGCTGGTCCCTGTGGGAACAGGATGCTGGATTAGATGAGCTGTTGGCCAGACCCACAAACCCTTTGGATGTTCTTAGCTTAGCAGCACCCTCTGCTTAGTAGGCCGTGGTGTTGCCTTTGTTGCAACTGCCAATGATTTCTAATGCCCTTTGCTCCTAGGGTGCTGAACAGGATATTCCAAAAGGACTACAGTTACATTGCAAAGGTACGGCTTTGTTGCTTGAATAACAGCAACTGTTCACCATCCAGCAGAAGCCCTTAATGCGTCAGCTCCTAACGGGGGGGTGGGATCCACGCTTACCAACTCTTCTCCCTTATTCCCACTTGGCTGTGTTCTAAGCAGCTTTGCTTTTGCTGGGCTTATAAAAGTCTTCCAAGAGCTGAGCACCCAGCTTCAAAGGCAACTCTCTAACTCCCTCATAAAACAAGCTGACTGAGGCTGCCCTTCTATCAAGCCCCACTCAGTGGAAAACAGGCATCTGGTGGGTCAGGGCGCAGCAGAGCTCTTACACAAGAGTGGAGCTGCTCTGCACCCAGCAGACACGGAACCTGCTGGATTGCTTGGGTATCCTTTGATGTGAGCTGGCTTTGGAATCTGCACATCCATTTTAGTCTTATTGAGCACTGTAAAACTTGAAAGCATGCCACACAAATACTGAGATCAGTGGTTAAGATAGGTAATGGAAAAGCTAAGGACCTGTCACCCCTCAGACTGGATTTCCAATTTCCATCCTGGAGGGATATGTCAGGTGATGACAACAGAGGACCACAGGTTCCCCAGCCATAGGGGATGAATTCTGAGGAGTCAAAATATCTGCTGCAGGGGCTTTCATAAATGTGGCACGTGGCTAGCTGTGGATCTGAGCCTGTTGCTCTCCTCCTTTCTCAAGGGCCAGTTCAGCAGCCAAGTCGCCCCCATTAACTGCCTCTTTGCTGTGCTTGACCATTTCTAGGTTTTAATAGCAACAGATGAAGAAGCCCTTCCTTCTCACCCTCAATACTTGGACATATTTAACGACACCTCTGTCCACTGCTTTCCTCTGGAGAAACTGAGGGACCTTCCCCCAGAGATCTGGAAGCTTCAGGAGGAGCCAGTTTACCCAGATGAGGATCAGCCAGAGATCATCAGAAACAAGAAATGAAATTCAATTCCAGAGGCTATGGACTGGAGGTGCAGGGCTGGGTTTGGGTTTCCTTCTTTGGAGAGGGGCTTGAGTTACTTCTGGTGTTGCAAAGAGTTCATGTTCATGTCACACACACACCCCACCCTAAAGCAGATGACTAGCCACACTGTCTATTTGTGTGTTGCTCTATGGCATCTCTATGGGACAAATGAGGCATGCGCAGCATGCACAAGATGCCAAAGCTCTCCTTGTCTCTCTCTCGCTTGTTCACTGAGCGGCAGAGCTTGGGAGGATCAATGGGGCAAACCCAAGCATCACCACCATCTCTGTTCAACTCTGGTCTGGTACCTCCTATGAGAGTTCCCTCATGGGATGGAAAAAGGGGCAGAGATCTGGTGGTGCTAGGCAAGCTGCCCAGTAGGACTGGGCTCCCTCATTAAGGGGGAGAGCCATTCACACTCCCAGCTGCTGCTTCACAATTACGGCAGCAACTTCTCAGAAAACCAAATTTCTCCACAAACCTTGTATTTCTAATAATTTTTAATTAAAAGCAACACACATTGAACTTTTGTGGTCATTTCTTATTGCCAGTTACCTCCTCCCCTGTTCAACATTGTGAGCAAGCCCTGACTCCTGCCAGGTCAAACTGCACCAACAGTGCTGTGATCTCACACTTGGAACTACTGTCTCACTCTAGCTGCTGCATCTCAAGACAGAGCTCAAAAAAAAAAAAGTTGACATTTTTATTCAGGGCGTCAGCATTTTCTAGATGCACTGATTGGAAGCTCAGGTGGACTAAGGCTGAGCAAAGGGTGGAGGTGCTTCCAATCAGATTTAGTGGTTATGGTACTTGGCCCCCAGCCCTAGATACAGGGGGCTAGACACCTTGCAACATTAGATGCACTTGGTTTGCACTGGTCTTTCTGCAGCCTGGCAGGAGAGTTTCAGCACAGCCCTCAACCCACACGCACTGGGGCAGCTCCCACTCAGGGACTGCCTTCCTGCACCTCCCGGTCCCCAGTGAATGAGGCAAGGCAGCCTGCATGGCAGTGCTGTGCCCCCTGAGTCCCAGCGCCTTGTCCTCACTTTGCCATGTCGATGAGGCTCTGCAGGGAGGTGGGGACCCAGGTCTTCTCCCCCTGCACAAAGACCACACCCCGGTCAATGTAGATGACGATGCGGCCAAAAGTGTAGAGCTGCTTCCCTTCATGCCGTTTTCCAATGACTGGCATGAAGACGATGTTGTGCTCCTCCGCCTTGGTCTGGATGAGGTCCTTGAAATTCATGGGCACAGAGCCTGCGGCCATGCCGATCCCACGCTGCGCCATGTTCTCAGCCTCCCGGCGCTCCTGCATCGCCTCATACTGGAAGTCCTTCCGGCGCTCTGTGTGTGTGAGGTAGGCAATGTTCTCGCGGGCCCCAGGCTGCATGTAGCCACCTGGCAGAGGAGCAAAGGGAGAGAGATGAGATGGCAGCTGGCAAATTTTTGCAGCCTGTGCTCTGCACAGGCCCTCCTAGCACACAGCCAGAGCCCAAGGGAAGAGGACACAGGGGGTCACACAGCCTGCAAGGCTGCCCAATGAGCTGGAAAGGTGGAGCGAGGGGACAAAAAGCAGAAGAGGAGCCCTCAGCTGGATCAGGCCCAAGTGGGCCCATCTGGTCCAGCATCCTGTGTTCTCGGTGGCCAACCAGATGCCCCAGCGGGAAACCCGCAAGCAGAGCCCTCTCCCTCCTGTGGCTTCTAGCAACTGGTATTCAGAAGCATCACTGATTCTGACAGGTGAAACTGAGCACAGACATCCTGGCTGGTAGCCTTTGATAGCCCTTTCCTCCTCCATGAACCTGCCTAATCCTCCTTGAAAGCCATCCAAGTTGGGGGCCTCCTGGGGGAGCAAATTCCATAGTTTAATAAACTATATGCTGTCAGTGCAGTCCCCACTGTGCTGATTTTGACGAGGTATGGAATAGCAGACCGTCTGAAATTGGGGCAAAGAGGAAGAGGAGAACCAACTGCTCTGGAGAGCTGGAAAGGACTATAAGAAACATGGGAGCTCATAGTGCAATTCTATGTGTGTCTCTTCAGAAGGACGGCCCCTTGGATTCAGTGGGATTTACTCACGAGTAAGTGTGCAAAGCAAGGGTAGCCCAAATGGTGATCTCCAAATGTGGACTACCACCCTCCCCAATGGCCGCTTGAGGCTGGTGAAAATCGTGGCCCTTCTACAGGGCTCTGCAGCCTCAGTCTCTTCCATTTTCCTCCTCTATGAAAAGGGACACTATTGTTTTGAGCGACTGTTTCCAATGATGATCCTTGAATTACTTCACTGCCCAGCCAATGCAACATTTGTGTTGGCAACCATCACTCACGCACCGACACTGGAAGAGACCGCTCTGTTCATGATGTCCAGAGCCTCGTTGAATTTTTCCTTGATGGAGGGATGGGCCAGCACCTGGTCGGAGAACATCGACTTCCAGCCCAGGTACCACTTGGTGATCTCTTCGTAATTGGGGTTGTTGCTGAGCCAGGAGCACAACACCTGCAGGAGGAGGAGGGTCAGCAGCAGGGAGACCACAAGCAACCCACCCCACCCCCCAAGGCAGAGCTCACAGATCAGGGACTCAAGGCTTTACTTGGGCTGCGGACGGGACAGGCTCACGAGGAAGCAGCGTCTGATGCATTTCTGATCCAGGGACAAGTATTTCAAGGGAAAACCAGAAGCCACCCAACTTCCAAAGGAGAGGGCCAGCAAAGCCCCTGCTGAAGTCTGGCAGCTCACATGGAACTGTAAAGGGGGGCACTGGTCAAAAGGAAAAAAACAAGTTCCAGCAACACCAATCCACCCCTGCTAGCAGAGAAGCCAGAAAACCAAGCAGGTCCAGAGAGATCAGATGAGCAGGAAGGGAAAGGGAGGAAAGATGGCACACAAGACGTTTCTTGTCAACTGTCCCTCGACAGAGATAATTATGTGGTGATTAATGATAACTGAGTTGTAAATCTTGGTTATCACATCTCTCTGGTCCTCTACTCTGGACTGTATGTACATGAAGGTGATGGCTGGCTGGTGAAAGACCCTGTGTGAGAGGCAAGGGAAGGAAGAGTTCCCAGGCTGGGAGGCTGGGAGAGGAAAGGGAAGCTCCCAGGTGAGAGCTGAGGGGGCACCCCCTTCTGTATGAGACATGGGTGAAGATCTGCCTTTGAGAGAGGACTTTGCACTTTTGTTGATGTTGTTGTTCTAAAAACAGCCATAATAAAAGTTTTGTGGCAAACAGATAAATCAGGTGAGCCTGCCAAGCTGCAGGGCTCCAGTCCATTTCAGCAGGGGTACCGGGGGCAGGGTGGGGATTCCTTACTGCCTCTTCCCTGGAGCCACCCTTAAGCAAAAGCTGAACTGAATGTGAGTTCACAAAACCCAACACTGCTGTTTGTGGCAACCTCAGATGTCCCTAAGGAAAAGTGTGGCTGAACCCCGCCGGGCACTGCTGGAGTCACACACCTGCAACCACTTGGGGAAGAAGTGCTTCTCCAGGATCCCCACAAGGCTAGAGACAGAGATCATCCCTTCCCAGTCCATCACCCAGAAGAAGGAGTCCATGTGCTGCTGGTGGGGGTTGATCATCAGCTCGTTCAGACACAAGCCTGTGGAGACGACAGCAAGCTTAAACCAGCTCAGCCTAGAGAGCAGAGGGACTTCTTTGCACATGCACCCCCCCCCAAATTGTTGATGTTTTCCCCTCAGGGAAACCAGCAAAGCTGCAACCAAGATAAACTTTGTAGGGATGATCGCTGGGTCCGGAGCACACTCCCCACCCGCAGGCAGACTCAGCCTGCCTGCACACGTGACCTTGGGGAGCACACCCCCTCACAGACAAAGCCACAGCTGTCTGAACATCATGCCCTCTGTCTAACCTTTTGTGATCTCAATAGTCTGCGGTGTCCTGTCTGTGACCTTTGTCTCTGAGACCTTTGTCTCCATCATACACTGTGCAAGGGGAAAATGACGTGGTGGAAACAGGTGCCAAAATAACACCACAAGCTCGGGACTGGAAGAAGTATAAAGGTCACAGCCCAAAATGTATCTGCCTGGGTTTGCATATTTGTGTCAATAAAAGGAGCCTCCACAGAGCTGGCCAGCAGCTTGCATGCAGCTCACCTGTGCGCAGCTCACCTGCATTATCAACTCCTGCCTCGTCCTTCACTTCAGAAACAACTTTCTCTAGTGAGGATCCCAAAAGCTCTTTCAAGCTGTAAGAGAGCAACTGCTGAACTCCCTGTTCCTTCCTCACTTGGATACACTTCCCCTTGAGCTCTGCCACGGATCATCAGCTGGACCAGCCTTCCCCAGCCAAGCACTTTCAATCTGCCCCACTACTGTACAATCGTAGTGACTGAGGACAATGGGAAGTTTGGATTGAAGGTGGCTGCCCTAGATTCCTACACTGGAGAAAACATTGCGCTGACTCCAACCCCAAACATTTTCTGCCCCCAAGAGCAGCCCAAATAGGGAGAATGGGATGGAGTATAGCTGGCAGCTGCAAAGCATCAACCCTGTACTTCCTACCCCATATCAGTTTCACGTAACTCAGCAATAGAAAGAAATTAAAAAAATTCCTTCCAGTAGCACCTTAGAGACCAACTAAGTTTGTTATTGCTATGAGCTTTCGTGTGCATGCACGCTTCTTCAGATACACTGAAACAGAAGTCACCAGACCCTTATATATAGTGAGAGGGTGGGGAGGGTTCACCCATTCCCACCACCCTTCTGAGTAATACCCCTCCCCACCCTCTCACTATATATAAGGGTCTGGTGACTTCTGTTTCAGTGTATCTGAAGAAGTGTGCATGCACACGAAAGCTCATACCAAGAACAAACTTAGTTGGTCTCTAAGGTGCTACTGGAAGGAATTTTTTAAATTTGTAACTCAGCAAGACAGCAAGCCAATAGGAAAAGTGTTCCAGAGCCAAAATCAGCTCCAGAGGCTGCTACCTGCCTGACCCCACTATCCACCCTGCCTCAAACCGACACCCTACCTACCTACCAAACAAACCAACCCAAATCATTGGATCAGCAAGAATTAAAGTGAGTTTAAGGCACATGCAAATTCTGCATGCCCACGCTTTGGTCTCTGCCCCTCTTGCATGTGCTTCTGTGGGACAGTCCTGCTTCCTTAACCCCAGAAGGGTTTCTTGAGAGGCAGGGCACCCATTCTGCATGCAAGAAGGTCCAGGTTCAACCCATGTCACTGTCTCCACGCAGGACAGGGAGCGTGCCTTGCCAGAAATCCCGGAGAGCCGGTCACTGTGTGTAGGCAATGCGGAGCTAAATGGACCTGTGGTCTGTTTTAGAAGAAGGCTGCTTCCCGCAAGGCCTCCAACCCCAGTCACCCGCCTCCTGGTCTGCTGCAAAGGCAGCCCTGGGGGGACCAACTCACCCAGCTTGGGCACAATGTTCTTGATCATGAAGGCCTCCCAGGACCCCGGGGTGAAGACCTCCTTCCAGGGCTGCAGGATCAGCTTGGCCGAGGAGTCACTGGGGTGCCATTTCTGGAGGGCGTTGGACAGCTTGTTGCGGATGGGCGAGTAGAGTGGTTCAAGCCGGGTGTGCATTAAGGGCAGCCAGGGGTGGATCCACGAGTGGATGGGGACCGTGTCCGTCAGGGGATTCCAGCTTTCCACCTTGAAGCAAGAGCAGCAGTAAGCCTTATGGGACACCCAGAGGCATTAACTTACTGCTTTTCTATCCCACCTTTTTCTCCAAGGAGCTCAAGGTGGCATATGTAGTTCTTTCCTCCCTCATTTAATCCCTCACACCAATCCTGTGAGGTAGGCAGACTGAGAGGCAGTGACTGGTACAAGGTCACCCAGTGAGCTTTGCAGCCATATAGGGATTGGAACCCGGGTCTCCCAGGCTCTAGTCTGTTCCTCTAACCCAAGGGTAGGCAACCTAAGGCCCGGGGGCCGGATGTGGCCCAATCGCCTTCTAAATCCGGCCGGCGGACGGTCCAAGAATCAGTGTGTTTTTACATGAGTAGAATGTGTCCTTTTATTTAAAATGCATCTCTGGGTTATTTGTGGGGCATAGGAATTCGTTCATATTTTTTTCCCCAAAATATAGTCCGGCCCACCACATGGTCTGAGGGACAGCCCATGGCTGAAAAAGGTTGCTGACCCCTGCTCTAACCTCTACACCATGCTGCCTTCGCAACAAGGGCTTTCTGGTTAAGCCTCCTGCCCCACGCAACAAGCCCTGCTGAAACTTCAACGCCCAGTGTGCCTGAGAGGAGCCCCAAGAGCCCCTCATCTACCTCTTTCTGCAACTTGGGGCAGATCAGCTGGTCCAGAATGTTGTCTAGTATCCAAACAGGAATGATGTGCCCCCAGCTGTCAAGGAAGTCCACCATCGGGATGCAGTTCCGGGGCTGCCACTGTGCTACCACGTTCCGCACGTACGGCATCCAAGTCTCCCACATCAACCTGAAGGATTAAAAATCTCAATTGAGTGGGGCCAGGGGCAGATCCAAACCACGCTTTGCTTCTTCAATAGGAACTAGGGGTGCTTTAAGAGATTTCCTTCTGATGGACAATGCAAATGCAGCTACTGTGTCTTCAAAACCTCCTTTCCCAGCTTCTCTCTTGGGCTTAGGGCAAGTCTGAAATCTCTCTCTTGTGAGGTACACATGCCTGAGCAAGTTTGATGGACTCAAGGGTATATAGGCAACAAAATGCTTTTCCACGTCATCAGCTTTTGCATTTCAAGCCTACGTGTTACTACAATATAGCCAGAGAAAGGAGGTGCATGGGCTGCTCCAAAGCTTTTGCTGGACTCCCAGCTCCCATCAGACCCAGCCTGCAAGGCTGACGTCAGGGATGAAGCAGGTTGTTGCCTATGCTATGGTCACCTTCAGGTTAGATTGCTGCAATGCATGATGTGTGGAGCTGCCTCTGAAGACAATTTGGAAACTGCAGCTGGTGCAGAAGTCAACAGCCAGCTTATTGACCAGCGCAGTAAAGATTTAGTAAAAATTGGAATTATTAAGGAGATGCAGGGGGAGAAACTATAATATAAGGGTCCACAAAAGGGGGGGAAGGGAAGTCCAAGGGGATAAGTTTATTGTTTTGCTTTTCTTTTTATCTGATGCTTATAAAATCTGAAAAATTGAGAAATAAAATTTTATTGACCAATGCAGGGGTAGTCTGAACAACATAATACCACTTCTGGCACAACTGGCTTGCAATTCACTTCTGGGCTCAATTCAAGGTGCTGGCTTTGACCTATGAAACCTTTCGTGACTCAAGCACCACCTCCCCCCCTGCATGAACCAACCTGGAACCTGGGTTAGTCATCCGAGGCCCTTCTCCATGTGTTCCCTCTGAGGGAGGCATGAAGGGTACCATTCTCAGTGGTAGCGCCCCATTTATGGAATTCTCTCCCTGGTTGCATGGGGGTTGTGTTCCGGGTCATTGTGTGCTTGCATGAAACTGTAATTGAAACACCCTGTTCCGCCGCCGCAGCCCTCTCCCCGCCCTGTTAGTGACATCTTTTATGACATTTTTGGGTCACTTCCAGGTTTGGCACTGGACAACATAGTGGGAGTTGCCTGTATCTACAGTATTTTTAAGTGCCAGGCAAAAACACGTTTTTCCCATCAGGCCTTCAGCCTTTGATTTGGAGGGTTTTGATATATGTGGCCTGCTTCAATGCCTTTTTATAATTATGAATGCGTGTTGGCTTAAATTTATGTGCTCCCTTTTTTTGTAAAGCACTTTCAGTTACTTTTGTATCTATAAAGAAGCAACTAATAAGTGCAATATATAATTATTATTAAGAAAATCCTCCCCGCAGCATTAAGGAAGAAATTGGATTAGCCAGGCCTGTTTGACCAGCACAGGGCTGCTCCTCCCTTGGAGAGAAACTTCCCTGCCAAACCTGCACAGACGCTATGTTCACCTGTGAAAAGCATCCGAGGCAAGGTCCTGCCCACCGTGCGACAGCAACTGGTCGTTTTCCAGCAAGCTCTTCCACTTGGCTAGGATATCAGTGCCATACATGTGATCCTGGAGAGGAGAGGAGAGGCAGTGTGTTAGGTGTACAAGGCAACTGAGAGTCAAACGAAAAAAAGGGAGCTCCTATTTGGAGAAAGGGGACAGCTCTTTCCCCAAGGCTGGCATGGCGTATTGGGTTTATTTGGAAGGCTTTCTATTTGGTAAGGTGTTCTTCCTCACCCTGGACGCTTTTGGGGTGCGATGGCCAGAGTGTAGGACTCTTGGCTAGGGAGATGCACCTACAAAGTTCACAGGGTGACCATGCGCCAGTCACTCTCTCTCTCAGCCTGGCCTACCTCACAGGGTTGTTGTGAGCAGCGGCATAGGTGCCCGGTGCGGTGCGTGCATCCTGCAGCTGGGGGCGGGGTGAGCCACCCATGGGAGCAGGGCATGCTACGTGGAGCCTCTCCGCAGCCTCTCCTTCAGCTGTAGGGAGGCTGAGGGAGAGGCAGTGGGCCATTTCAGGCAGCGCCAAGCCTACAGGCGCTCAAGCCACCACCTCACTCCCAGGAAATACACGTGGCTCAGGCACGCTGCAGGCCCCGTGGTAATGCCGGCCCCTGCAGTGTGGCACCCAGTGTCAGCCGCATTTCTTTACATTTGTTGACTGAAGTAAAAGCTTTAGTGAGCCCTATTTTAATTTATTTATTATATATATATATATATATAAATAAAAGCTCGTACTTTTGTCATTTTGTCCCCCACCACCACCTCAGTGATGACACCCGGGGTGGCCCGCACCCACCACACACCACTTCCTCCGCCACTGGTTGTGAGGATAAAAAGAATAAAATGCTTCAGTGCTCTGATGGTGTTTCCTGCTTGGCAGGGGGTTGGACTCTATGGCCCTTGTGGTCTCTTCCAACTCTATGATTCTATGATTCTATGAAAATGTTTGCACTCCCCTGCTAAACTCATTGGAGGGAGAGCAAGAAAAAAAGTAATTAAGAAACCCTTTATAGGCAGAAGGACAATTGGGGTTTGGGAAGCTGAGCTTGGCCAGCAAATGTGGGTGTTTGGCCACCCAATTGGCATGGCCCTTTTGCTGCTCCTGGTCTCTGAACCCACCCACCTTCAGAGGGTCCCAGTTTTTGAAGTAGTCCTTGACGAGAGGGAAGACAATGGCCACAGCAAGGTCCACGCGGTCGGACATCCGGTACTCTTCGTAGTATTTGTCCTGGAGGGTCTCAAAGATCCTGGCGCACTCAGGCAGGGTCAGGGGGTCCTTGCAGTTAGGCTGCATCCGCCTCTCACACTCCTCCACCAGCTCCAGGACCTCGCTGAGGTTGCGCGTGTCTGCCTCCTCCCGCTCCAGGACCTCCGCCATCTTGTCGATCTCATGGGTCAGGTTGACCACCATGTCCCTCTCGTACTGCAGCTGCCGGTCATTCTGGATGATCTCCTGCTCCGTCAGGTCAATGAGGAGCTGCAGGTTGTGCTCCAGTTCAGGCAGACTGAAGGCCTGCGCCTTGGAGTCCTTGCCCAGCGGTGGAGGCAGCTGGGGGTTGTCGTCAGGGATGTTGTGCTTCTGGCTGATCTGGCTGTAGCTGTAATAGACTTTCTGCTCCCGGCCGGTCATGTCAATCACCTTCCAAACAAGCAAACAAACAGAAAACCCCCAACAAGTTACAAGACCACTTTCAACCAACAGCAGTTACTGCTTCATGGTGTCCTGGTGAGCAGAATCTATACAAAGAGGGTAAAACAATACTTTTCAGAGGGCCAATTTGGGCTGCTGGAGTAGTAGGCGACCTTTCAAAGTCCAGTCAATTCAAATTCCAAAGCTTGCGTATTCCAGATGCAAACCTAAGTTTGGTACACTGCAGAATTACATTGCATCTTCTAACGAGCCCAGCACAGCCCAACACTTTTTGCCATTTGCAGTGATGGGACCGTCTGCAGGCTCCAAGGGAATGGTTCACAAGGGTCAGGGCATGTCTCTCCACTCCCACTTACCCCAGTGTGACCTTGGCTCCACCACTGCCCTCTTCTCCTGGGAAACCCAAGGGCTGACTACCATTTATTTCAGAGGACAGGGCAGGACTTAGCCCTAGGGCTCATGAGCCAATAATGAAATTAACCACAGACACCCAATGCCAACCGGCCATTTTTAAGAGCTGTACTTCTGTATGTCAAGGATTTGGGCTTCTAGGGAGCACGTGGGCTCTTGACTTCCCTTTCCAGTTTAAATCAAGCCAGGCAATTGTTCCAGAATGCAGCAGAGCTCTCTGTTGCTTTTCAAGCATTACATACAGAGGCAGGTTTGTACTTGCCAGCATGAAAGGGCACAAGAGCTAACAGGTCGGAATAGGTCATGCCAGTCATCTGCTTACAACCTCAATCATGGAGGAATATTAAGGAAAAAGAAAGACAGCTAACTCTTGAACCTGGGAGAAAAGCTTCCTTGGCTCATCCTGGAGGTAGTCATCATCTTCTGTATTTCCCTCAGCAGAGGGACCTGTTACAAGCCAGTCAAAGCTCCCCCTCGCTGAGGACAAAGGTCAGAGAACGAGCCAGGAGGAGAGCGCTCTGAGTAGTTACTAGCCAGGACGGCTCTGCTGTGTCTCCACTGTTGAAGGCAGCAATGCTCCCAAAGACCAGTTTCTGGAAACCGCAGGAGCGAGGGCTCTCATGCTTGGACCTTGCTTGTGGATTTCCCACATGCAGCTGGTTGGCCACTGTCAGAAGATGATGAACTACATGGGGCCCCCTTGGCCTTATCCAGCAGGCTCTTTCTAAGTTTTTCTGAAACCTGCCCCATCTTGCTTTGGACAATCAGCCTCACCTTCACTTGTGCCAGCTCCTTCTGAGGTGCCGACAGTTGCTTCCCGGCCCGGCCTTTGGCTTTCAGTTCCTCCACAGTCTTGTAGGTGTACTTTGGCTTCTTCTTGCCCCCACCTGGGTCCTTCCGCCACTGGCTGAGCTCCTTCTGGAACTCCTGGGATGAAAGAAGAGGTGGGAGAAGTGCAAGATGGAGGAGGAAACACTCCACTGGGGACTGCAGAGCACCAAACCCTTTCCTTGGTCTGGGGCTGAGCAGGGAATATTGCCAGTGGACTATGTCCAGGGGAGCAGAGGGGGGGGTTCACTCTTTTAAAGGTCTGCGCCAACAGGCACCAACCAACCCTAGCTCTGGTCCACAATATGGTCTTCTACAGGACATGCCTGAAAGCAAAAAGCAAGGCTTTAACTCTCTCAGTCCTACCAGCTGCCAACATAAGTTGTTATGTGTACAGAAATCAACTGCCACCCCAGGTTCCAAGAACTGCTTTGTACCCCGTTTAAACATTTGCCAAGGGAAGAAAGAATCACAGAATTGTAGAGTTGGAAGGGACCCAAAGCATCATCTAGAACAACCCTCTGCAGTGCAGGGATCACAGCTGCTCTCACGCACAGAGCCAGATACAACAGTCAAATGCAGAAGGCAGTTTTTGTTAGGATGTAAACACCATTGTAAGAAATCACTACATTTCTTCCACACAGGTCCCCAAATGTGGCAATGAGGAGAGTTGGGGGAGGGGGAGAAATGAGGAGAAGGAAAGGGGGGGGGCGGGAATACCTCCTCTGCCTCTTCGTCTGAGTCAACAACAGGGAAGTCCTGCAAGGACTGTGTGGTTCGCTCAGAGCCATACGCCCCTATGGCTGCCTTGCCTTTCCTCTGCTTAGCTTCAATAGGGTTGATGATACCTAAGAAAATTCACAGCTGTTAGTGAAGTGAATATAAGAACACAGAACGATCAGAGCTGCCTGGAAAGGGAGGCAAAATAGCCCAGCAGCAGCTCTACTATTCCCTGCGCTTGAGCCCTGGTTGGCTCTTCTATTTTCAGAAAGCCTGCCCCCCATATATTTCCCCACCCACATCAAAAAGAGCTGATGGGGTTCCTTCTCTTGGTCTTAAAGGGCCAGGCAGTTAATTAGCCCTGTGGCACTCTGGGAAAGGAGTGCTGCTGCTTCCCCTACTGTTCATCCTGGATGAAGTGCAATTTTCCTATCTGGACATTTCATGTTAACCAGAATCTTTGCAAGTAGCCACTGTTTAACGCCTTCCCCAACCTGGTGCCTTCCAGATGTGTTAACTACAAGTCCCATCAGCCTCTGCCAGCACAGCTGACAGTCAGGTTGGCCAAGGCTGATTTACAATTTCTGTGCCAGTTTTACATACAGATCAAAATTAACTGATAGGCTGATTCTGCTTGAAGGAGAAAGAAAGGCAGATACCAACTTGGTTTTTGTTTTCCTGGGGTCTTCTTAAAAGCCTGTACAAAAAATCAAGTGGGGTGCTGGGCCATACCTTGAGCATTCTTTCCAAGGCCCCTTCCAGGCACATAGCCCATTTTTTGAAGAAGTTTCTGCCCAATTCCTTTTGTATGCCTCTCCCAGCTACCAAAGTCCATAAAAGATTTGGTTCCTCCTATGAAGCCCTTCTGGCTCGGTTTGAAATTGCCACCCTGTTAAAACACACACAAAAAGATGAATTAAATATCATAGTTCATGGGTAGGGAAAACTAAGGCCCAGGGGCTGGATCTGGCCCAATCGCCTTCTAAATCCGGCCGGCGGACAGTCCAAGAATCAGCGTGTTTTTACATGAGTAGAATGTGTCCTTTTATTTAAAATGCATCTCTGGGTTATTTGTAGGGCCTGCCTGGTGTTTTTACATGAGTAGAATGTGTGTTTTTATTTAAAATGCATCTCTGGGTTATTTGTGGGGCATAGGAATTCATTCATATTCCCCCCCAAAAAAAAAAAATCTGCCCCCCCCACAAGGTCTGAGGGACAGTGGACCGGCCCCCTGCTGAAAAGGTTTGCTGACCCCTGTCCTAGTTCATTCAGTGCCTGGCTCTACTGACAGCTCTATTACTAAAGCACTGGTGTGTCTCAGTCCAGACATTTATTTGGGGTGTTTATAGTTGAGACTGTGCACATTCCACACCAACAAAATCCAGATTGTGTGGTTCTTCCTGTTGCGGTTAGTGCTTCCTGAGGTTCTTTAAGACACTCCAGAACCACAATTAAAATGCAGTGATTTATGGCCCAATTAACTAAGAACTCACTGTCTTTAACTTCTTTGGCACAAACTCTTTGGGGATTTCTTCCTGCTTCAGAGGCTTCTCATCCTCATCAGAATCTTCATCTGTTATCTCATCAGCTGCTGGCTTCTTCAGCCCAGCACTGATAAAGTTAACAGGTGCCGAGTAATCTTTAGACCTGGGTTAAGAAAAAATACATTTATTCAGAGATGTTTCTGTAGTCTACAGATATGCATTTAGACATGAGATAGCTTTTTCCTGATTAAATTCACTGTTGAGAGACATCTATGCTACTTGTCAAGTTAATATCGCAAAATCAGAAGCTGACATATACAATCAAGGGAGGTGTTAATCAAGGGTTTGGAAACAGGGGTGCAGAACCTTCAAGAACAGCCTCACAAATCACAACATTCCCGATCACTTCCTCGGGGGGCCAGTACCGTTTGCCCCCAAAGCTGGGCCTCTCATCATCAGAATCATGCTCAGCCCACATGCCATACGTGGCCTCCTCCTTGGTCTGCCAGTGGCGCTGCCGGTTGGGATTGAACTCATTCTGAAGGTCCCAGTCGGTGATCTCAAATTTCTCCATCTCCACATCGTCATCAGCAGCAGCGTCATTTTTGCCGTACAAATGGGACAGCGACATGATGCCTTGTTGGAGTAAGAAACTGGCATAGGTATGGGGAGAGGAAGCAGAAGATGAAGAAATAACCCAGGAAGCTCCCTGTGCACACTCCCCAACCCCTCAACCTGCTCCCTGACCTAGCTCTCTCCTTCTGACCATTCCTTTCCCCACTCCGTGTCTATATGTGATCCCCTGCCTGCCCCTCATCTCCCAAAATACTGTCTTCTGGCACACACACAAGCCACCTTGCCTCTACTCCTAAACCTGGCCCCAGGTTCCTCTACAATCTTAACCTTTGCTGCTGCCCACTCTCCCTCCTGGTTATTCCTACAATTACCCCAATATAAAATGATTAAGGGTATGTGTGCCTCCCCGATTTTGGGACTTTTTAATTAAGAGAAAAGGTGAGCAAGAGGTATGACAAGATAGGAGTAAGTGAATAGAGGCTCTTCTCCCTCTCATAGCACATGACATTGGTGTTAAGAGTGTCAGATGAGGGCCTGGGAGATCAGGGTTTGAATTTCTCAACTAGCCATAAAGCTCACTAGGTGACCTTGGGGGAGTAACTGCCTCAGCTTACCTCACAGGGCTGTTGTGGGCACCCAGGAGGGGGAGAATCAGCTTGAGCTCTTGAAAGAAAAGGTGGTGCCTAAATGCAACAAAGAAATATAATAATAATGACAAGTGAGGTGCGCGTTGGAAGATTCAGGACAGACCCAAGGAAGCACATTGTTAAGTGACGGAACTCCCTCCCGCAGGAAGCAGCGGTGGCTATTAACTCGCAGGGCCTCCGGAGGGGACTGGGCAAACTCACAGAGGGTGGTAAGGCTAGCGATGGCGACCAGGCAGGTTCTTTTTATCATATGTGCTGTCTTGTAGTAAGGTTGAAGCTTACTGGGATACAATATATAATGAACTGAAAAAGATGTTTAAAATGACAAACTTGTAAAAAAATCCCAGAAGCCTTCCTTTTGGGAATTATAGGGACTGAACTACCCAAACCCAAACTGTATAGAAGTTTATTCATGTATGAGACTACAGCGGCAAGAATGTCGCTTGCCCAAAAATGGAAAGTCCCAGCAAAAGAAGAATGGATACAAAAACTTATGGGTTATGCAGAAATAGAGAAACTTACCAGAAAAATAAATCAAAATAACAAACTTTTTATAAAATAATAGAAATGGTTTATTGAATATTTATTAAATATTTACAAACAAACTAAACAGATAAGAACATTGGCAGGATTACTGTAATAACCCGCAGTTTTAAGAGAGTATGTATTTAAAGTAGATGAATAAATGAGTAAATTAATTTGGAATATGCAGAAAACATTAAAAATAAATTTAAGGAAAATCAAGAGGGGGAAGGAAGTCGAGTTTCGAAATGTTAAAATGATTGCAAAATTATTGAAGTGTATAAAACTGAAAATCAATAAAAGGGGATGGCGACCAGGCAGAGCGGCTCTGGCCGGGCTCGAGGGGCCTCATCCGGCTGCCTCCCGGAGCCGGGGCCGCAGCTGAGCCTCCCTCCGCAGCACCACCGGGGCGGCGCTCCTCGCGGAGCCTCCAGGCCCAGCGGCAGTCTGCCCGGGATACTCCTCGGGAGGCGCCGCGCCTGCTGGGCCCCTCCCGCTCCGGCCCCCCCCCCCGCCTCACTCACCGCCTCGCCCGCCCGTCGCCCGAGGCAAAGGAGACGCGCATGCGCAACCGGCCGCTTCCGCCGGAACCAGGAACCATAGAGGCGGAAGGAAGGGCGCCGGGAGGGAAAAGGCCCCTCCTTCCCTCGGACTCGGTGGTCCTGCCGGAGGACGGAGCCCTCTCGGAAGGAAGGAAGGTGGGGGGAGAGGATCCCCTGACCATGGGCAGAGTGCCCTTCCTTCCAGACTGTGTGTGCCCCGCCCGCTCCCCAATTCGGAGCCCACTTTTGTTTGGCTCTTGGCGGCGAGACTTTTGCAGCCCGCATTCACACGTGGCGTGGGCAACACGCGGGTTCCAGAGGCGTGTCCGGGAGGGAAGCCTTTGCCAAAGCAGCCACGGCTCCAGCTGGAGGAGCAGGCAAGCGGCCCCCGACCCCTCCACGGAGCCCCTTGTGGGCTTTTGATGCTTCTTACTTGCCCGGCTTGTGGGTTTAGAATAATTTATAAATGAGCCAGTAGATTTTGGTTTATTTGGCCAGGTTTATAATCCTGCTTTCAACAACACTTTGTAGATTTTTCTTTTTACAATCAAGAGGTATATAAATTTTATGAAATAAACACCAGAAAGTTTCCTAGCTAATAATTGCTGCCAAATGTGTTCATAGAATTATATAATTGTAGAGTTGGAAGTGTTCCCAAGGGTCATTTAGTCCATCCCCTTGCATAGTTAAGAGAGTCCCTGACAGATGACCCTCCAGCCTCTGCCTAAAAATGTTCCTTGAGGGAGAGTCCACCCCTTCCAGCTTGACTATGTACTCAGGAAGAGCACCTGCTCTTCCTGAAGATCTAGACAGGTTCTAGGTTGCACACACATTTTTCTTCTATTGTGCGATCTTCACACAGGGATATTGTCTTTGGGAATCCACACTATGGAAAACGAGAGAGGCAGGCAGGCAGGGCAGTGATTTGACAAATTGTCTCCAATAGATTTCCACTTCTCAGTGGATGTGTTACTGGAAACTGGTGGGGGAAAACAAACAGCCTGCATTGCTTCAAGAGCATTGCCGGCCAAAAGACATCAGAGTGGCCACCACCATTTCTTTCCATAAAGGACATGGACTAATGGGGGGGCTGACAAACGGGGAAGTTGTATTGTAAGGACATTTTCTCTCTTTTTGACCTCCAGCCCTTGTGCTTAAAGGTTAAAGATATGTGTAAAAGCAGCAAGAATAGTCTCAAAATTACATGATTGCCTCAAGATATCCAACTAATATAGGACTAGTAAATAGTATCGTCTATGTATTTTGTGTTATTACGTAGGAATGTTGAATAACTATGTCTGCTAATTATGTATTACTCCCACAGAGGGGGGACCCAATTTTGTGTATAATTGTTATTATGTTTAATGTATAGTGCATACCTATGAACAGTAGAAGTGGGACGTTGGTGGCGCTGTGGTCTCAACCACCGAGCCTCTTGGGCTTGCCGATTGGAAGGTCGGCGGTTCGAATCCCCATGATGGAGTGAGCTCCCATTGCTCTGTCCCAGCTGCTGCCAACCTAGCAGTTTGAAAGCATGCCAGTTCCTCCGGTACCGCTCCGGCGGGAAAATAGGTACCGCTCCGGCGGGAAGGTTAATGGCGTTTCTGTGCGTTCCTCTGGTTCACCAGAAGCGGCTTTGTCATGCTGGCTACATGACCCGGAAAAACTGTCTGTGGACAAACGTCAGCTCCCTCGGCCTATAGAGATGAGCGCGCAACCCCAGAGTCATCCGCGACTGGACCTAACGGTCAGGGGTCCTTTAGCTTTGCCTTTTTATGAACAGTAGAAGGGTTTGGCTTACACCCCAATGGCATGGAGGATTCTCATGCACTTCATGCTTTCTAATAGATCAGGCTATTGTGTAGTTCAAAATTTAGATTAGATCAATTTATGACCACATTTCCTCATCCCACCTCTTCAGTGTGCAAACCTCCTCTACCCATTTTTAAATTGTTTTAATTTGTTTTACCATGGAGAAGCTTCAGGATCCAGGAAAGACCAGATAACAGGAAGGGTATATGTTTTGATTTAGCAGGAATGATCCCATATAGAGTTAAATTGACTAATTTAGACAACTGCCCTTTTTAGAATGGTTTTTAACAGGTTGGTTTGAGGGGTTGAGAACCATGGGGCTAGGGGGCTCCGCTAGGGGTGCCACGGAAGATGGCCAACAATACCATCTCTCCAGCTCCCACAAGGTAATTTAGAGGCTGAGATGGGAGTAATCAGCCTCCCAAATTCTTCCCGGTGAAAGGGAAGATGCAGTCTCATCCGCAGCTGCCCACAAACCACCCCCAAGCTCGTAAAGAAGGAGGGGGTGGGGACACTGGATGGAAAGCCCTCGAGGGAGTTCGGATCTCCTGGACGCTGTCTCTGTGAGCGCTTCAAGTTTCATTTCTTAAGATAAAGATTGGATTTAAGAATTTTGGACATGCTTTGGGCGAAGAAAAGGTAGTTAATCTGCCAACTACAGCCACTGAGGTGTCAAGAATGATGGGAGGAAGAAAGATAACATCAAAGAATAACATCTAAACCGGTATGTTGCAACGGAACGGAAAGGGGGGGGTAAAACTTTTTCTTTTTCTACTATGATAATACCTAACAAGCCCCTCCCCCCGAAGAACCGTCTACATTTACTTATAGCAAGTGAGATCGGAAAATATAAACTGTGTGGAAATAATAATATTAACTAAAGCCTTTGTTCTTTGAAATACTTGGAAGAAGATAAAACACTCTCCTGTGATGCACCTTTAACCAGGATCCGCCATTATGAGACAGACTGAGTTGCAGAGATTAATAGTCATAGGGGGAGGCAAGCTCTTACTTTGTTATTATATCTGTATTTCAAGTCCGATTTGGCAAACCTCCTCTGGAAAGACTAATGTTTGGTGCAACCTGTCTGAGAAAATTAATGAGCAAACGCCTAGATTTTATTTCATCGGAATTGAGAAAAGATGGCGTCTGCCACCAGAGAAGGACTTTTGGATTGATTCGACATAAACACCAGCATGTGAGGACATACTGCAAATAAAAGACTTACCAGCTGAAGGGGAAAAAAGGAGAGTCACACAGAGTTCACACAGAAGCATATTATTGCTCATTTCAGCTCGCCTGTGGAAACAACTCAGAGGCTATGAAAGAAAGAAGGATAACAGCAGGAACATTAAAAAAGGAACTATTGGACACTCAAAGCAGTAGAAACGTAAGATGATTGGACCCCGCTGAACTTGAAGCATGGAAAGCCCCAACAAAAATTTATAAATTAGCAAAATATTTGGACTTTATGATTTGTATTTGCATAATTTGGAATATTTAATGTGATTTGATTGGATTGTTAAAATGGAAAACTTAATAAAAATTATTATTTAAAAAAAAAAGAACCATGGGGCTATATAAATTCTAACTGGGCTCAGTTCTAATTGGACAAGTGTATCCCAAGTGCAATTAGCTTTCTTTGGTTCCTTTAATAGCAATTGTGCAACACACTACTTGAGCCCAGGACCAAAGCCAAAGTATAACCCCATGGATGGTCCAGATGGGGCATTTCTCTCCAGGGAATGTTGCCACCTTGCTACGTGAGATACTCCTTAAGGTCCATCACTGCAAGCCCTAACCAGGGATGCATTATGACGGGTTGTTGCTGTGAGTATGCTGAACGTACAAGGGCCAGGAGGCTAACTTTGACATCTGAGAACACAAAAAAGGCAGCAACAAAACAAACTGCATTTGCCAATCATTTTTGGACCTTCCTGCTGAGTGAAAAAGAACACTACTGAGAAAATGTTTCACCCAAGTAATTGAGTAAAAGAACGCAATGTGTTTTGTGTTTTTAATGTGATATCCCATGTCCACCTATGCGCACTGCTTCACTTGTGAATAGCCTTAGGAGGTCTGACATGCAAGTTTCTTCAGGTTAACACAAAAGCATCCATTTACAAAACATGGTTATTATTTGTGGGGCAAATTTTTTTAGTACAAATTATACCCCCAGGAGGGGGATTGTTATAGGAATTCTAAGGTCTCACATATATATAAATGAAATGTTCATAAATGTACAAGGCAAACGGATATGTAAGTATATAAACCATGTTTCTGAAATACTACAGGAGAGCAATCCTGAAGCCATTTTGACTCTTCCAGTGACCTCAAATATTCTCTGCAGTGAGGAAGGAAATGGGAAAAATCTTCCCATTGTCTCTTTGCTCACAAATCCTGTCTTAAGGGTGTATTGTGCATGAATAGGGTGTATTGTGCATGAATAGGGTGAGCCTGTGGCATGGATTCAGGAACTAAGTATTTAGCATCTCAAAAGGAATGGCCAGGCTGCCCAGGTAAACCAATCAAGTGACCATTATCAGTATCCTGCTAGACAGGATTTCTGCTGTAGACCGCCCTTTCTGTGATGTACGTATGATGTTGGGGGGGGGTCTTGAGCTACAGGGTAAAATGGTAAAGGTACCCCTGCCCGTACGGGCCAGTCGTGTCCGACTCTAGGGTTGTGCGCTCATCTCACTTAAGAGGCCGGGAGCCAGCGCTGTCCGAAGACACTTCCGGGTCACGTGGCCAGCGTGACGAAGCTGCTCTGGCGAGCCAGCACCAGTGCAGCACACGGAAACGCCGTTTACCTTCCCGCTATAAAGCGGTCCCTATTTATCTACTTGCACTTAGGGGTGCTTTCGAACTGCTAGGTGGGCAGGAGCTGGGACCGAAAGACGGGAGCGCACCCCGCCACGGGGATTCGAACCGCCGACCATACGATCGGCAAGTCCTAGGCACTGAGGTTTTACCCACAGCGCCACCCCTACAGGGTAGGCAATTGCAAAAGTCTATATAAGAGCTGACCTTGAGCCAGACATCCTGGAGAGTGAAATCAAATGGGCCTTAGAAAGCACTGCTAATAACAAGGCCAGTGGAAGTGATGGTATTCCAGCTGAACTATTTAAAATTTTAAATGATGATGCTGTTAAGGTGCTACACTCAATATGCCAGCAAGTTTGGAAAACTCAGCAGTGGCCAGAGGATTGGAGAAGATCAGTCTACATCCCAATCCCAAAGAAGGGCAGTTCCAAAGAATGCACCAACTACCGCACAATTGCACTCATTTCACATGCTAGCAAGGTTATGCTTAAAATTCTACAAGGAAGGCTTAAGCAGTATGTGGACTGAGAACTCCCAGAAGTGCAAGCTGGATTTCGAAGGGGCAGAGGAACCAGAGACCAAATTGCAAACATGCGCTGGATTATGGAGAAAGCTAGAGAGTTCCAGAAAGACATCTACTTCTGCTTCATTGACTATGCAAAAGCCTTTGACAGTGTCAACCACAGAAAACTATGGCAAGTTCTTAAAGAAATGGGAGTGCCTGATCACCTCATCTGTCTCCTGAGAAATCTCTATGTGGGACAAGAAGCTACAGTTAGAACTGGATATGGAACAACTGATTGGTTCAAAATTGGGAAAAGAGTACAACAAGGCTGTATATTGTCTCCCTGCTTATTTAACTTATATGCCGGAAGAAATAGCAACAACCTCAGATATGCAGATGACACAACCTTGATGGCAGAAAGTGAGGAGGAATTAAAGAACCTTTTATTGAGGGTGAAAGAGGCGAGCACAAAATATGGTCTGAAGCTCAACATCAAAAAACGAAGGTCATGGCCACTGGGCCCATCACCTCCTCGCAAATACCGTATTTTTCGCCCCATAGGACGCACCGCCCCATAGGACGCACCAAGTTTTTTGGGGGGGAAATAAAGAAAAAAAATTATTCCCCCCCCCCGGTGCTTGTGGGGCCAGCAGCGGGGAGAAGCGCTCTTCTCCCCGCCGCCTGCCTGCAGACCAGGTCCGGGGACAGCGGGAAGACGCACTGCGCCTCCCAGCTGTCCCCAGAGCTTGCGGGGCAGGCAGCGGGGAGAAGCCCCATAGGACACACCAACTTTTTTGGGGGGGAAATAAAGAAAAAAAATTATTTCCCCCCTAGGTGCATGTGGGGCCGGCAGCGGGGAGAAGCGCTCTTCTCCCCGCCGCCCGCCTGCAGACCAGGTCCGGGGACAGCGGGAAGACACGCTGCGCCTCCCAGCTGTCCCCGGAGCTTGCAGGGCTGGCGGCGGGGAGAAGCGCTCTTCTCCCCGCCGCCCGCCTCCAGACCAGGTCCGGGGACAGCGGGAAGATGCGCTGCGCCTCCCAGCTGTCCCCGGAGATTGCGGGGCAGGCAGCGGGGAGAAGCGCTCTTCTCCCCACCGCCCTCCTGCAGACCAGGTCCGGGGACAGCGGGAAGACGCGCTGCGCCTCCCCGCTGTCCCCGGAGCTTGCGGGGCTGGCGGCGGGGAGAAGCACGCGTCTCCCCGTCAGCCTCCAAACCACATTGGGAGACAGCGGGATGGCGGTGTTCCGCCTTCCCGATGTCCCCCGACCTTGTGGGGCTGGCGCTGCGGCTCTCCTGAAGCCTGGAGAGCGAGAGGGGTTGGTGCGCACCGACCCCTCTCGCTCTCCAGGCTTCAGTGAAAGCCTGCATTCGCGCCATAGGACGCACACACATTTCCCCTTCATTTTTGGAGGGGGGAAAGTGCGTCCTATAGGGCGAAAAATACGGTAGAAGGGGAAGAAATGGAGGCAGTGAGAGATTTTACTTTCTTGGGCTCCATGATCACGGCAGATGGTGACAGCAGCCACGAAATTAAAAGACGCCTGCTTCTGGGGAGAAAAGCAATGACAAACCTAGACAGCATCTTAAAAAGTAGAGACATCACCTTGCCAACAAAGGTCCGTATAGTAAAAGCTATGGTTTTCCCAGTAGTGATGTATGGAAGTGAGAGCTGGACCATAAAGAAGGCTGATCGTTGAAGAATTGATGCTTTTGAATTATGGTGCTGGAGGAGACTCTTGAGAGTCCCATGGACTGCAAGAAGATCAAACGTATCCATTCTTCAGGAAATCAGCCCTGAGTGCTCACTGGAAGGACAGATTGTGAAGCTGAGGCTCCAATACTTTGGCCACCTCATGAGAAGAGAAGACTCCCTGGAAAAGACCCTGATGTTGGGAAAGATGAAGGGCGCAAGGAGAAGGGGACGACGGAGGACGAGATGGCTGGACAGTGTTCTCGAAGCTACCAGCATGAGTTTGACCAAACTGCAGGAGGCAGTGGAAGACAGAAGTGCCTGGCGTGCTCTGGTCCATGGGGTCACGAAGAGTCGGACACGACTAAACGACTAAACAATAACAATATAAGAGCTTGTGCACCATTGTTCTGGGTTCCTCTCCTTCCTCGCTGGGTGGGAGGGGATGGAGGACCCTGTTGCAACAGTTTAATAAAGGTCATGCTCACTAGCTGCTTTGCTTCTCAATATTCTCGTACCAATAGAGAACCTACATAAGGACTCTCTCTGTATGGGCACTTGGATACCCCATAAGGGATAAAGGAGCAGAAATTTTCTTATAACAAGAGGGACAACATTTCCCCAGCCCTACCCAAAATGAAGAGTTGCTGATGACCCCCTTGGAGGGAACCACTCCTGGAGCCCCCGTCTGAGCCAAGACTAGAGCCTCCTCCGTGAGAAAGTGGGACCCCCACTCAAATACCTCTGCCCAGCCAGACCCTATGGCTCACAGTCCCCCCCCCTGCACAGCAGCCTCCCTCTCAATGCTCCGCTGGGCCTCCGTGCCAATAACCAAGCCGGCTCCAAATGGCTTCTGGTAGCTTTTGAGCATGATCAAATATTAATCTCACAAAATGGAGGGGGGGGAGAACAGGGGGAACACGCCGGCAGAGCCATCAAGGATTCATGCGCCCACTGCCAGCACATGGCAGCACATCATGGACAGGATCACACTTCAAAACGACCTTGACAGATTAGAGAACTGGGCCAAAACAAACAAGATGAATTTTAACAGGGAGAAATGTAAAGTATTGCACTTGGGCAAAAAAAATGAGAGGCACAAATACAAGATGGGTGACACCTGGGTTGAGAGCACTACATGTGAAAAGGATCTAGGAGTCTTGGTTGACCACAAACTTGACATGAGCCAACAGTGTGACGCGGCAGCTAAAAAAGCCAATGCAATTCTGGGCTGCATCAATAGGAGTATAGCATCTAGATCAAGGGAAGTAATAGTGCCACTGTATTCTCCTCTGGTCAGACCTCACCTGGAGTACTGTGTCCAGTTCTGGGCACCACAGTTCAAGAAGGACACTGACAAACTGGAACGTGTCCAGAGGAGGGCAACCAAAATGGTCAAAGGCCTGGAAACGATGCCTTATGAGGAACGGCTAAGGGAGCTGGGCATGTTTAGCCTGGAGAAGAGGAGGTTAAGGGGTTATATGATAGCCATGTTCAAATATATAAAAGGATGTCACATAGAGGAGGGAGAAAGGTTGTTTTCTGCTGCTCCAGAGAAGCGGACACGGAGCAATGGATCCAAACTACAAGAAAGAAGATTCCACCTAAACATTAGGAAGAACTTCCTGACAGTAAGGGCTGTTCGACAGTGGAATTTGCTGCCAAGGAGTGTGGTGGAGTCTCCTTCTTTGGAGGTCTTTAAGCAGAGGCTTGACAACCATATGTCAGGAGTGCTCTGATGGTGTTTCCTGCTTGGCAGTGTAGGAATCAAGCCTAGTCAGAGGAATTGCCACTCTCCAGGCACCCGGCTTGAGTTCCTTGTTGACCTCCCCGTCTGCGACTCCCGGCAAGATCAGGCGAGATCTCAATCGGCGATCCTCCTCTAACGTGAGAAGAACACACCACTCCTCCCCTCTTCCTGCCATCCCCAGGGAGGGGAAAGAGACAGACAGAAATGTATTTACATGCCTTTATTTCTGTCTTTCCAGCAGTACAGAGAAACGTGTCTGCACTCTCTTAACACCAACAGCAGAGAGAGAAAACTCCTCCCCTGTACTTCCAGTACAGGTCAGATGACACTCTGAGCTAACATCCGGTGCTCAGTACAGTGAATAGACTGTTCCTTTGTTCCCACGGTACAGTCCCAAGCATCAACATCCTGTTTGGCTTTCCAGCCATCTGGAGCTCGCTGCTGCATTGCTCCTTTTTCGTAACATCCTCCCCCAAAAGAATCAATGCGTGTTGCGGCGAGCAAAGCGTGATCCAGAGAAGAAAACAAACAGTTGTTATACACATAACACTCCCCTGTTGTTACAGTTCCACCCTTGGAACTCCTCGCCACTGGTTTCCCCAGTGTACCTCTCTGGTTGTCTGGTTTCCAAGGAATGAGTGCATCTGCATTACCTTGGCTAGCAACTCTCTGTTGTGTCTTTGTCTCTGACTTAGACACAGCTCCAACCTGTCCTCGGTTGTGTACAACAGCAACACATGCAACAGCTAAGTTAGCAAACTCTTTTGAGTACCTCTTGGGTGGTACACCCTTTGTAACTCTCTCAGACCTTCGTATGAGGTGCTGATCTTCTCTGCTCACTGGTTTAGCCTCTGGACTCTGTTGAGAACCAGTACCAATGGTAAACAGTGGTTCATCCTTCACCTGTGAAGGTCTATCCATTGTGTAAGATTTCCTCTCAATGACTGTGTCAACTGAGCTCTTTGAGCTATCACTGTCATCACTCTCAATACCAGTAAAATCATCATCATCATCTGAATTGTCCTCTGTGGGAAATGTGTGTACTATCACTCTCTCCTGTTCAGGAGCACTCTCTAGAAATTTTGTGAGAATCACCTGACCAGATTCAGACAAAATTACTCTGTAGAGACCCTTTTCATATCCCACAAAAATGCCTCTGGCATTCTTTACTCCACCTGGAGCTTCTGTTCTCACATGAGACCCAAAAACCTTGAAATGGGCAACAGAAGGTTTTCTATGGAACAGTTTCTCAAAAGGAGAACTTCCCAACTCTTTTGAAACCTTTCTCAACCACGTATAATAATACGACATTAGCGACTCCGCCCAGTACTCATGTGGCAGATGTGAACTAAGCAATTGCGCATTCATCCCCTTTTGCAATTCTTTGTTCACCCGTACACAGACACCCCTGTTCCATGCTTCCGCTGAAACAGCAACCTTGTGTCTTATCCCTTTCTTCTGCAGGAACTCCTTAAAATCCTGTAAAAGAAAAATCTGCTTCTCATCTGTGAAAAGACAATCAATGTTAGCATCATGCATATTTTTAACCTTGTCACAAAACTCCTGAAACCTTTCTAAGGCTTCTTGTGGTTTCTCTAACACATAAATCCAGACAAAATTAGAGAAATGATCCACACACACAAGATAAAATCTTGCATTGCCTCTAGATGGTGCTAGAGGACCAATCACATCAGCATACACCCGCTGAAATGCTCTGTCGACCCTGGTCACCTTCTTGGCGTCCGTTTTGGTCACACCTGCGAGAGAAATCAGGTTAGACTCAGATGAATTACATTCCATGTAATCACTTTGTTCATAAGTCAACAAATACAGTCCATCTTTCTCTCTGGCAGAAAGATACAACTCTCCATCTTTGAAGATCTTGCAGCTCTCAGCATCATAGGACAGTTTCAGTCCTTTCTTTGCAATCTGCGAAACACTCAGCAGATTGAACTTCAATTCAGGAACCAAGTAAACATTGTTTATAGTCAAGTTCAGACTCTCAAGATACACAGTCCCTATCCCGGTCGCTTCCAGCTCCTGACCGTTGGCCTGTTTCACAGCAAAGCTTTGCTTCTTAAACATTGAAAACAGTTCTTTGTGTGGGGACATATGAACCGTGCACCCCGTGTCGATTACAAACGCGTTCTCAACATCTGGCGTGGTTCCTTTCGACATCAAAGCCTTTGCAGCTTTCACCGTAGACTTGGTATGACTTTTGCCTGATGCCTCAGGCTTTGCTGAGCGGCCCTTAGCTCCTTTTGGCTGGCGTGGCTTCTTACAGTTCCGCTGAAGATGCCCAGCCTGTCCACAATTGTAACATCGGACAACGTTCAAAGCTACAGCATTCTCTTCAGTAGCAACATCAGTGGGGGAATTAGAACTCCGTTCCTCCCTCCCCCTGTCCTTTACTTCCAGGGCCTTCATCTTTACAGACCAAGATTAATAATTGTCATTAGTCAGGGGAGGTGGATAAGGTAAACCTCCCCCCTTCTTGGCATCCATTTTGAATCCAAGTCTCAGCTCTCACTCTCGAGCCTGTAAAATCCAAAAGTCTTTTCTGGGTTTTTTACTGCCTACTCTGGCAGGCAAACTGCAAGCTGTCTCAAAGTCCTTGCATAGCAGCGAAGATAGCCAAAATAACTTTCACTTCCCAGGCTCTTACTGAGCCAGCCCCTTTGTCAGTAACTTTCCACTTTACTGACGGTTGTTGCCTAGCAACTGTGCATACCTTTCTTCGAACAGGAAATCTTATCAACCACAAGAATTCCTGGTATGCAAGCCTTTGCTTTCAGAGCTGTTTTTCCAAACGCAGCTCCCGTGAACCAGAAAATGAATCAATCTGCGTTCACACTTTTAGCCCGATATTCAGCATACCTTTTGGGGCTCCGTTGCTTGGAAAACACCTCCTCTCGGTGTCCAGCCATCTGTTCAGCTTCTGGCTGCACGCAGACGTTATCTTATTTCCTTTGGTGCAGAGGATGACTAACGATCCATCAACCTCTCATGCTGATTCCCATGGATCAGTAACCATCGGCATCTGCTACCAGATGTAGGAGTCAAGCCTAGTCAGAGGAATTGGCCACTCTCCAGGCACCCGGCTTGAGTTCCTTGTTGACCTCCCCGTCTGCGACTCCCGGCAAGATCAGGCGAGATCTCAATCGGCGATCCTCCTCTAACGTGAGAAGAACACACCACTCCTCCCCTCTTCCTGCCATCCCCAGGGAGGGGAAAGAGACAGACAGAAATGTATTTACATGCCTTTATTTCTGTCTTTCCAGCAGTACAGAGAAACGTGTCTGCACTCTCTTAACACCAACAGCAGAGAGAGAAAACTCACCCCTGTACTTCCAGTACAGGTCAGATGACACTCTGAGCTAACATCCGGTGCTCAGTACAGTGAATAGACTGTTCCTTTGTTCCCACGGTACAGTCCCAAGCATCAACATCCTGTTTGGCTTTCCAGCCATCTGGAGCTCGCTGCTGCATTGCTCCTTTTTCATAACAGGCAGGGGGTTGGACTCGATGGCCCTTGTGGTCTCTTCCAACTCTATGATTCTATGATTCTATGATTCTATTCTATCCATTACGGCAGCCAGGCGCCCACCTCGGTCTGGGAAGTTCATTTTGTGGCTGGCTGGCTTGCTAGCTGCTCCTTGCTCTCCAAAAACACCCAGGCGGGAGAGAGATTCTCTGTGGTGGGGAGGGAGG
Organism: Podarcis raffonei; assembly: GCF_027172205.1. NCBI lineage: Eukaryota > Metazoa > Chordata > Lepidosauria > Squamata > Lacertidae > Podarcis > Podarcis raffonei. The sequence goes on along the minus strand of NC_070617.1, from coordinate 42,128,169 downwards.
GAGGGAAGAAGGACAAGGTCAGTCAGATGCTGAGCAGGGAGGCGGGGGGGGGCCTTGGAGCCACAAGGAGCAAGAGATTCCCCTTCTCGGCAGCATGGGTGCTGTTTCTCAGCAGCGGTCAGCTGCGCTCCTCCTCCACCCACCCCAAGACACGCAGTTATGACACAAGCCCACACAAAAGTGGGTTGCATCTGCAACACCAAACCGAGCGCTGGGTGTGCAAACAAGCAGCCATGTTGTTGAACCATTTATACATAGCTTAACACTGTAATTCAGGGATGGAGGACGTTAAAGGTTGCAGGACTGCAGCTCTCACTCTCCATCCCATCCGCACCCCCCGGGTGGCTGTTGGTCAGGGGTAATGGAAGTTGTCCTATCTGGTGGGTCACAGATTACCTGTCCCAGGATTAGATAAATGTCTGCAAATGAGAGTGATTTAAAGCAAATGCAGCAACTGTTGGTTTAGCAACAGACCAAAATGGGACAAGTTCATAGAAATGTAGGATCGGAAGGGTCCAGAGGGTCATCTAGTCCAGCACCTTCAGAAAGTTCTCTTTACTTGTACTTTGGATCCATTGGTTTGGGTGCTATCCTCCAGAGCAATGGAAAACAAATGGCAGCCCCTCAGATATTTGCAGGTGGCTTTCCTCTCCCCTCTCGCCCTTTTCTCCTCCAGACTAAGCATCCCCAACTCCCTGAACCGTTCCACCTAAGGAGCCTGGCTACCCTCCTCTGCGCACCCTTCCAGCTTGCCATGAGCCTTCTTTTAACTGTGTTGCCCGGAACTGAGCACAGGACTCCAGGTCTGACCAAGGCAGAATTGGTGTCACCATTAGTTCCCTGGGTCTGGACTTCTGTTGCTGCAGCCTAGAATTACATTAGCTTTTTTTTGCTGCTGCAGTTTTATTTTTCTCATCCTCTCCCCTGCCAGTTTTGATAACTTGGTTGTCACCCAGAAGGTGAGAAAAGCTGCAGACTTTTAGGTGAATGGAAGATAAGAGCTCCGCTTATGTGATACCAAGTTGTTGTCTCTCTGCCTTGGTGCTACATTTCCTGCTCAATCTGGCATCACTTTGCAGGCCAGGAAATATTGGCGTTGACCCAACAGGCCCTTAAAGGATGAAACAGATGCAGCCCTTGCTTTGGTGCCTCACACGGGGACACGAAGAGACTTTTGAGATGCTTAGCAAGGTGGGCTGGCAAGGAGATGAGGAGGGATTGCTTGATGAGAAGGGATGGAGAGGCCGTGAAAGGTGTGCAAGCAGAAGCTTGTTTGGGGTCTTGGTAGGGTTTGTCCCTCATTGCAGAGGAATCCCCCCGCCCCCGCTAGTTCAGTGGCAAAGAAGCAGAGCTGTGCAGGGAGAGGATGGCGTTAGTGTATTGGAGTACCTTTCATGCTGGCACAGCCTTTGGTGGTGGTGACCCCCATGTAGTGGCACTATTTTGCCCTTTTTAATAGGGGTGTGCTCCCCATGTGTACACACATTCTTGGGCAATGCTGGCTCCAGAGCACCTTGAGTGGGCCTCTTAACCTGGAAGAGGCAGGACATACAAATGGATCATTATATTTGGCAGCACCTGAGCTTCTTCTGTGAAAAGTAGAAAGGGCAGCACTCTCAGGGCAAGGGGCCCTCGGCTGCTTTGGGCCCCTAACAAATGGCCCTCCTGACCACCCTAGTCTGGAGCCCTCTCCCTCCCTCTCTCTCTGCCCCACTCTCCTTGTGTCTACAAGTAAGAAGAGTTCAAAGTAACCAGGAAAGTCACCAAATCCTGCTATAGCTTTATAGACATATCATAGAATCATAGAGTTGGAAGAGACCACAAGGGCCATCGAGTCCAACCCCCTGCCAAGCAGGAAATGTCCCTGCCTATCATTCAGTTCTGTGCCGCACTTGTGCCTACAGAGACAGTCACACATTTTCTCTTTTCTACAAACATGGGGGGGGGTTAATTTCAATATGATGACAACAGGAACAATCTTCTATGTAAAGAGTGGCTTTGTGGTTACAGCACTTGAATACTGTATCTGAACCATTCTTAGCTCAGGTGAAATAAAGGAAGGCAACATGTGAAGGAGACAGCCTCATATATTTATTAAAGAATTAATAAATAAATCTATTTTATTTTTGTAAATTACAAATGAGATAATTAAAAGGAGGCAAATTTGGGATTGTTGCCTATAAGACAAAAGCGCTGTAATGAGGTTATATTAATGGAGCTATCTGAGGTCTATTAGAGAACAAAAATTACAAGACACTTTTAAAAGGTCCCCAGTAGACCACTATAAAATCATCTCCAATATACTTTGTGGTTCTCTTTTATTTCCACAGATTTCACCCTTTTACCACAGGGAGTGTTCAAACAAGGGAGTCAGAATTGTCCAAACCTGGCAAATAAATGCACACACACATACATACACACACAAAAAGTGTTTCACAGAGAGCACTTGATTTGGCAATATCAGTAGCAAGCAATATGCTTGGATAAGGGAGCTCCACTGTTGCTGGTTGCAAATTTTCTCCTCCTCAGAGCAACGGGAAGCAATTTGCATCTAAAGGAGGCAAAGAGGAAGGCAGAAAAAAGTTACTCCTGGAACTCAATGCCAAACTATTGATATTTATTATATTAATGCCAGTGCTGCCACCCAAAATATATAAATTTAGGATTACGAGGCAAAGCTTTCAGACATATCCCCCCACTCCTAATTTTTATAAACTTAGGGAAGCTGAGAATTGAGAGAAATAAGTTCTACAACCCTGGCAAGAAGATCTGCTCACCTTCTCAAATACGTACGTGGAAATCACTAGCTTTGTCAGTGAAAAGCAGTAGTATTTTGTGCACCCTGCAAAAAGACACAAGACAGAAAAAATAGCATATTATTTGTGCTCTTTTTACACTGGGAACTCTGCCTTTCTAAACTTGGCCAAGGAGGAGCAAAGTTAGTCTGCCAAAATATTAAATCAACCCTCTATATATCATGTGCTGCAGAATTGATATCTCAATTAGAAAAAGTCAAAGCTGCCTAAAAATGTGTAGAATTATACATTTCACCATGATGGAGCTTTTTTTCTTTTCTGTTTACAAATATGTGTAATTAGAAGAGAATGAAGGGGGAATCTCCATGGGAAGAACATTTCAGAGTCCCAGATGATCTCCTAAACATGGCTGCAATTCAGTTCCAAAGTGCAGAACCTCGAGATCAAGGCAAGGGGGAAAGAGGACATTTGCAGTTTCTCTTCAGTAGCTGGCCTGGGAGGGAGGGTCCAAAACATTCCTGGGTCTTGGGGGGGGGGACAAGCATAGAGGCAACAGAGAATAGAGCGGAAGAGAAGAAGAAAGGTGACTGGGAAAGGGGAACTCACCTGGAGGTGTCCTTTCAGATTGGCAGGCGTTTTAAAATCCCCATTAAGAACCTGTGCAAAGAGCAAAAGGTCAGGTGAGGCCCCTGCCCGCCTAATATTTCCACACCTCTGATTTCACATTCAACTCTCACGGAGTCCACCTCCACTCTGAATGCTGCTCTTTGGCCACGGCATGAGTGATTACTCCTGCAGAATATCTCTGCGCAGTTGGGAAGCTGGCTATCCTCAATAATGCTGGCCCATTCTGGATTCTAGTCAATATTATGCAATGCAATGACTGACTGCAATTAGGACAATAAAGGCTGCAAATCACAGAATGGAAAGGAAGTGAACTGGAGAAATGGGGAAAGTGGGAAGAGGCTCTTCTTGACCTCTAGGAAGACACATTTGGCTGCTCAGAGGAACACAGAAGAGCTCAGATAGAGAACAATATGTGTATCTTCTAGCCCAACTTAACACAACTGGAATGTTTAAAATATCAAGGCTACCAGATCAGCTTGTATTGCAGGGAGCTTAAACCCCACACCCCACAACTCTTTAATGTACTTTCATGGGGGGGGGGAGTGCTCCATTCTTGGTAGCCATGGGGATTAACCCTTTCCCTGATCTAGACTGTCTCTGAAAGTACTGGCATGCGTTTTTACCACTGCAGGGGCTCTTTGGATCCTTCTGGGGTATGAATCAGATCAGCGTAGCAACTGCATAATTCCCTGCCGCAGCAACTGCATAATTACTTATTTATTTAAACAGGAGATCTGATCACAAATCTTCACCAGTACATTATCTTACAGCCCTGAGGAGAGTAAGAACTTTTGCTGCCTTTCTTGATATTGTACTAGTTGTTTCCCTTTCCTTGAACAATGAAGGCTTCGTGCTATTTTTTTTAAAAAAAATCACATTCTCGAGCAGAATGCATTGTCACTGAACTGCTGCACCATAAACACAAACTTTAGTAATGCTAAAAGCCAGACAAGTTGATCTGCTACAGGATCTTTTATCACATGGCATAGATCTGGTGGAAACCACACAACCCAGCTACCGTCACCTGAAGGATGACAGGCTTAGTGGCACTCACCCTGTGTGTGTTGTTGATCACCAGAGGGTCTGGATTCCCATAGTTGGGTGGATTTGCATAGGGGTCATAGCCCAGCCTGGCCAGCATGGGAGCAATCTGAGCCATGTCCTGCAGCACATCTGCTGGGATGTGCCCCAGCCACTTCGTCAAGGCCTCTGTGTTCACTGGCTTGATCACCTGGTCTGTGGATCGCTCAATCCTGCACAATAGCAAGAAAACAGTAAGAACCGGCTAGAGCAGAGAGGCAAGGGGTGGCACCTGCTCACGTTCTCTCTTGATTTCTTCAACCTTCCACAGTCCCTAGTTTTCGCTGTGAGGCCCTTAATTGGCATCTCTTTACTGTAGCCATTGCTAAATGACCGTAGAAGGCCACAGCAATTGAGCCAGGACAAAATTCAGTGTACAAACAGAAGTATAAGCCTAGTGCTCAGTTCAAGCTTTAAATGCAGTTCATCGCTTCAATTTAAAAGTTTTTAGCATAGGTTTAGGCAAGAGCTAATTTTAACAAACCAGGACGAGGGTGGCACTGTGGGACAGAGCCTAGGGCTTGCCGATCAGAAGGTTGGTGGTTCGAATCCCCGCGACAGGGTGAGCTCCCGTTGCTCTGTCCCAGCTCCTGCCAACCTAGCAGTTCGAAAGCACGTCAAAGTGCAAGTAGATAAATAGGTACCGCTCCGGCGGGAAGGTAAACGGCGTTTCCGTGCACTGCTCTGGTTCACCAGAAGCGGCTTAGTCATGCTGGCCACATGACCCGGAAGCTGTACGCCAGCTCCCTCGGCCAATAAAGCGAAATGAGCGCCGCAACCCCAGAGTCGTACGCGATTGGACCTAACGGTCAGGGGTCCCTTTACCTTTACCTAATTTTAACAAGCTTGCATTCATAGGAGGTGCTTAACTATCCGAACCCTCCTGTCATCACCACTGTCTCTGGTCCACAGCTGAACCACGTGCCCTTGTTGCAACAAGGCTCTCAATCCCCACGGCTATATAAGTTTAAAGGTAGTTTGCAAGGAAGCCCAGCTCTACAAACCCTAACCCTACAAAGCAAGAGCTCTACAAACCCAGGCAGGGAAGCACCCAGGAAAACACTAACAATGGCCAGGTGAATTAAGCACTTGTGTGAGTTTAGCAACAGACGAGGAGGTCAGATCAGAAACTCCACACTGAGCCTGGAGGGAGGGGAAACAGCTATGAAGCTAGAAAAGCAGCAGGGCTGGAGGAAAAGTAGGATATAAATTAAGCAAGTCAATACAGGGAGGCTTTGAGGGGGACTTTGCCTCCCACAGCTCCTTGTGTGCGAGTTTTAAGAAATGAGTTTCCCCTATGACTTTCCTTGCTAGTCTCCAGAGCTAAATTTGCAGCCCCCTCCTGCAGCTGTAGCAAAGCAGCTTCCCTGGGCCCTACCTGGAAGACAGATGGAGCTCTTCGTCCCTCCCATGCCAGATTCTCAATGGACAGGAGACCCCTCCAATCACGTTTTAGTGATCCCTTGCAAAATCTAACTCAGTGCTGTCTCTGCTGGCTGGCGGTGGCTCTCCAGGGTTCCACATGGGGGACTTTCTCTGCCCTCTCTGGAGATGCCATCAGCAGAGACAGAACCTAGGATCTTCTGCACCCAAGGAGATGCTCTTAAGACTCAGCTGCACCCTATCCCATATTGTGTGTGAACTAAGGCGTGACAATTCCAGAGATGACGGCCAGTGTGCTAGGAATGCACACATCTCAAGCACTGCAGCGAGGCTGCAGCACAGACACTCACTTGGAAAGGGAGACTCCGCCTGGCTTCCCAATCAGCTCCTCATGGTGCAGGACGGCATCGCTCCAGGCGATGTCCAGGAATTCCATGATGGCCTGCATCGTTTTTTGGGGGTGCAGGACAAGCTGCTCATAGTAGATGGGGAGGCATCGCGAGAGCCCAATCTCCAAGCACTGGGAGTGCATCACCTCAATGGCTTTGTTCCACTTGATCAAGCAGTCCCGGTAGCTGCGGAGGTCAAAGCCGGCAATGGTGACTTTCCTGGTGATCATGGAGTGGACGGAAGCCCGGCCGTCACGCACCATCAGGAGAAACTTGGAGTTTGGGAAGATGCGGGAGAGGTACAGGGAGGACTTGAGCGTGAAGGGGTCTTTGTTGCAGAGGTACCTGGCTGGCTCTCCGTGCTTGGCAATCACCTCCAGGATGAAGGCCTGCATGGCGGCATCCAAGACTTGGTCAGTCACCCCAGCCTCGTCCAAGCGCATCTTCTCCCGGCCAGATTTGGACCATGCTTGGCGCATGGCTAGCACACGTGGGATGATGCGCGTCTCCTCCCCACAGCGTACTTCCGGGTGAGCATCTAGCATGGCACGCATCAGTGTAGTCCCGCTCCGGGGGACGCCACCGATGAAGATCAGAGGCATCTCCTTGCTGTAACGGTATTCCACCCGGTTGGAGTCCAACATCACCAGCTCCTCGTTCTCCGGGCGCATCAGTCCCCGGTTGGCGCCTTGGCCCAGTATGTGCTGGCATTGCAGCATCTGTTGGCCCAGGTGGGCAGAGACCATCAGGGCAATGGCAAAGCCCACCCCCATAAGAACCCGCCTCATGGTCACCCGCATCCTCTCCCCATCCACATGGGCCCAGGATCCGGAGGTGCTCTCCCCACTTTCAGCATTCGGAGGATGGAAGACCAAGCCACAGACTCCCTGGAAAGGACAGAAGCCAACCATTCAAGACAGGGATGGATACTTGTTCTTTGGGCATTTAGCTTAATATTTTCATTGCATTCTATTCCTTTATGGGGAGAACAAGGGAGCCAAACTGCTTAGTAGCGGTCCATCTACTTTAGTTTTGTCTACACTGACTGGCAATGGCCATCCAAATTTTCAGAAGAGCATTTTCCTCCAGTACTACCAGAAGATGCCAGAATTGAACCTGGGACGTTTTGCATGCAAAGCAGGTGCTCAACCACTTTGAACCTTCTGGACCCTCTCTTCATCCAGTTCTAACACTCCCCCAAGACTGACTGCCGATAGACCCCTTGAACTCTTGGAGGGAACCACTCCTGGAGCCCCCGTCTGAGCCAAGACTAGAGCCTCCTCCGTGAGAAAGTGGGACCCCCACTCAAATACCTCTGCCCAGCCAGACCCTATGGCTCACAGTCCCCCGCCCCCCGGCACAGCAGCCTCCCTCTCAATGCTCCGCTGGGCCTCCGTGCCAAAAACCAAGCCGGCTCCAAATGGCTTCTGGTAGCTTTTGAGCGTGATCAAATATTAATCGCACAAAATGGGGGGGTAGAACAGGGGGAACACGCCGGCAGAGCCATCAAAGATTCATGCGCCCACTGCCAGCACATGGCAGCACATCCATTACGGCAGCCAGGTGCTCACCTCGGTCTGAGAAGTTCATTTTGTGGCTGGCTGGCTGGCTGGCTTGCTAGCTGCTCCTTGCTCTCCAAAAACACCCAGGCGGGAGAGAGATTCTCTGTGGTGGAGAGGGAGGGAGGAAAGAAGGACAAGGTCAGTCAGATGCTGAGCAGGGAGGCGGGGGGGGGGCCTTGGAGCCACAAGGAGCAAGAGATTCCCCTTCTCGGCAGCATGGGTGCTGTTTCTCAGCAGCGGTCAGCTGGGCTCCTCCTCCACCCACCCCAAGACACGCAGTTATGACACAAGCCCACACAAAAGCGGGTTGCATCTGCAACACGAAACCGAGCGCTGGGTGTGCAAACAAGCAGCCGTGTTGTTGAACCATTTATACATAGCTTAACACTGTAATTCAGGGATGGAGGACTGCAGGACTGCAGCTCCCAACTACAGAGGTTCCACATCCCAGTTCCACAAAATTATGCATCCAGTTGAACAGACATAAATACCCTGCTGCTGTTTATGTGATCATTTCCATCCCAAGCTGGAAGAAGGACACATGATAAGAGCCCTCATCTCGCTAGAGGTCATTCTGAAGGCCAGATTTTCCATGATGCCCTCGGTCGCTTAGCAATGTTACCACATGCTAGACAGCCAGCCAAGGAGTAGCAATGTGTGTGGTACGACAAGGTTAAAGCACATAAAGCATTTAAGAACCATATTGTCAGGAAAGCTTTGTTCAATGTTTGGATAAGATATAAGGATTTATTGGAAAATAAAACCCCAAGGTGGCTGTCACCAATGGAAGCAAAAGCCCAGAAAAAGCTCAATATGGAGGCCAAATGGCCGAAATATTGGGAAATTTTGGAACAAGAGGGAGATAGACTAAAACTGCAGAGCTTTGAGAAACTAAAAAATAAAGTGCGAGATTGGCTTCATTATTATCAGATAATGGAGGCATATAATTTGGACAAGAAAATTGGCTTCCAGGTGGAAAAATCAAAATCAGAAACAGAACTGTTAGAACCCAAAACTAAGATTTTGTCAAAGATGTATAACTTGCTGTTGAAATGGAATACTCAGGATGAAACGGTGAAATCTGCTATGATTAAATGGGCACAAGACGTTGGATATAACATTATGTTTGCTGACTGGGAACAGTTGTGGACCACAGGTATGAAATTTACGGCATGCAATGCCTTAAGAGAGAATATTATGAAAATGATATACAGGTGGTACATGACCCCAGTCAAGCTTGCAAAAATATATCATTTGCCCGATAATAAATGTTGGAAATGCAAAGAAACCGAAGGTACATTCTTTCACCTTTGGTGGACGTGCCCAAGAATTAAGGCTTTCTGGGAGATGATCTATAATGAAATGAAAAAGGTATTTAAATATACCTTCCTGAAGAAACCAGAGGCCTTTCTTCTGGGCATTGTCGGCCAATTGGTGCCAAAGAAGGACAGAACTTTTTTTATGTACGCTACAACAGCAGCAAGAATACTTATTGCAAAGTATTGGAAGACACAAGATCTACCCACTTTGGAAGAATGGCAGATGAAGGTGATGGACTATATGGGATTGGCAGAAATGACTGGCAGAATCCGAGACCAGGGAGAAGAGTCGGTGGAAGAAGATTGGAAGAAGTTTAAAGACTATCTACAGAAATATTGTAAAATCAATGAATGTTAGAATGATGTTGGATTGAAATTAAGTGGTTTCCAGCTGTAATGCTTTAAGAGAATATGAAAAAAAAGGATTATAAATAGGTAATAATATAATGGTAAGGATTTGCTGAACCAACAATTTGTGGTGGAATACAAAAAAGGAAGGTACGAGGAGGTCCGGGAAATAAGTTAAAGGAAAATAAGCAATTGAAAATTTATGTGTTTTTAATTATTTTTATTTCGTATTTTTGTTATTTATCTGTTTTTTCTTCTTTTTTACTTCTTTGTAATACTCTAAAAAATCTTAATAAATATCTTATAAAAAAAAGCAATGTGTGGAAAATGTAGCAAAAAGTGTATTTATCCTACAAGAGGCAATTTTTTAAAAAACACATAAAATTTGCACTTGAGTTAGAATGGGAGGCAAATAACTATTGTCTAAATGGCTCATCATTGGGGCTTCTTTACAACTACAGATTCACTCCAAATGGCCCAAGGCAATCTAAATGTTTTTGGTGGAAGCTACCCCAGGTTAAAGTGTGGTGTCGGCAGGCACTGACTTGTCCCCATCTTAAAAAAGGGACCCTTCAAATGCGCAGCCCACAGAATAAGCCTGTCACCATGGCAACCTGGGGCAGCCATGTTATACAAAGTGAAGCAAAGCAGGGGACATAAACATCCCTTAAAGGGCTTCAGCCATGAGCAGCCTTCCCTCCTCTTATTTATAGATTCGCACACGCACAAATATGTATAATATGACTTAAGGGAGGAAAGGCCTGTCAGCAGTTCAAAGAAGAAACTTCCTCTTTGCAATCTCAGAGAAATCTGCTCTCATCCACTTAGCCATTGTGTTTAGAATAGCACAAAGCAGCTACATTCGGTGTTGTTTGTTTTGCTAAATGTTGGGAATACATGTGGAATATCATCAAAAGTGGGTTTTTTATTGTCATTTTATGTTGTGAATCACCCTGAGATCTAAGGGTATGGGGTGTACACAAATTTAATAAATAAAAATAAAATAATCAAAAGCGGAATGCTCAACAGAGGTTTAATATTAATTTCCTAAAGGTACATTGAACCAACTAGTAAGTGTCTGGAGGGCACCATTTTGGCGAAGGCCAGACTCGCACCCTGATGGCCTGTCTGGCAGTCATCAAGGCAGCATCAGCATCTTGATGATAACAAACTCTCTCTGAAGCACAGGAGGTCGTCCCAATGTTACAGCAACTGAGCATGTGTTTAGCTCAGAAGGAGGGAAGCTTTGGCTAACAGCCTCGCTCACAAGGTACCTGCACAGGCTCCGCAGACAAAGATGGCAAGAACCACAACGCATAGAACAGCACAAAGGGCACAGGTGGAAAGTGGTGGGAGCCACCCGGAAGATCGGGGGGGGGGGAGTTGCCCAAAGGTTTCATAAACACATCTTTGCACACCTTCTGTCGTGTCCCCCTCTATCCCCTACTCCCAGTTCCCCATCACTTGCTGCTTCCTTGCTCCTCCCTTTAACTGGAGATGCGACTGGGGTGTTGTTGTTGTTGTTGTTGTTGTTGTTGTTGTTGTTGTTGTTGTTGTTGTATTTCTATACTGCCCTTCATCCGAGGATCACAGGGTGGTTTAAAATATAAAAACACAAAATTGGTGCCCATGGGAGCTTTCTTCCCAATACAAACAGCAGTGTCAGGGGAGCGATTTAAACCTACATTCTGCAAAGAAACATTTGACACGGAACCTAGTTTGGACCTAAGGCATTATTTGGGGTGAGTTCATGCACTCACTTACACCTAAACACACATATACATATATGGCCGCAATATCAAACAGGACTTGTGTATTTGCAACAGCCATCACTGATCAAATGCTACACAGGGAGCAGTGTTCAGCACTGCACCACCACCGGAAGAAACTTAAGAAAAGTTAAAAAGCAGAAGACATGTCAATTTATTTACTATGCATTTCATTTCCTCCCAGAAACTCAGATCACAATGCTTTTCTAAGGGGATAGTTCACGTGTTTAGTTGATGCACACTCATGAGTGATTCAACTTCACTTTCTTGGTTACACACAGAGAGAAACAAAAATAAACTGAGGCTGCAGTCTTAAAGCTACTAACCAAATGAACCTGGGAACTTTTGCCCCTGAGCTATGTTCCCAACTCAGCGGAGACTCAGAGGGTAGAAAGGGAGAGGTGTGTCACCTTACATCCTGCCACCAATTCTCCCCCATAATTGCTGTTTCTGAGTCCCTCATGCCCTGCAAGCAGGCCTTGGTTCTGATCACGGAGCTTGGCTGGGGAGAATGGCAGGTGGGCATGTTCCTTGGGAGAAGATGCAGACTAGGGAAAGCGGAAAAGCATAAGCTCGCTCTTGCTGAATCTCTCCTGCAATCGCACCCCCCCCCCCAGAAAGAGAGAACATTAACGCAAGATCCGTCCCAACTTGTAAACTAGGCTCCTTTACCAAGAGCTGGAGGAGGAGAAGGGCTGACTGTGCAGTCCAGCAAGTCTCCAAATCTATCTGCTTAAACCCTGGTGTCCTACTTGCAAACAAGGTAGTAAAGGGTTATGTTCTTGTGGCCACGTGTTCTTGTGGCCTTACAGACTTTTCAAAAAGTAGTTCAAATGGATGGAGATACTCTAGAACCATCACATGTGCTTGTTGCTAAGGAAATTCTGAGCCGTGCAGCTCACTGCCAAGAGAGATATTCATAGGAGAGGACCCTTTGGACGTTCTCCATGCACTCCTACAAAGCGCCTCACCAGGGATGGCAGAACAAACGCCAGCTTCTTCTTCAGCAAGGTTTAAATAAAATCAGCAATGATTCAACAGATGCTGCTGAGTGCACATGCACTCAGTTGTGGACTGCCTTGGGGAGTTTTTGTGATCGGAAGGGCATTTCATTATCCAGCTTAAACTCCAGGGCATTTTGGAAGTAATAAATTGGTGCAAGGCTTTTTCCCTTTAATAAAAAGTCTCCTGTTCCAGAAGGAGCGAGTGAGATGGTGGGGAGGGAAACGACAGCAGGAAGCTTGTCTTCGATTGCAGGTGTTCTGCACACCACCAAGCCTGCCAAGGTGGAATATGCCACTTGCTCTGCCACCCATGAGACGAGGCCAGGCACTCTGGGATTGCTGAGGGAAGGCAGAGATCCCACAAGCAGGAAAGGGCCAAAGGCCCCCACTGCCTTATAACCAATTGTGCCCTGGAGTTGCCTAGCTCCATATTGTCTACAAGGACAGAGGCCGGGGCTCCAGTGTTTCAGACGGGAGACGTTTCCAGCCCTGCCTGGAGATCAAGATTGGAACTTTTTGTGGGCACAGCTTTCCCTCCGAGTTCCAGGCTGCCCTGCCTTTGTAACCTTCTGCTTCAAGGCAGCACCCTCCATCCAACAACATGCAAGGAAGTCCAAACTACTGACAGCAGTAGAAGGTGGGCAGCAACCCAGATCATCTGCTGATGAGAAATTGCTCTCTGTTCACAGGAGAACCATCCACGATGCAGGCAAGGCTTACAAAGTGAGAGGACAGTTAAAGAGTCTAATCCAAGCCCACCAGAGCCCCCCCCCCGCATATTCCAAGTGTCCTCCTTCACAGAGCAGAAACCAAACAGTGAGAGTTACCTACCCCCAAAGAGGGTAGGGAAAAAACAGGTGGCAATGAACTCCCATTGTGGACACCCCCATGGGAATTGGCCTACAGATGGGCTGAGCAATTGTGGCTCTCCAGATCTTGAGGGGCTACAACACTCATCATCCTCTACCCTGGCCCTGTGGACTGGGGCTGATGGGAGTTAAAAGTCTCACAGCATATGGAGGGCCAACGTCTTCTCCATCTCTGGGCTACCTGGTGAGCTCCTCATTCAGTTCACCATTTCCTGCATGGTCCGCACTTTGAAGTTTTGTGTCCCAGTGCTCTCTCGCTTTTGCCTTGGAGCCTTCCCCTCAAAAACCTACTGTCTGAAGCTGAAGCACAACAAAGAGCAATTCAAGTTTTCCAAAGATTGCCATTTCCTCCATTTCTGTGTTTTTCATGTGGAAAGCTCTGGGGCAAAAAAAGAACACTCAGACCTGGAGCCTCAAAGCGTGGGCTGTGCCTGGAAAGTGTGGAGGAAAGGTAAGTGTGGAGAAGCCCTCAGTATCTGCTAATTTTCAGGGCTGCAACCCTTGGATGGGGCAGGCTACGCCGTGACCTGTTGAGCAGCCCTTTATTTGATGCCTCCATCCCTGCTACTGCCAGACAGAGACAGAGAGTGCAGCAATACCTGCTGCTTCCCTCCTTGACTTTAAATTAGGGAACACCAGGAGGAAGCATGAGGGCGAAGGGATGCCAACACAGCTGCAGTGGAACTGGGACAACCAGCTATCGTGGCACTTTGCTAGTGATGGAGTTGGCCAGAGGATGGGCATGAACCCAATCTGACATACAAACAGGAGACGTGGACCAGGAAAGGGGCTGGGTTTGGCCCCCAGAGCAATTTTATGTGGCACCTGCTGGCCTCCTCAAAAATATTTTCAGGTTTTGTTTCTAAGTCTGTGTGAGAGAGTCCACGCTTGCAAGTATTGCAGCTCTCTCTTGGTCTGGGTTTGCCATAAGTTGATGCACATCTGCAAGCCAGTGTGATGTAGTGGTTAAGAGCGGTAGTCTCGTAATCTGGTGAACCGGGTTCGCGTCTCCGCTCCTCCACATGCAGCTGCTGGGTGACCTTGGGCCAGTCACACTTCTGTGAAGTCTCTCAGCCCCACTCACCTCACAGAGTGTTTGTTGTGGGGGAGGAAGGGAAAGGAGAATGTTAGCCGCTTTGAGACTCCTGAAGGGGAGTGAAAGGCGGGATATCAAATCCAAACTCAAATACACATGCTCCATATTTACGAAGCATTCACTGATGGATTGCTCTGATTTCATTATGGAGGCGTCCCAACCCCCAACAAAACAGGTCAGGTGAACAATACCAAGATTGGCCATCACTATCCCAGGCAATTAAAACACTGGCGCATGGCTATCAGTGACTTCCCATCAGAGACATCAGAAAGTGTTCATGAGTGTGTGCCCATGTTTCAAAATATCCACCTGCAAATAAGCTACATTATTTAAAAAATAAATACACAATCTGAAAGTCCTGCTTGCTGTGTGCAGATCATTCCCTGTTTTCTTATTGTTTGGCAAAGAAGTCTTCCTGTCCAGCAGCCAAGAGTCTCCGCTGGAACCCGTGTCTCTTCCACTGCAAAATGACCAAAAATCACACAAGCTCAGGAGATAACCTGCTGATGCAGCAGCATTTAATCCACCCACAGTACAGTGGTTATTCCAAATCCCTTGTGAACTAAGAGTTGCTTTCCAAAGCTCACAGTGTTTCATTGATGGTGCAGTTCGGATTTGGTGCAACTGCTGATTATGAAGGTTTGGGAAAATGCAGCAGAGCATACAAAGACACCCCACCTCCTCAGGCCCGTATCCATCTATGACTGGGGTAAACAAACAAAAATCAGGCTTTGAAATCACTAGAGCAAATTGCAGAAATGCAAACAGAGGCTCAATTGAATTTAAATCCCCCATTATCAAGAGAGTTGGGGCAATATAAATCTACATCAGTTGGAAATGGTTGTGTTGAGTTTGCTATTGGAATTTCCATGACGCCTGGCCTCACAAAAGAGCAAGAGAAATGTTGCAAGCTGAACTGCTGTTATCAAGTGTGCCAGCCCAGCAATGCATCACCTGACTGCTCACCTGGGCACACAAGTGACAAGGTGGAACAGCTTGAGATGATGCCAGGGAGGCCCCGGGCACGTCTGCTGTGTAAGTGGCTTGCCCCACCACAGCCCCCTGGCAGCCAGCTGCTCACTCACTCTCCACAAGCCCCCTGGCTTCATGGAGCTCACTCCATCCAAGACACCGCTTTTGCTAAATGGCCTCCTGCAGAAGAGCAGCAAGGCAGCCGCTGCACACTCAGCTTCAGAGAGGCTTCCTCTGGAGGCCAGCCAAGCCCAAACAGCATATCCGCAAGGCAGAGGAAGTGCAGCATCATGAAGCTAAAGCGTCAGCTCCTCCCCCATCACTACCCCTTTTTGCACGGCAAGCAGTCAAAATCCTGCGAGGAAGCTTCTGGGTTGCACAGGGCTGTTCCCAAAGGATGCAAGTTTCAGAGCAGCAATTAAAACGAAAGTGATGGGTGTCCTGCACGCTGTAGGGCTGAGGTCACAGTCTCATCTTCTTTGAAAGACAAAAGGAGCAGAAGGCTTTGGGAGCTACCAGGGCAAACAGTGTTTCCATCAGAAATGGCTGATACCCGAGACCCTGTAAGTTGTATTGGCTGGCTAGGCCAAGAGCATGGCCTGGAACAAGGCAGCCACAGAATTGGGGAGCAGCATCACGGCAAAGTGGGAGGGGGAGCACGTGATGTGAAGACAGGAGGAGAGGAGAAGGTCCCAGGCATCTTTCATCAGGAAAGTACAATCCTGGCACAGGATTTGCTTCCTCTCCACTTATCTATACTGTACCCCATTTTCTCCCACCAGCACCCTCACCTCACCAACAGCAGCCTGTCAGGCACTTATTTTCACCACCACAGCCACTTGGGTAGCCCTGAACCCATGAGGACTAGGATCATGACTCTTAAGTTGAAAAAATAATAATCATTGGAGGGAAGTAAGATTCAACCTGCTCTTGTTTAATGGGATTGTCCCAAACAATGAAAATCATTTGGAGATACGGAATAAAAAGGAAAATGTTTTTCTCCTTCAAATTCTCATAGTGCACATTGTTAATTGTAAGCATACTGGCTATGAAATCAGATCCTCCCATATACAGTATGTTATGGAAAATAGTTTTAAGAAACAGAGGGGGGGGGGAGAGAGAGAGAGAGAATCCCAGAGTCTAACAGAGGATGTTGCAAAGGTGGAAGAAACATTGAAAGAGTTCCTTGCCTTCAAGGGAAAGCAAAAGAATTTGTGGCTTCTTAGCAAAGAAAAAGATGGTGTTGCCTGTAGTGCAGCTATGGAGAGAGAGAGAGAGGAGTCATCCTAAGAAACGAATGGCAAATTCAAGACAGAGGAGAGCCACTTTCATGCCATTCATTTGAAGCACTAGGATACCACTACAAAAACGCTACTTAAAGCACTATGTTGCCATCTAAAATTCCCTATGAAGAGGGAGAGGCTGTTAAACTACCGTATTTTTCGCTCTATAAGACGCACCAGACCACAAGACGCACCTAGTTTTTGGAGGAGGAAAACAAGAAAAAAAATATTCTGAATCTCAGAAGCCAGAACAGCAAGAGGGATCGCTGTGCAGTGAAAGCAGCAACCCCTCTTGCTGTTCTGGCTTCAGGGATAGCTGTGCAGCCTGCATTCGTTCCATAAGACACACACACATTTCCCCTTACTTTTTAGGAGGGAAAAAGTGAGTCTTATAGAGCAAAAAAATACAGTACTCTGCAAATTGTAGCTCTGGGAGGGGAATGGGGGTCTCCTCACAACTCTCAGCACCCTGCTTAAAAATGTATCCTAGCCCTTGAAACATGCGCCCCTACACAGAATTACCTAACAGAGCCTCCCTGTCACTTGATGTGTTGGTGGCTCTTGCCTTGGGTGGCTTCTGAAAAGGAGAGGTCTATCCACACCTGCCACCCACAATGGTTGCATGGAACCTCAGGGGTCAGAAGCAGCCTACCTGGGAAGAGCAGGTGCTGGGGGACCAGCAGGTGGGGCAGCCCTCTTGGTGGGCTTCTCTCTGGGGCACCTGGCTGGCCATGGTGGGTTACAGGAACCTTTGCTCCAGCCACAGCTCCTCCTTTAGCCCCAGGCCATTGTCCTGTGACTTTCCTCACCCTCTGCTGATCAGTTAGCGGGGAGACAGGAGCATGCAGTGGCCTCGGGGTCATGCCCACAAGCAACCTTCGCTCCCTCGGCGCACTGGTGACCACCTTCAGCTGTCACACCACAAGGGACTTGAGCCTCTTGCTCTCACACAGGAAGGCGGATGTCCCATTCAGGCTGCACAGCAGCACACCCTGTTCCTGCCCAACTGCAGGGGAAGAGAGAGGAAGTCGCCTACATAAGGCCACACAAGTTCCTAGCCCACAACTTGTGTAGCCCGAGAAAAACCCTTTTCTTCAAGCTGGACAATCCTTTATTGACAAGGCCCAGAAAAGGCTCCCCAGGATGAGAGCAGGGCCTGAAAGCTGCCCAAGCCACCCCCCTGGCCCCACAAGCCACTCTCCTCAAGGCTGGCGGGCTCAGCAGGAAGCCAAAGGCCAGACAGGAGAGAGGGAAGGTGTCCAGGCTGGGGGCACCCGTGGGGTGGGGAGGGGGGCCTGGAGCCACACCTGTGGGTGGCTGAGTACCAGGTACCAGGGTTCTCCCCCCCCCCCCCGCCCGCATCCCCACCAGTGCAGAAACCAACAGCCTGGAGGGTAAGAGCAGCTCAAGCGCAGCCCAGTCGTGTCTGCCCCCCCCCCTGCGCCCCAGGTCGGAGATGCCAAACGGCCTAAGGGGGGGGGCGCCGCTTTGGCCGGCCTGAGCAGCAAAAGGCCTCTGCTCTCGACTCAACTTCTCCCGCAGCTTTTTCCAAAGGGCAGCGCATCTCTCCGCGCACAAGGCTGGACAGTTCCCCCATCAGGGCCGCCATGTGCCTGGCGAAACAGACGGAGCTCGCGGGACGGGGGAGTCCTGTTTCACCGCCACCCCCCCCGCCATGTTCCGATCCTGCGGAGCCCGAAGCCGCGGGGCGGGGGGGCGACCCCTCCCCATCTCCCTTCTGCGGGACCCCCGAGCACTCACCGCCTGGATGGGGCGCCGCCGGGCAGCAGAGAGAGGAGCGCGGGCGGCGGCGACCGGCGGCTTCGGCGGCGCCTCCTTCGCTCCTCCCGCTGCCCGCCCCGAGACCACGTCACGCGCAACCGGGAGCAGGAAGCCTGCCGCGTGGGGCCCCCGGGCCTCTTCTTGCCGAAAGGAGGAGTCGGCAAAGGGCTCCTCTTTTTCGCTCTTGGAAAGATGGCAACCCGCCTTCCTCCCAGGAGCTCAGCGGGATTAGGGCGGGGCGATACCTGGTTTTCAACATTGCGATATATCACCGCTAAATATCCCGATATATATCTGCAGCGGAGGAGGACCTTGTCACGCCTCCCCATGGCGGCAGAGGGTGCCACCATACTTCGCCGCAGTGGTGGAGGGCCTTAAAATGTAAGGAAGTAGTAGATGTAATTAAAAAATCTTAAATAAACTTCCATTTATATATTTTCAACTTATTTCAGTGATTTACTAGTAAAGTTGCATCTGCTTCCACACTCAGCCCTATCAGTTATGGTCCCCGGGCTTTTCAAGAGGCCCCTGCAATGAACAAGAGCCAGAGGAGAGCAGGCGCTGGCGACACCCACAGATGCAAGAACTCTTGAGAGTGCTTAAAAGTCAAAAAGGCCTCATTCCAGGTAAAGAAACAGCTTGAAAAAGCAGCAGAGCAACAACAACAACGAAGAAATATTTCTCCACATCTATGTGGAACATCTGCAAAGAATAACTGAGGGCATACTACTAATCTTTCAAGCTCCTAGAGATGGAGGCTTTTTCACCCCAAAACATGCCAGAGCCTGTTCTCCTTGTCTTCTTCCCAGTCTCCTGGGTGAGGTTTGCCAGGGTTTCACTCTGTTTTCCACGTTTTCCTGTGCTCCCTCTTGCTTTCCTTCGCACACAAACAAAGGGGCAGGGATAAAGCAAACAAGTTGTAGGCAGCTTTCCACTCTGTGCTTTTCTGTATTGTTTTAAATTGAGAAATTGCATGGGAAGAAGAAGAAGAAGAAGAAGAAGAAGAAGAAGAAGAAGAAGAAGAAGAAGAAGAAGAAATAATAAATAAACTTCCTTTTAGCTCCTGAGCCAAATTCAAGCTTTGTTTGTGGACATTTAAATCCCTAAACAACTGGAGACCCAGATCTCTGCCATGGCTCAGCCGCGGAATCATCATCAGAGGCTCATCCCTCTGACGCGTAGAGCCAGCACCTTGCGATGAACCCAAGGAGGAGCCACTTTGCACCCAGGGTGAATTGGGAGGTGAGAGCGATCTGGCTGTGACATCTGTCACCCCATAGATTGCCAGGGTTGATTGGGCTGGGCTGGTTGGCTAGGCGGGTGTCCCCTCCCTGCTCCATGTGCATCCCTCCTGAAGCTGTGTGTTGTTCGATGGAAGAGGACAACCATTCCAGACAGAAGGAGAGTCTTTAGTCAAGGCTTTACGATCACTGCACTCCCCTGCTAAAAGTTCCCAGGGTTTCTGACACTGAGGTTGGACAGGCAGCACCTTAAACACCTGATGCAAACCTGGCCCACATAGAGAAATGCTTGACTCCTCAAGCAAGGACTCCTCAGGAATCAAGGTCTTCTTGGGCTCCAGCTCAGGCACCTGCAGTTCTGGCCTGGAAAAGCTGCTGGAATGGGCCAGCCTAGCCTAGCGGTTACTTCGACTTTACATTTGCAGAATCACTAATTGCTTAACAGCAGTTTGATACTCTGCGGGCGCTGTCTGGCTTTTTAAAAAAAAAGGGGGGGGAAGGAGAGAAAAAAAGAAAAGCTGCTGGAACAAGGTCTCTGTTGCAGCTCTGCACTCTGCATGCCTTGGATGGCCTCTCTCAGCCATGCCTGACCAGGGACTCCTCTAATCCTGCCTCTCACCTGGCCCTTTGCTTGGACTCCAGTGCCTGCAGGTGAGAGCAGGGTAATGCCCAGCAGACCACCTCCCCTGGTGCAGAGACCCCACTAGATCTTCCAAAGAGACCCGGGAGACTTAGCTGGGGCTTCCACAATTGTGACGAAAGCAGGCCTTCTCCAAGACAGCACACCCCCCCACTGGGATGCCCTCCTCCCTCTGGCCATTCACAAGGAGGAGACAGACACGGCTCTTAAGAACTTATGTGCTCCTAGATTCACGACACTTTGATTTTTAATTTTAATTCTGTAGACTACTTGGTTTCATTTGTGATATACAGTTGTGTTTTTATCTTCTTGTAACTCATTTGTTAGGTATGCATCAATAGGAGCTGCATCAATAGGAGTATAGCATCTAGATCAAGGGAAGTAATAGTGCCACTGTATTCTGCTCTGGTCAGACCTCACCTGGAGTACTGTGTCCAGTTCTGGGCACCACAGTTCAAGAAGGACACTGACAAACTGGAACGTGTCCAGAGGAGGGCAATCAAAATGGTCAAAGGCCTGGAAACGATGCCTTATGAGGAACGGCTAAGGGAGCTGGGCATGTTTAGCCTGGAGAAGAGGAGGTTAAGGGGCGATATGATAGCCATGTTCAAATATATAAAAGGATGTCACATAGAGGAGGGAGAAAGGTTGTTTTCTGCTGCTCCAGAGAAGCGGACACGGAGCAATGGATCCAAACTACAAGAAAGAAGATTCCACCTAAACATTAGGAAGAACTTCCTGACAGTAAGAGCTGTTCGACAGTGGAATTTGCTGCCAAGGAGTGTGGTGGATTCTCCTTCTTTGGAGGTCTTTAAGCAGAGGCTTGACAACCATATGTCAGGAGTGCTCTGATGGTGTTTCCTGCTTGGCAGGGGGTTGGACTCGATGGCCCTTGTGGTCTCTTCCAACTCTATGATTCTATGATTCTATGGTATTGGTTATTGAATTTGTTTGCAATTTTAATTGCTATTGTATTTTTATTGCAAGCCACACACGCACACAAAGTAAGTGCACAGATAAAGTTATGGTATTTCTCCATCAAAAAAACCTACCCGTCTCCACGCACCCCCATAAACACCCACCCACAGGAATCTCATGGAACCAGTGGTGGACCTACATGGTGGAGGCCCTGAAGCTTGAATTGTCATGGGAGCCCCTTCACAACCAGCAAGGTCTGGGTAACCCCTGTCATCATCTTCAAGGGGGTTGTTCTACGACAGATCAGCACTTTTTAATACGGTATATATTGTCATGAACACATCTGCCCCAAGTAGAGAGGCACAGCTTGAGTTAGGAAGCAGCCAGCAGCAGGAAAGCTTGCCTTCCTCTCAGACACCGGGGAGCAGTCAGCTGTCTACTCTCCCTGACACTGAAAGGAATGCAGATAAGAGGCTAGCAGAGGGCGGGATGGCGAGAAGCCAACTCGCTGAAGAAGCACAGGCAGGCTCAGAAAGGCGGGGGAGCATTTCCTCACCGGAAGAGGAGGCGATTAATCCTATGAGCCCAAGGAGCAGACATATGGGAAAGGTATTTGACAGGAAACAAACCCAGAAACGTAAGAGCCATAGGTTCAGGATATTCTGTAGAAGCAGGAAGAACTCCTCAGAAGAGTCAACTGAATTGTAGGGTACGGAAGCTCCGATACAGCATCTGAGGCTGATTGTTTGTTTTGCAATAAATATTCAAGCTAATTATGACTTGTGTGCTGTGTTACCAAGATGGCAACCTGGGCTCCTGACATTACACACACACACACACACACACACACACACACACACAAAACTACTACTGCATTACAGATTTTGATTAAAATGGTATGATATATAAATAAATAAATAAATTAAATAAATAATATAGGGGGTGAAAATCAGGGAAATGTTATATACAGTGGTGCCTCTGGTTACGTACTTAATTTGTTCCGGAGGTCCGTTCTTAACCTGAAACTGTTCTTAACCTGAAGCACCACTTTAGCTAATGGGGCCTCCTGCTGCTGCCGTGCCGCCACCGCGTGATTTCTGTTCTGAAGCAAAGTTCTTAACCCGAGGTACTATTTCTGGGTTAGCGGAGTCTGTAACCTGAAGCGTATATAACCTGAAGCATATGTAACCTGAGGTACCATTGTACATGCGTGATGCACTTTTTAAAGCAATTTTTAAAGCAAAGTGAACTCCAGTCTTTTGGGTCCCCTCCAGGATGGGGGCTCTGAAGCTGAAGCTTCATTCGTTTCATAGAAGATTCGCCCCTGTGGGGAACCATCACAATCCCAGAGCTAAATCCGAATGGGACATGGTAGAAACACACACACACAATTTTTAATCCTCTTCTTGACTATATTTTAGTTTGGATAACTACACAAATTTTGTCCACCAAAGTGCAATGTACAAGGGGAAGGTTCGGTGAACACAAAAGGGGAGCGCTGCTCTTGCTTGTAGCAGGTCCCTCGGGGGGAGGCAGCGGCTTCTCCTCCACCTGCTCCACCAAACTTCTCAGGTTCTCTGCCGGCTGCCCGAGGGGCTCACTCAGTTTGAGGGGCTCCTGGCTGGAAGGAAGCAGCCTTGGGGGGCCCACAGCATGTCACGGATGCGCCGGATGGACTGGATCTGCGGCTGGGAGGCGGCCCACTCATTCCAGTGTGCAAAGTCTCCTCTCTCAAAGAGATACTGGTAACCCCGATAGCCAGGGTACTGGTAGCCCACCCAGCTGTGGGGGGAACAAAGAGAAGGCTGGCATCAGTAAACACAGGGAGGAGAAGGTGCCCAGCTATCTCTCGCCCAGGGCTCAGCTGCCCAAAGCCAAAGCCACAGGGCAGCCAAGGTAGGGCGGCCTGGCTTTCATAAAAGCCAGTGGTTAAAAAATCATCCCAAAGCAACACGGATCATAGGGATCCAGTGCAGTTATGGGAGGCTGCGGTCTTCAGGAAGAACTTTCTGAGGGTAAGAACTGTCCGACTGCAGAACAGAGAGCTTTGGAAGGCTGTGGACTCTCCTTCCTTGGGAGTTTTTAATCAGAGGTTGGATGGTCGTCTGTCATGGATGCTTTAGATGAGATTCCTGCCTTGCAGGGGGTTGGACTAGAGGACCCTGGGGTCCCTTCCAACTCTACCATTCTATGATTCTGTGATTCAGACTTTTCAAAACAGAGAACCACCTTCAGCCCAAACATGCATTTGGGAGGATCCACTTCTTAGTTTTGTGCTGCCTATTTGTGTGGTGGTGGGGATGCTAGTGCTGCTGTTTTACCCACAAGGAAAGCCCTGCAAGAGAATCAGGCCAAAAGGCAACATCCTGCTTCCTGCAACTGCCAGCCAGATGCCCCAGGGAAGCCCAGAAGCCAAGGCTCTCCCCTGCTTGTACCCAGGAACTGCCTCTGCACATGGAGGCTCCATCTCACCATCATGATGACTAAGACTAACTGACCTAAGGACTCCCCCTTCTCTTTTCCCAAGTCCCCATTATATAGCTACTTCAGCTATTGACAATCCCTCTTATCTTGCAGTTCCAAAAATTAATGTTGTGTGGGAAGGATTTCCATGGTCTTGCCCAAATCTCCTGCCCATCAATTTCACTGGCTGATCCCAAAGTCCTAGCATGATGAGAGAGGGAGGAAAAATCCCACTTTGTGGGAGCAACAGAGGCAGATTCCTCTCCTTAGGGAAATACGCCACCCAAAGCTCATTTGAACACTAGTAATGTAGGATACGGACGCGGGTGGCGCTGTGGGTAAAACCTCAGTGCCTAGGACTTGCCGATCGTATGGTCGGCGGTTCGAATCCCCACGGCGGGGTGAGCTCCTGTCATTCGGTCCCAGCTTCTGCCCACCTAGCAGTTCGAAAGCACTCTTAAGTGCAAGTAGATAAATAGGTACCACTTTATAGCGGGAAGGTAAATGGCGTTTCCGTGTGCTGCGCTGGTGCTGGCTCGCCAGAGCAGCTTCGTCACGCTGGCCACGTGACCCGGAAGTGTCTCCGGACAGCGCTGGCCCCCGGCCTCTTAAATGAGATGGGCGCACAACCCTAGAGTCGGACACGACTGGCCCGTACAGGCAGGGGTACCTTTACCTTTAATGTAGGATAACCAGCTTCATATAACAAACATGCTTATCCTAATTAATGCATGAAGGGGTTAATGCCATAGAGTAAGCTGTCTTGCCAGGCTTAGCTAGGTCACTCCCCCTCACCTTGGGGAAAAGGTAATCAAGCCTATTGTTCACCCTCAGTCTACCTGAGACGCTCAGCATGTAAAGAGATCTGAGCGGCTTGCTCCAAGCTCAGACCTCATGGCTCTTACAAACCACTCCTCAATTCCTATACTGATAATTATTTAGGAACTTTCACCACTGTAACTAAACCAAGTTTTACTGCCTCTGCACCTTTTCCTGAATGCTATATGGAAAAGCACATAAATCTGACCATTGGAGAGTTGGTAAGTAAACTGTTTTTACTTACAAACTGTTTTAAACTTACCAAGCATGTGGTCTTTTTCTATGTTGGGGTAAGAGGGGGCTATTTGGGAACTCGCAAGGGTATTTTTTAAAGGTCTAACCGCCTATATTTGCACTGCATATATTGTGATTTTAAATCTCTGCTGGGGTTCTCTCACCAAAGAGTACTTGCCCCAATCCTGGATCTTGGCACCCAGGAAATTCTTTATATATCTGTTTTTTCCTTGCCACTAAGAAGTGGAGTGCTTAGCATTCGGAACTCACCATTCCCTGACAGGATCTGCGGTTCATGCCAGGGGCTGCAGCCCAAACCCTTTCTTCTCCAGGAGGAATATACGAAGCTACCTTAGACCAAGTCAGAGCATTGGTCCATCAAGCTCAGTATGGCCTACACTGACTGGCAGAGGCCCCCCACAGAGGAAGTCTCTCCCAGCCCTGCCTGGAGATGCTGCCAGGAATTGAACCTGGGGTCTTCTGCACGAGCTACGGAGCTTCCCAAAGAGAAATGGCACCCATTGATTCAGAGGGAAGCGGTCAGATCCAGGCTCTGACTTACATTCCACTGGGCACCTTCACGCTGCCCAGACGCCCACAGAAACCGTGGGCCCAGAGGGTTGGCACGTCGTCTTCCTGGATCTCCATCTTGTTTCCCCTGAAGTTGGCACTTTCAAAGAGGAGGATCTTCTGCTCTTGGGCCTCCTGCTGCGAGAGAGAGGGTGGGGGCATCAACTGCTCCTCTTCCTCACCCCCACAGGTTCCCAGGCCACAGCAAGAGGTGGCAGAATGAGATTGCCAGGGAGGAAGAGGTCTGGGAGGGAGTGGGGGCCCTCAGCAGATGCCCAAAGGCACTACCCTGGCTAGGCCTGGACTCACCATTCTCACGGGGCGCAGGGAGCGGAAGCAGTCGCTGCGGCAGCTGCTGGACCAGGTGTCCCATCGTGGGTACTCGCCCTTCTCCAGGATGAACATTTCGCCACGCAGGTTGCACTGCTCAAAGGCCACCCAGCTGAGGGCAGCGTGCAAAGGAAGGTGTGTCCAGAGGACGGAGGACATTGGCAGCCACAAGACAGAAAGATGGAGGGTGAGCA
The DNA here is from genome assembly GCF_027172205.1 of Podarcis raffonei. Taxonomy (NCBI): domain Eukaryota; kingdom Metazoa; phylum Chordata; class Lepidosauria; order Squamata; family Lacertidae; genus Podarcis; species Podarcis raffonei. Next base: position 42,102,521 of record NC_070617.1, on the reverse strand, counting down.
CCTGTGACTTGGCAGTCAGCATTTCAAGACAACAAGGTCCTGGGCGGGGGGGGGCCCTCCTCCCCTCCCCCCCTCCCACATGTAGAACCCAGCTGGAGTGGCAGCTAAATCTTCCTTCAGCACTCCAGAGGGCAAGGGCTCTGCTTGGGAGGCAGAGGGCAGCACTGTCTTCCAAGGCTTTAGATCACACACACCCCCCCCCGATTTGCGACCTGATGGCGAAGATCATCAACTTTGGGTGGGCCTAGCCCCCTCAGGTATTTTATGGGGGGGGCCAAAGACCCCTTGGCCCCGGGAGGTCATAGCTCCCATTCCTTGAACTGTGATATGCCTAAGGAAGCAGAGTAGCCTAGATTAGAATGAGAATGTGTTCTTATAGTTACAGGTAGGTAGCCGTGTTGGTCTGCCGTAGTCGTAGCAAAATTAAAAAAAATTCCTTCCATTAGCACCTTAGAGACCAAGTAAGTTTGTTATTGGTATGAGCTTTTGTGTATCTGAAGAAGTGTGCATGCACACAAAAGCTCATACCAATAACAAACTTAGTTGGTCTCTAAGGTGCTACTGGAAGGATTTTTTTTTTAAATTTTGTTTCATATATTATGTTAGAAGCTTCCCAGTGTGGCTGGGGCAACCCAGTCAGATGGTCAGGGTATAAGTAAATAATAATAATAATAATAATAATAATAATAATAATAATAATGCCTTTAAAGCATGGCGAAGTGGAGCATCCTCACTCCCACCAGAGGAAGCGATGGCCATTAACTCTGATGTCTTGGAAAGAGTACTGGAGAGATGGATGGAGGAGAGAGCTGTCAAGGGCTTCTGGGCCCCAGGGCTCGGTCTGTTGGAGGCAGTAACACTTCTGAATATCACCAGTCACTGGAAACTGTTGGAAGGAGACTGGTCTTGCACTTGGGCTCTGCTTGTGGGCTTCCCATAATAAGCATCTGGCTTGCTACTCTGAAAACAGGATGTTGGACCAGATGGGCCTTGGGCCTGATCCAGCAGGCTCTTCTTCTGGGCTTATGTTTGGAGGTATAAAATGGCTGTAAAAGGGGATTTATTGCTTGCTTTGGGGGCATCAATTTTTGCTTGCTTTAACCAAAGGCATTCATTTTGTTCTCCCTTTCACTCCCACCTGTAGATTTGCATGCCTCCAAGGCTTCATCCAATTTTGCATGATTACTGTGTATTTAGATGCATAATTCCCAATTGCATTCAAGTGAGTTTACTTCGAGGTTAGTGTGCACAATGGACCCTCTCACCATGAGCTCTTCTCTGCCGCTTCCTCACAAAAAAAGCCCAGGTTGCTGCAATCTGGCACCCACTTACCTGGGAGTAAGCCCTATAAACCACAAAGAGACTTACTTTTGAGCAAACATGTCTGCTGAGTAGTAGAATCTGCAGAAAATAGCTTACATGGAGTACTTTATCTCAAGCTGAGATTTCAAGGAGACCCTAACAAGAAAGGGAAGGGGGGTGTATCCAAAGAGCTCATTTGTCAACCCCAACTCTGATTTCATTCATTGACTAGAAACACGAAAACATAGCAGCCTGCCTGGCTCATCTCACATAAAATAGGGGAGAGGTCTTATGTTGCTTCCTTGTTTTCTTTCTAGGAGGGTAGAGATTTACTTTTTTAAAAAGAAGGAAGAAAGCGAATCACCTGGGACTCCTATTGGCTATGGAGCCTAGCACATCCCCATCTCCAGCACCTGCCTCTCGATAACCCTGTTTGGCTGAGATCACTTACGGTCCAGAGGTTGCCAGGACACTGCGCACCCGGTCAAATCCATGGTCCCCCAGGTTCAGGCATGCACTGGTGAACTCCATCTGCTTGCCCTGGAAGTTCTCCTGGTCAAACACAATGATCTGAAAGAAGCAATATGAAACGTCTCCTGGGGGCGTTGGGGGAGAAGCACAAGCAGCAGTTATTAGAGGATTTGTTTCTTTATTTGCTATGGACATTTATAGTCTCTCATTCCCTGAAAGGTCCCAGGGCAGGCAGCACATATAGATTAAAGCTCCAGTTTGGCAATGTAACACCAGAACAAAATGCATCAACAGCACAGATGCGATTACAAGAAGATCCAGCCAGAATAGGTCATTTTGCTGCCCCAAATCAAAATATGAACCCTGAGAAGTCTGTGCCACGTCAGACGGGGCCAGCTGCCAGAGGGCTACTTACTGCTCCATTGACACCTTAAGGAATGAGTGCTCAGGGAGGGTGGCTTGAATGTCCAGGGATGCGGCAGAGGTGAGCTCTGGAGCCACATGTACCAGATTCAAATCCTTCAGCAGGGATTAAGGAACAGCATAAATCCAATTTTCATACTTTGTAGCTCACAAACTCCCTGCTGGGTTAATACAAGAACACATGCGTGTTTGCACACATGCATGCACACCCAAACACATATATCCCTGGTGTGCTTGGTGAGGAAATGGCCATGTAGTGAACTTTCTCTGCCACCCTCTGTTCTTCCTGTGTTTCCGCCACCCAGCTGCCTTATCTTCTTTTATTCCTGTCAGTTGCCAGAGCCCCCTTTCAATTTCCCATTTAATTCAGATTCTGGTAAGATGTTTCAGGGCGCCACGTCCAGGGTTGGTGCCTTTGCCTTACAGAGGAAAGACTAGTATGGTGAAGCTATTTTGTAAGGTTTCTATACAGAAAAAGCAAGCAGAGCATACGGGGAGGTGAATGCCAACCCCTCTGATAAGACAGCAGACCCTGGAGAAAGATGCAGTTCTTTATGATTTTTTGCTTTTCTTTACATGCCACTTTTTCTCCACGGACCTCAAGATAGCTTGCATTCCCCCCATATACACCTTGATCCTCACAAGAACCTAGTGGGCCAGGCTAGGCTGAGAGCCAAACCCCCTCCTAGCAGGCATTGGGTAGGGGGAAGACGTTCTGGGCACAGAAGCAGAGCCTTAGCAGTGGGTTGATTCTGCCCTGGTTTGTTCTGTGATGCCAGCCCACTATTTCTGTCTGAGGGGGGATAAAAGATGACAAGAGCGAGGCGAAGCCAACCAGTATCTTTGTGGTACAAGAAGTTACAGGATTTCAGCAGGAATTGTGGGCTAGGCACTGACTGAAAGTGAAGCAGTGTGACCAGCCCAAATCTTGTGAGGGTGCAAACAGTATTGGAAATGGGATTGCCCATGGCTCCCCCTGAGCATTGTGAATACAAATCACCCTGCATGCCCCATAGGAAGGATATCTAGAGGGGTCCCCAGGGGTGGAACCTGGGTCCCCCGTGGCTTCCCCAGTCCGAGGGGGGCATGTCATGGGCTCTTCCCCACGGCTGCCTGCTGTTTCTTTCAAGAGGTCAGGTGTGTTTGTCTGGGTGGAGAGAGTGAGCAGCCCTGCATAGGGAAGCTTTTTAAGGTTTCATGTTTCACTATGTTTTGATATATGCTGGAAGCTGCCCAGAGTGGCTGGGGCAACCCAGTCGGATGGGAGGGAGTACAAATCAATGGTTGTTGTTGTTATCACTTTCCTGAAGCTCTGGTGGCCATTCCATTGCAGCAGAGAGAAAGAGAGCTGCAAGTGTCTCCTCACCATTCTTTCCAGTTCTGGTCTACCAGCCACTGACCTAACCAAAGGATAGGGACTGGGCTTCCAGCAGGGCTCTCTTCCCTTCCCCTCCCAAGACAGGCCCAGACTGGATGCAGCACCGAAGGGACAGTCATGCGCCCTAAGGGATCAGGGCCTCCTCCCCATGTCCTGCCTCTCTACTCAGAATTGGCACCTTCTCCCAACTCACCCGGAAAGGTTCTGCAGAGGACTCTTCACCCTGACTGCTGGAATCGGGGGATGAGTTGGTGGATGGGGTGGGACTGTCTTTTTCCTTCCTGTCCATGTCATGGCTGGGAGGGGTGGTTCTTGTGCTTTCGGACATGGCCGTGTCTGGGTAAGACCTGAAATTGTAACACCTGTTCAGTTAGAAAGCACCTTTTCAGGTGCCTACCCTACATATCTGGAGCAGTCTCATGCCACCTCCTGCCCTTTCCTGCTGACTCCCTCTGGTTTCTCAAAAGAAAAGCACTTTTTGCATACTTTTCCACACAACTAATCATAAGCTGCAAATTAAAATACGACTGCTATCGTCCTGGGACACACTTCCTTACTGCAGGAGCATTCTGGTGAAATATGCTGTTACTTCTCCTTCCAATATCTAACTTGTGGGGCAGAGTTTGTCGCTTCCCAAAATTCATCTTGTCCTTTTGGTACTATTCTGTTTTCCACCCCTGCCTTTTGCTGCCAGTTCCTTTCTGCCCTTTCTTCAGGGCAGTGTGTGCTTTTCATCAATGCTCAGAGGAAAGAACCTAGGAAGGGCCTGCTGGATCAGGGCAATGGGGGACCACCTCACACAGCCTCCTGTTCTCGCAGTGGCCAACCAGAGGCGTCATTGGGAAACCCACAAGCAATGGAGTCCCAGAGCTCTCTGCCCTCCTGTGCTTTCTAGCAACTGGCATTCTGAAGCACAGCTGTCTGCAGCTGGGGACACAGCCATGATGGGTGCAGCCATTGATAGCCTTCCCTGCCTCCATGAATCTGCCCGGCACTCTTTCAAAGCCATCGAGGTTGGTGGCCATCACTGCCTCCTGCGGGAAGAACAACTTTCTGCTCCCTGTCCTGATAACATTTATTTGATCTGGTCCATCTTCCTGCTGCTCAGATCCTGAGCCATCTTTCCCGCTGCTTGAGGGACTGACGAGAAGGTTTCCATGGTGAAGGAAGTGAGCAAGAAAAGGGCTCTCCCCGGGAAATGAAGGCAGATCTCGTGCCTTGATGGGGTGGGACACACACACACACACACACAGTAGCCAGAAGCCCCCAGATGTCTCCAGGATGCAGGGCACCTTCCCTCCACCTCTTACCTGGGTTGCTGGTGCTTCGTGGTGGAGTGATTGGGCTGGTGTCGTGACTCCCCTGCATTTTATACACTCTCGTTTTATGCCCTAGCCAGGGCAAAGCCCAGGAGGACACAATGGAGATGCTTGGTCATCGGAGTCCTCCTCAAAGGCCACAGTCATCACATCTTGCAATGAGGGCACTCAGCTGGAAAACCACCAGATATCCACCCCAGCCCTGCCCTCTGCTCCACAATACCCGCCACCCCCACCCCCACCCCCGCCGCCGCCGCCACCAGACTGGTCCTCCCTCCCAAGCAGAGCAGTTGCTGATGAAGCAGCTTCCATTGTGGAGCTTGTGAAAAGGCCTTCCTGGGCTGAGGAATATTTTGCAACTCGGTCTGTATGCCAGGCTATAAATAGCATCCCAAGCAGGGCATGCAGCCCCAAGACCACCTACCCAACCTCCAGGCCTCCTGGACCAGCCAAGAGAGCCACGCAGTGAGGGAGACCCAGGTTCAAACCTTCATTGGCACCCTGGGTGGTTCTGAGCAGGTCCCCATCCCAGTTTCCCCTTTGTCCCACTCCACAGGGTTGTTGTGGCTTGTCAGTGCCATGAGGGAGGCATCCACAGAAGAACATAGGAAGAGTCCTGCTGGATCAGGCCAAAGGCCCATCTAGTCCACAATCCGCTCCTGCCTACGGTCAGTCAGACACCCACAAGGTGGGGGCTGATGGCAACTGGCATTGGAAAAGGTGCCCTGCCGCCAACAGTGGAGGCAGGACAAGCCATCGTGGCTGGTAGCCATTGATAGCCATTTCCTCCATGAATTTGTCTTGCCTCCTTCATAAGAGCTGGTGGCCGTTGCTACTTCCTGTGGGAAGGAGACCCAAAGTTTAACCAGGCGCTACTCCGTCTTGCACCTTCCAACATTCAGCTTCACCAGACCGCCCTGCTGGCTACTAGCATGATATAGGTGGCTTTCTCTCTATCCTCTTCCTCCACCTTACACACCATTTTGTAGGCATTCTGCTTATGCTCTGAGGCACTCCTCATCCCCTTGTTTCTGGGTCAAGCTTAGCATCAGGGAAATAGTAGTTCTGCACACAGGGGCTGCTCTGAACCCCACCATGTGCCCAGTGACTTTTTCCCTGTCTCCAGTTCCTGCGCTGAGAGGAAGAGAGGGAGAGTGACTGTGAGGGGTCGGGCTCTGGATGAGGCCAGCTTGATCCTCTGGGAGACAGACTTTTGTTCCGGCCTGTGCTGAGTCAGGGCATTTGGGGATGCACAGCGGATATAAAAATCCCTCTGGAGAAGAGCTGATGGGGAGAGTCTGGCTGGAGCTCACCAGGTAAGTGCGGTTGGAAGTCCCATGGGGGGCAGGCAGGCATGGCGCCGTTCGCTTCAACCCTAGAACAGGTTCAGGCAGACTTGGGTACAATCCTGGAACTAGCAACCCCAGGCAATGGGTGTGAACTATTGACTCGAGGAAGGATTGGATGTCATTTTCCGAGGGCAACGTGCCCTGATAGGTGTCTTAGTGGCAAGAAAGGGGAACCATACTCTGCACATGCTCTGTGGCAAACTCATCCGTAAGTGCTGTCTAGTGGTGAAAGAATCTGTCAATGTCGGTTCTCTTAGTTCCTCATTTTTTCCAACCTTAAATTTGGTTCTTCACATTTCTATAACAATTTGAAGGTTATCCTTTTTTTAAATCTTCATGTGTATTCTTAAGCATTTTAGTGCAAATTTCTTCTGCTAAAGATATTTATGTGAACAATTTTGACCAACGTACACATTTTGCAAGCAGTTTGCTCTAATAGAATACAACTGTGTATGCTATTTTCACAAATATATCCATTTTTAATGCACATTTCACCCTAATATTTGAATGTTTGAAAACTTTGGTTGGTTGGAAAACTTCATTGCAAAAATTCATATATGTGCAATTTCAAAGGGTAGGTCTGCGTTTGGTTCTCATCTTGTTAAGGAAAGTGTAAATGTGATAAAATGTGGTTTAAATGTGTCCTGAATTGAGTGTCTTCCCTGCCCTAGTCCTGGCTGAAGGCAGGTCCATTGAGTAATCGCTACTCTTGCCCTTTCCACATGTTTCTCCTTTATCCCAGCTTTTCCGTATTGGAAGGATGAGTGGTGTGGCCTGGAAAAGAGGTTTCCAGCGTTAACCTTAGTTCCCCAAGATGTCCTGTAACACCTTTGGCCCTGCACTTTTCTCCCCTACAGGGAAGCAGAGTCTACCATGAGTCATCACAGCGGAAAAGTCTCTGGACTTTGGAAGGTATGGAGCAATGAGCCATGTGTATAGCAGGGTTGTAGAGGAGTCCCAGGGAACAAACTTTTTTGCAAGGGGGGGGGCGGTATCAAGAAACTTTGAAGGCAGAGAACAGAAATTTGGGGCAGGTTGCTTGAAACCAATTAACAGAAGCAAATCATGTTATTTATCTTACACTTCCGATCTGCCAGGTGCTTCACTGCATTCATTGTGCTCTCCCCCCAAGTACCCTGTCAGTTAGGCTTGCAGCCGTCCCATTTTGCAGATGGAGAGCTGAGGCTTAGAGTGAGTGAATTCTTCAAGGCTAAACAAGGAGTCCAGGACAGGGAAGGACTTGAGCTCAGATGTTTCTGCACTAAGGAGGGATCATATGGTGTAGTGATTTGGGAGCACTTGGCTCAGGCCTGTATTCAAATCCCCTCAAAATCTCCCTTCCCCTCCCTCCTACTTCACTGGCTCTTCTGGGGATAAGATGAGGTCATTTGCATTCATGTGCTTCCTCGTGTTTGCTCACGCAGGCAGGTGCTTCTCCCCAGAGGTGCTGCTTGTGGGGTTGAATGCGGACGCATGCCTTCATATACGACTGTGGCGGGCATTGAGTGTGTGGCTTCTTCCACTCACCCCTGCACTCTGGTAAAGGGGGTCAGGGTCACTTCTGGCTGCTCCTGACCCTTCTCTCGACCAAGCCTTCAACCCTCCAGTGAGGAATGAGAGACCCTCACCCACCAGTGCCCCTTCAATCCTGCCAGTCTGAGGGCAGATCTCTGAGCAGCGACAGCAGGTTCTCTGGTGGGCTTTCCTCCCTGCTCCCCCCTCCCCAGGACCCTGAGCCCCCACCCTCGTCTCTTCTCAGATTGTGGCCTGGGACGAGCCCGCCTTCCAGGGCCGGAAGCATGAGTTCACCTCTGAGTGCTACGACATCACATTGTGTGGCTTCGACAATGTCTGCTCAGCCCGCGTTGAGAGCGGCACGTGAGTTGGCTCCCTACTGCTTCCCAGAACCCTTGCCCACTTTCTTGCTTTTCCTGGGACCCCTTCACCCCACTGCCCCTGCCTCGTCCTCACCTTCGCTCTGGTGGTGAATGCCTCACTCACACGTCGTTTGTGGACCTTGCTGAGCTTCAGAGCCTGACTCCTTTCCTCAGAGTTCCTAGCAGGTAAATCCCTGAGGCTTGCAACCCTAGACCTGCTCAGATGGGGAGTGTTGTGCAGTGGTTAGTGCTGAGCTGGGACGTTGGGAGACCAGGGTTCAAGTCTCTGCTCAGCCACAAGGCTCCGCTGGGTGACCATGGGTCCATCACAGTCTCTCAGCCTAACCTACCTCACAGGGTTGTTGTGAGGATGGTATGGGGAGCGCTTTGGAGGAAAGAAGGAGGGATATAAATGTAGTGAATCAATAAAATAGCTCCAGCTGCCTTGGAGAGTGAATGTGCACAGGACTATGCTGTGTGCAGCGGGGAGAGAGTGCGCCTGGCCTGTCTTGTGCATTCACGCCAATGTCTGCACACAAACATTCCGGCACCATGCAGGGCGCAGCCGGATGATGCTTTTCTAGCCTGCTGGGGCCAAGCTTTGTTTGCAGAATGTTCCTTCCCCCCTCATCCCCCAAGCTAAGCCTGCACCTTCCTGGCTACAGAGGCCCACCTCCTTTCTCCCCACAGGTGGGTCGGCTTTGAGCACCCCGGTTTCCAGGGGCAGCAGTTTGTGCTGGAGCAAGGCGACTACCCCTGCTGGGAAGCCTGGAGCGGAAGCAATGCCTACCATGCCCACCGGCTGAGCTCCTTCCGGCCCGTCTCCTGTGCGGTGAGCAACTGGGGTGGGCCAGCAGGAGGCTGCCTGGAGGGAGTTGTAGCCCAGGCTGCCTGAGGGTGGCAGGGTGCCGGCCTTGCATGCAGACGGTCCCAGGCTCAGTCCCTGGCAGCATCTCTAGGGAGGGCCAGCGAAAGACCCTGCCTGAAACCTGCAGAGCCTCTGCCTGCCTGCGCATGCAATACTGAGCAGGCGGACCAAGGTTTAGACTCCAAATTATGTTCCTCGGTGAGAATAGGGTTGCTCTGCTGAGGAATCATAGAAATGTAGAGTTGGAAGGGGCCCCAAGGGCCATCTAGTCCAACCCCCTGGAATGCAGGAATCTCAGCTAAAGCCTCCATGACAGGTGGCCATACATCCTTTGCTTAGAAACCGCAAAGAAAGGAGAGTCCACCACCTTCCCTGGGAGACTGTTCCACTGTCAACCAGCTCTTACAGTCAAACAGTTATTCCTGGTGTTTAGTCAGAATCTCCTTTCTTGGAACCTGAAGCCAGGGGTCCAAGTCCTCCCCTCTGACTTGCTAAGCTCAGCTTTTTTATTTTGCTAACAAACTTAAGATGAGCCAGGCAGAATCAGACTCAGGTGGGTCCATCTAGCTGAGCATCCTACATCCCGCAGTGGCTGAGCCAAGGAGCCTACCCAGCAGCCCTGAAGGTAGCATCCTCTTCATCTTGTTTAGTCCCAGCAGCTGTTACTCAGAGATAGACTGCTTCTAAACCTGGGGGTTAAGAATGTTGCTTCTCCATGAATTTCCCTCATTCCCTTTGAAAGCCTTCTGGACCAGCAGGCATCACCATGTCTCAGACAGGAGCTAATGGTTGAAGTAAATCACTGAGAAGTCCCTCCTGTGGTCTGCCCTGGGTCTACTGCCAAAGAACTTCATAGCTTTGTGCCAACAAGCCCACTGGAACCCAGCTGTCAGCCACACTGCCTTAGAGGTCACAGGGAAAGTCAAAACCGACCAAGTTTGTCTGGTGGCTTTAGAAACCAAGCCCTGCACTACTGACATCTGGAGAGGCAGGAGGTAGCTCAGCCAAGCCTCTCATCCCTCCAGGAGAAGCGTCAGTAGGAGGAAGCAGCCAGCATCTCCTTGACACAGGAACGCAGCCCTTGGGGTGCCAGTGGGCTGCCGGGCTTTCGTCATTCCTGACTAAGGGCCACACTGGCCTGGCGGGAATTGTTCACATCCAGCATCTGAAGGACTGTAGGTTGCCCACCTGCGCCTTGACAGATTTGGCTCCTTGGCTGTAGAGGCCCAAGAGCTGCAGGACAGACATGGTGGCTGGTATTATTATTGATATTGATATTGTTGTTATTTGCATTTATTAATAATGAGGAGTCCAGGCCAGTGCATAAGATGATGTTTTTGCCCTGCACAGAATCACCAGGAGAGCAAGATGACCATATTTGAGCAGGAAAATTTTATGGGACGCAAAGGGGAGCTGAGTGATGACTACCCATCTCTCAAGGCGATGGGCTGGGGCAGCAATGAGGTGGGGTCCCTCCGTGCGAGTTCTGGAGCGTAAGTACTTTTTGGGGGCCCTGCCAAGTACTCCTCTTCCATTTGTTTCTCAGGGCTGGAACTGAGGGTCACATTTCTCAGGGCGAGTTTCAAAGGAGAGCTGAGCTAGCATATTGCAACGTTTTCATGTCCCTGGACTTGTCTTTGGTAGAGAAAGGGCTTCCTCCTCCTTTCTGCAAGGGATTGATTGATTGATAGCAATAGGATGGAGCCAATACGACTTTGCACAACAAGGCCTGGTGGCCTGGCCTGTGACATTACCTTCTGGTGTTTCTGTGGGCCCTCTGGTCTGAAGAAGGCAGCTCCCTGAACCCAGCAGAGCGGAGGCCTTGCCATTCTTAGGGGCCTCTGCTCCCTAAGAATAAACAGCAGCAGGGAATTCTATGCGGATGAGGATGGTGTGTGGCCTTGCAAAATCAGAGTTTTCTCGCAGCCTCCAAACACCCCCTGCCCTCCGAGCACTTTGAGGGAGTCCTGAGCCCCTGGCTGCCCTGCTCTGTGCTGGCTTGAGCTCCCCACAAATCAGCTGATTTATCCCCCCTCCTTTCTGTCTCCTCAGATGGGTATGCTTCCAGTTCCCTGGGTACCGGGGCTTCCAGTACGTCGTGGAGAGCGATTGCCATGGGGGCGAATACAAGCATGTCCGGGAACTGGGATCTCATGCTCAGACCTCCCAGGTGCAATCCATTCGCCGAGTGCAGCACTGAGCAAGCCCCATGCAGCGTCTGCCACTTGCCTGGCCCCTGGGTGGGTCTGCCAAGCCGAGGGTTACTTCATCCTGTGCTCCCCTTGCCTTGCGCTGGCACAGTGGAATAATTAACTGCCAGGCCACAGCAAGGATTTCCTCCGATGGTGTGTTGTCAAGTGCATTTGTTTAAACTCTTCTGAATATCTGGCTGTCACAGGCAGAGAGAAAAAGCCAAGGATCTCTACCCATCTAATGTTGTAACCCAAGGCATCTGGAAGGCTCTCAGAAGGCATTGCCTACTCCCACCTCCCCCAAACCCTTGAACACCACAACTCTCAGGAGGCTGCAGTCTCCCTTTCATGCCAGTGGTGTGGCATCTTCCCTAGGGAGCACTTCTCCCTCCCTTCCCACCCCTATTCCATCACCAGGCCAAGGAAAGTTTCACATATAAGCCAGAGAGATGCCAGCCAGCAATGGCTCTGAAGCAATTATAGGGCTGCTCCTTCAACTCAGACAACTGTCAAATATTCGCAAAGGGGTGGTAGAAGCATTGTGCTGATAAGAGTTTCACTCTTTGGGGTGGCGTGGGGGGTAGGAAAGGGGTGCGTGGGAGAGAAATTTTGCACAGTGAAATTGCTTGGTTTGTGCATGAACTTCACTGCTTTAAGGTCGGATTCCACTGCAGTAATCAGGAGACATTTCCTTACAAGAGAGATTGGGGTGGGAGTTGGAGATGATCCCTGGGGAATGGCTGAGGGAACTCCATCAGGAAATGAGTGTTGGCTGAAACTGCTAATAAAGTCACCATACTAACGACTGTCTCAATACATTGACCTCAAACTTATTGCTGCCACAAGCATGGATGGATCGGAATGGGGTGCTTGTAGAAGAGAAGGGAGGGTCCTGAGCGTGAGGCCTGAATGTGTTCAGAGGCAGTCTACCTGTGAAGAACAGCATGGGCATACTACACACCATACCTGCTTGGGAGGGGACACAGCATGAAATAGGATCTCCCATTGTCTTGATCCAGCTGCGGGACTTTTTTATTATAACATTTTTATTAAATTTTCAAGAAAAATAACAAAAACAAAAAACACACAATAAGAAATACAATAACCAAAATATATACAAAACAATATCAAATCGATAAAATGGGATTCTCCGAATCCCGTGACTCCCCTCTCCCCCCACCCACTGCATATCATTTCTACTCCAAATTATTATTATTTACCTCAGATTTTCTGTACTATTTCTAAAATTACAAGTGTTTTTAAAATCCTGCCAATGTATTAACCTGTTTACAATACTTTTGCAAAAGCATAATAAACATTTCCCATTCTTTTTAAAATTTCTTGTCATCTTGATTTCTGAGCTTTCCAGTTAGTTTCTAGTCCAGTAACTTGGTTTGCCAATCTTCTTTGGTTGGGACCGCTTCCTCTTTCCATCTTTGGGCTAACAGTATCCGGGCAGCCGTCGTAGCATACAGAAACTTTTTTTTTCTGGTCTTTTGGAATTTCTGCTCCTACAATACCTAATAAAAAGACTTCTGGTTTTTTTTAACAAAGGTTACTCTAAACATTTATTTCATTTCATTATAAATCATTTCCCAAAAGTTTTTAACCTTCCTACATTCCCACCACATGTATAACGTACCCTCTGTTTCTTTACATTAACAACACTTATTAGATCTTTTTGCTAATTTAACCGGGGTTAGATACCACCGATACATAATTTTCATATAATTCTCTTTCAGCAGAGTACATGCAGTAAATTTCATATCTGTCTTCCAAAGCCTTTCCCAATCCGCCATTAATATATTATGTCCCACATCTTTCACTCATTTTATCATAACACATTTGACCTGTTCCTCTTTGGTGTCCAACTCCCAAGAGCAGATTGTAGATTTTTGACAGCACTTTTGTACTACCTTCTACTATTTCTCTTTGAAGTCTTGACACTTCATAACTAAATTCTTTCTTTTTATCATTTTAAAGTGTTTCATTTAATTTAAAATATTGTAACCATCTGTTACTTTTTCTCTAACGTCTTCAAAATCTTTTAATTTTAATTGGTTGTCCTCATATTCACTTTTTTCATAGATATTACTTCTAATGGGGAAAGCCACCATGGTGTTTTCTGTTCTAATAGATCTTTGTATTTCTCCCAGACTTAAAGAATCAAGTTTATTATTATATGATTATAAAAACTTTTGTGGCCTTATGATACCATAGATACGCAGCAGCAAGAGATTAAGCCAGCAGCAAGAGATTTCACAAAGGCTGCTGGGGAGTTCTGTTGCCACCCATCTTGAGTCTGGGCCCCTCCAGCCACTCCTGAGTTGAGGTGCTTCTTCAGACCTTGGAGGCACCTGATCTTCCACCTGCCAGCTTGCAGAGTGTGGGCAGCCCAGTCAGAAAACAGGTCCATTTAGCTTAGTGTTGCCGACACTGGCCGGCAACAAAGGCTCTCCAGGGTTTCAGGGAAGAGTCTCTCCTTGTTCTACCTGGAGCTGCTGCTGGGGACCAACCTTAGGAACTTTGCTTTCTTCCCAGGTGGCAAACGCTTCCATCTGCTAGCCTTTGTGGGCTGTCGAGCTTCCCAATGATATAGCTGCTGGCCCCCTCTGATAAGGGCGAGGCCAACATGCCCACCCCCATCCCATAACCACACTGGCCAATTTCCAGCTGGACTGTGACTATACTTGGCCATGATGAGGCCAGAGGGGGCTGAAGACTTGGAGTCTGCTGCCGACAGCTCCCTGCACAGTGCAAGTTGCTAGTCACCCTGACCTCTGGTGGGAGTGGATTCCACGGTTCATTGATGCCATGTGTGAAGAAGTCCTTCTTCTTGCCTGTCCTGAATTGTCCAAGATTCTGCTCCATTGGATGACTCCTTGGGGTTCTAGCATTACAAGTAAGCAGAGAAAGGTTTTTCTCTGCTCACATTCTCCACTCTGTGCATCATTTTACACATCTGTCATGCCCACAATTTACTTTTTCTAAACTAAAAGGGCCAAATGTTGTAACCTTGCCATACAAGGGATCTGCTCTAGTTCCTCAAGCATATCAGCTACCCTTTTCTGAACCTTTCCTAGCTCTTTCCCATGTGCTATTATACATTTTAAAGCACTGTCCCTCCAGTAAGCCTGACATTTGGTTTCTTTTTAAATCATCAAGCTTTATGCCCTCAAGTGCACATGTGTGGTCCAGTGCTGGAGGGCTTTGATGTTCCAAGGATCTCTGTCACCCTTTTCTCTTTGGGGGTGTTGGGTAAGGTTTAAAGGGGAGGTGGATGGAGAGCTCTTACCAACAGTGTGCTGCTCACTTCTAGCTTGGCTCAACGCTTGCGATGCAGACATCAGCTACAGGCACAGAAACTATGATGGCGACTTCAGAACTATGGTTTCTGCCCATACATACAAATTTGATTTGATTGCTTGATTAGTCCAGCTCATGAGATTAATCAGCTAAGGATTCTTTCATCATGCAATTGCCTTACTTCTAGCTTTCCACAAGTGATTTTGGGGACAGAAGTTGTGGGAGGCAAAAGAGTTGCAGGGTGGGGAATGGTGGAAGAATCTCTACAGATGCAAAAGGCCAGTCATGTAGGGGAAGGACCAGTTGAGGTTAAAAAGCCAAGCTGTGAGCCAGGAAGCTCCCAGTTCCAATCTTGCAATGGTCCTCTTTCCTTGGAAGTTTTTAAGCAGACGGCCATGTCACAGATGCTTTAGCTGAGATTCCTGCATTGCAGGTGACTAGATGACTCTTGTGGTCCCTTCCAGCTCTACAATTCTATGATTCTATGCTGTTTCCCCAACAATCCCACAAACATTTCAGGACAAATCCTCCTCTTCATCACTGCTGCAATGCAACCTGCCACCTTGGCATTCTGTTAGTTTCGCAGTCTGTTTACTCACCCCTGATAAATTTGTCTTCAGCACTCATGGGGGGGGAGTGAGGGGGTGTGTATCTTCCCTGGGCTGAATGACATGATTTTGACCCAACCCATTAATTAATAGCTCATTAGGAGCCCAAATTTGTGATAGATCAGCAGTGGACTTGGCACACTGGCTTAATTTAATGATTTCTTGCATTACTTTGCTAATCATCTTTAGTCTGATTCAATTCATCTCAATGTGACCACGCTAATTTCTAATTAGGGCTGAAATGCCAATGCTGCATATGAACTGCAGGCAACCGTCTTAAGGCAACGGCCGAGGACCCTCTTTTGCCGGCCAAGTTCCTCTCTGGCAAGGTGTATTTGCATGCTGATGGTGCAAGCAGCCCCCTCTGGCCGCTTCCTTCTTTTCGCTCCTTGCTTGCCGCTTGTCTTGGGAGGGGGGGAAATGTGCAAATGGGTCTCAGCTGCTGAGCTTCTCAGGGAAGGCAGGAAACTTTGCGAGAAAAGTACGCCTGCTAATTCAAAACATTTATGTTAGCCGATATAAATTTATTTAGTGCCATAAATTACATAATTGAATTTTTATTTCCTTCATATATTTGAGTGAAATAACTAATATTTTGAGTCGGCTTGGCCTGCAGATGTCTTTCACAGATGTCTTTCCTGTAATATTATGCCTGTATAAAGCTGACATTTAAACGGTTTAATAAATGAGCAGTTGTTTGACTTGTTTCAGATTCAATACATTCTGGAATATTAATAAAATACATTTCATAAGGCAGCTCAATAGACCATTGCCATACAAAGACCATGATTTATTAGTGATACTTTTGCTATTAGGGAGGGACAGATACTCAAAATGTCATTAAGGTTAAAATAATAATCAATCACACTAATTAGACTCTATTTTTCATATGCAAATATAATTAAGCATACACTTCCCAATAACTTTAAAGAGAATTATTGGAGCGGCGGAAAGGGTGCTGGAGAGAGGGAAGGAGAGAGGGGTCCCCTTTTGCACTAATGGAGCAACCGTTTCCCCACTTGAACATGCAAACAAAACCACTTTGTGTTTTTCCCATAACTCAAAAAAATTCAGGCAGCATCAGGGAATAACGAGGCCTTCAGGGGAAGCTGCTTTGGGGAAGCAGAGGTAAATTCTGAAGTGCAGGAGCCATAATGAGAGGCCCCGACAGCAGCCACAGAACCATGGAGAATGCAAAAATGTAGCCAGCTGCTCCGATCATGTGTATAAGACCCACACACCCTAAACAGCAGCAACGCCATAACATCCCAAGATCACAACCCTACACATTGTTTCCGGGGAGGAAGCTCAACAGACCTCAGATACATCGACTTCTGACTGCTAAAGTGCAGCTTGTAAAGCACAGTGAGCTTTAGCAAAAGATCTTCAGCTAGCTGAAATGTAACCTTTAGCTTTTAATTAGAAGTGCAAACAACCCAGCGAACATGTGTTAATCATTAAAACTGCAAGCATGAAGTAGGAACCCCTTCAAAGAAAAGAGGGGTCCAGCCTCTATCTGACTGTCTTCCTCATCCTCCTTCCATGCTAATCAGTCATAAACAATAGTAAAGCTTAAAAGCCTCATCAAGACCTGATTCACAGAGCCAGGAGGGTCTGCGAGGCAGCATGGCACTCCAGCAGATGACACCATTACCCCCGCGCTGAAAAAAATCCCAGACCTGCTCTCCTGCTCTGCACAACAACATGACAGAGGTGGCTAAAAATCAACAGGGAGAGATAGAGGACCGCAGAGGAGGAAGCTGCAAGTGATTTATTTGCCCTAACAAATGAACCAATCCACGTTACTGTTCTTCAGGGGCAAAATGGTTTATTTGCCAGTTATGTAAAAAAATGCTGTTTTAATGCAGGTCCTGCCTCTGAGGACTGCTAAAGGCAGGAGAGCAACTCTCTGCCACTGTTGTGAGCTTGGGTAGTTGGAATGTAGGACAATTGATGAAAGCCTTCCTTGTATTGTTTTGAAATACATTCATATGTTAGCAACATAACTACCCTTCTACCTCTTCTGTGCTGTCCAAAACTGTCTCACTGCCACATGCGCCAGAGCAGCCTGTGCTACTTTGGACCGTGTCCCTATTTGAATTCCCCTGCGAGGATGGAGGAGTGTTCCTCATAGTCAACAAAAGAGTGGCGAATTCAGTTCGGATGACCATCATATCTACTACTGTGGCCAAGAAACCCGTAAAAGAAATGGAGTGGTCCTCATAGTCAACAAAAGAGTGACAAAAGCTGTACTGGGATGCAATCTCAAAAATGATAGAATGATCTCGATATGAATCCAAGGCAGACCTTTTAACATCACAGTAATCCAAGTTTATGCACCAACTACTGGTGCTGAAGAAACTGAAATTGACCAATTCTATGAAGACTTACAACACCTTATAGAAATGACACCAAAGAAGGATGTGCTTCTCATTATAGGGGATTGGAATGCTAAAGTAGGGAATCAAGAGATAAAAGGAACAACTGGCAAGTTTGGAGTTCAAAACGAAGCAGGGCAAAGGCTAATTGAGTTTTGCCAAGAGAACAAGCTGGTCATCACAAACACGCTTTTCCAACAACACAAGAGACGACTCTACACATGGACATCACCAGATGGGCAGCATCAAAATCAGATTGATTATATTCTCTGCAGCCAAAAATGGAGCTCTATACAGCCAGCAAAAACAAGACTTGGAGATGACTGTGGCTCAGATCATCAGCTCCTTACAGCAAAATTCAAGCTTAAACTGAAGAAAGTAGGAAAAATCACTGTGCCGGTAAGATACAATCTAAATCAAATCCCTTATGAATACACAGTGGAAGTGAGGAACAGGTTTAAGGATTTAGATTTGGTGGACAGAGTGCCTGAAGAACTATGGATGGAGGCTCACAACATTATACAGGAGGCAGCAACGAAAACCATCCCAATGAAAAGGAAATGCAAGAAAGCAAAGTGGCTGTCCATCGAGGCCTTACAAATAGCAGGGGAGAGAAGGCAAGCAAAATGCGAGGGAGATAGTGAAAGATACAGGAAATTGAATGCAGATTTCCAAAAAATAGCAAGGAGAGACAAGAAGGCCTTCTTAAACGAGCAATGCAAAGAAATAGAGGAAAACAATAGAATGGGAAGAACCAGAGATCTGTTCAAGAAAATTGGAGATATGAAAGGAACATTTCATACAAAGATTACCATAATAAAGGACAAAAGTGGTAAGGACCTAACAGAAGCAGAAGACATCAAGAAGAGGTGGCAAGAATACAAAGAGGAATTATACCAGAAAGATATGGATGGCTCGTACACCCCAGGTAGTGTGGTTGCTGACCTTGAGCCAGACATCCTGGAGAGTGAAGTCAAATGGGCCTTAGAAAGCACTGCTAATAACAAGGCCAGTGGAAGTGATGATATTCCAGCTGAACTATTTAAAATTTTAAACGATGATGCTGTTAAGGTGCTACACTCAATATGCCAGCAAGTTTGGAAAACTCAGCAGTGGCCAGAGGATTGGAGAAGATCAGTCTACATCCCAATCCCAAAGAAGGGCAGTTCCAAAGAATGCACCAACTACTGCACAATTGCACTCATTTCACACGCTAGCAAGGTTATGCTTAAAATTCTACAAGGCAGGCTTAAGAAGTATGTGGACCAAGAACTCCCAGAAGTGCAAGCTGGATTTCGAAGGGGCAGAGGAACCAGAGACCAAATTGCAAACATACGCTGGAATATGGAGAAAGCTGCAGAGTTCCAGAAAGACGTCTACTTCTGTTTCATTGACTATGCAAAAGCCTTTGACTGTGTCGACCACAGCAAACTATGGCAAGTTCTTAAAGAAATGGGAGTGCCTGATCACCACATCTGTCTCCCAAGAAATCTCTATGTGGGACAAGAAGCTACAGTTAGAACTGGATATGGAACAACTGATTGATTCAAAATTGGGAAAGGAGTATGACAAGGCTGTATATTGTCTCCCTGCTTATTTAACTTATATGCAGAATTCATCATGCGAAAGGCTGGGCTGGATGAATCCGAAGCCGGAATTAAGATTGCCGGAAGAAATATCAACAACCTCAGATATGCTGATGACACAATCATGATGGCAGAAAGTGAGGAGGAATTAAAGAACCTTTTATTGACGGTGAAAGAGGAGAGCGCAAAATATGGTTTGAAGCTCAACATCAAAAAAACTAAGATCATGGCCACTGGTCCCATCACCTACTGGCAAATAGAAGGGGAAGAAATGGAGGCAGTGAGAGAATTTACTTTCTTGGGCTCCATGATCACGGCAGATGGTGACAGCAGCCACGAAATTAAAAGACGCCTGCTTCTGGGGAGAAAAGCAATGACAAACCTAGACAGCATCTTAAAAAGCAGAGACATCATCTTGCCAACAAAGGTCCGTATAGTAAAAGCTATGGTTTTCCCAGTAGTGATGTATGGAAGTGAGAGCTGGACCATAAAGAAGGCTGATCGCTGAAGAATTGATGCTTTTGTATTCTGGTGCTGGAGGAGACTCTTGAGAGTCCCATGGACTGCAAGAAGATCAAACGTATCCATTCTTCAGGAAATCAGCCCTGAGTGCTCACTGGAAGGACAGATCCTGAAGCTGAGGCTCCAATACTTTGGCCACCTCATGAGAAGAGAAGACTCCCTGGAAAAGACCCGGATGTTGGGAAAGATGGAGGGCACAAGGAGAAGGGGACAGAGGATGAGATGATTGGTGTTCTTGAAGCTACCAGCATGAGTTTGATCAAACTGCGGGAGGCAGTGGAGGACAGAAGTGCCTGGCGTGCTCTGGTCCATGGGGTCACGAAGAGTCGGACACGACTAAACAGCAACAAGCGAGGAAGGAGGACTCTGCATTTCTCGGTCCAAATCCCACAGATCAGTATTCTGCGGGTAATCAGAGAGCCCTGTTTAGTTATGCTATAAAAATGTGGGGTTGTTCTTTGGGTCTATATATTCTCCGTGGGTGTATATATTCCATATATTCTCCGTGAGTGGCCTATATATTCCCGGTGTGTGTCGCTTGTTTCTGGGGCGATGCTCAGCGCCCTTTGGCTTGGCAAAGGTCTTTATGAAGCGTCTCTGAAGGGACTCGCGGCATAGAAGCAAAGAACGGTAGAGCTGGAAGGGACCCCAAGTATCTTCTAGTCCAACCTCCTGCAGTGCAGGAATAGGCAGGCGTCCCAGGCGGGGAGTCGACCGACAACCGGCGTGTTCTCAGCTTTAGCCAGCGGAGGAGGCCAAGGCAGCAAAGACTCGGAAGCGCCAAAGCTGCTTCGTGTAAATCACAGAAACCATGACGACTACTACGAATTATTATTCTTATTATTATGATTTCCATCCGCGGTCCCGTTCTCCGCCCACCGCCGGGACGCCTCTCCCCCGAGAGCCGCCTCCCGCCGGGGCCGGAGGGCTCCGCCCGCTGGGAGGAAGCGAGGGCGGAGAGGGGCTCAGCGCCACCCGGGCCTCCAGCCGCCTGCTCCCCGGCGCCCCGGCAGGGCTGGCCCGGACGGGGCCCGGAAGCCGCTCCGTTGGGCGGCCGGATGTCCGCCTCGGCTCGCTGCGAGTCACTTCCGGCCGCGCTCCGCTCCCCGCCCGGCCTCCGGGCGCCGGGTGGCGCTGGTTGGCTAGAACCGGGGCGCCCTTGTCATTGGCTGGAGACAACGGCCCGTCCGCTCGCGCGTTCCGCCAATGAGCGAATGCGTCGGGACGCTGTGGGGCGGGCGGACACTCCCGGCCCTCGTGCCTTCCCAAGTCCCGCTCCTATTGGTGGGTCAGCTCGGCAAGGTCACGACGGCGATTGGCTGCTCTCTTCGGGGCGGGGAGCAACTCCCGGAAGGTGCGCGGTGCGCTATGGGCAGGAGGCGCCGGTCGCGCCTGCGCGTTGGCCTCCTGTCTGCGGGGGAAGATGGTGCTCATCAAGGAATTGTGAGTGGCCGGAGCGGGGAGGGGGAGGGGGGTCCTTCCTCCGGCCTCGCCCCCCCAGCGCCGCCCCCGCCCGACTCCCTCCCGGCGAAGCCCCGAGGCGCTCAGGGGAGCCAGGCGGAGGGAGGCGAGGGCGGCGGCGGCCGGCCCTGGGGCGCCTCCTGCGCTTCTCGGTGGCTTCTGCGCGGTTGGGGGGGAGAGCGCTAGTCTTGAAGTCCAGGCCGGGCCGGCTTGTATTTTGCTAGCTGGCCGGGTTTCGTATGGGCTTCTCCGTGAGAGAGAAACTCGGTCGAGCAGAAGGGGAAGATCGCTGGGAAGGCAAGTCGCCTCCACTCCTGGCGAGCCCAGGGGCCGCACCTGCGGGGATGGGTTGATGCCAGTTCCCCTAAGAAAAGCAACAGCTTCAATTCCAGACAATGTCAGATGGTATTTAACTAGAAGAAACGCGAACTTTCTGTCTGGAGGCAGGGATATTATTTTCCTATCCATGTGGAGCTTTGCTCACTCATAAGGAACTTGGGGAGGGCGTTTAAGACCCATTTTGAAACGTATGTTGAGTGGGATACATAAAGTTAAGCAGAATTTAGATCCTTCTGAGCCTTGCTGGACACATTATCCTGTAGAGTGAGCTGCTTTGGGTTGTTCCTATTTTATTTCAGGGAATACAGGATCCAGTGAGCATCTTGTGCTATTGACTGGGCAGCACTTGCGTTATAGAATTCCTGTAATGTACCTGAATGTTTTGTATTGGAGCCAAACTTCATTACAGGGTTGCAGTCACAAACACTTTTGTTTACAGAAAGGTAGCCGTGTTGGTCTGCCATAGTCAAAACAAAAATTTTTTTCCCTTCCAGTAGCCCCTTAAAGACCAACTAAGTTAGTTCTTGGTATGAGCTTTCGTGTGCATGCACACTTCTTCAGATACACTTCTTCAGATACACACTTCTTCAGATAAACACTTTTGTGGAAAGGTTTATCCACAGGGATGATAGTTGATTCCAAACCCCAGTGGTGAAATGTGAAGTTATCATCTAGGTTTAATCAGTGATACTGAAGAAATGAGCCCTTAGGCATGCTTCACTAAGTTCATTGATGCAATCCAGTGTTTGGATCTGTGCAGGAGAGAGTTTTGCATCCTGCTGAACCTATTACTTTAGCTAGGAGTTGTCTTTTTTTAGTCTCTGCTGTTCAATGATGCGTGGGGGAAGGGGGAAAGAGGTGGAGGGGGAATGGGGGTTGGGGTTGGGTGGCAAGGCTTCTACAGTCATACCTCAGGTTGAAGTAGCTTCGGGTTGAGCTTTTTTGGGTTGAGCTTTTTCAGGTTGCGCTCCGCGGCGACCCAGAAGTAACGGAATGCGCTACTTCCGGGTTTCGCCGCTTGCACATGCGCAGACACTCAAAATGACGTCATGCGCGGAAGCAGCAAATCGCGACCCAAGCAGACGCGGGCTGCATTCGCTTCAGGATGCGAACGGGGCTCCGGAACGGAACGCATTCGTATCCAGAGGTACCACTGTATTCTACTTAGTGAATGTGGGGGTTTTGTGTCAGCATCAGTTGTGTGGGTTCTCTTTACTATTCGCTTGTGGTGAGAGAGTTTAGGGGTGGCCCAGGGTGTGGTTGTCTTTGATTGACTGTAGTGAAATCTGTTTTTGTGTGTGAGTGGGGTGTGTGTGTGTGGTTTTGGATCAGGTTAGCCAGATTGATTTGTATGCTGTTGGTGGGTTCTTGCTGTTATCTTGTTGTGTATGTGATAAAGGGTAACTATGCCGGGGTGAAGACGTCTTCTTCGATTTGTCCCCATGGCAGTTTCAGTTTGTTGGTTAGTTTTTCTAATAAGACTGTTTTGCATACTATTTGATACCATTACTCCTGACAGGTCTCTCCAGTGTCAGGGTTTGATGCTTCTGGCTGCTGAGAGTAGGTGGGTTATGAGCTCCTTGTGATGTGAGTGGGCATTGTCTTGGAAGATGTTTAGTAGGGCCAGTTCTGGGGTGACTTGTAATACTTGCTTAGTTATTTTGCATATTTCTTGTATGATTGATGTCCATAAGAGTTGGATTTTAGGACGTTCCCATCACATGTGGAGGTATGTGCCTGTGGAGGTGCATCCTCTCCAGCATTTTGGTGAGGCTCCGGGGCGTATTATTGTTCGTGGTTTTAGGTACCACCTATAAGTGAGTTTCAGAGTGAGTTCTTTTCTTTTCACTGATACAGATTTAAAGGGAAGTTTAGACCACATTCTGGTCCATTGGGTGGGGTTAATCTCAAAGCCTATGTCATCCCCCCATTGTTTTTTAATTACATTTAGGGGTTTTGTGGGATTTTGGAGTAGTATTTTGTATATTGCGGATACCATCCCTTTGCCATGTTTTCGAAGGTTGTCAGGGGCCTAGTTGCTGCTGGCTTTACTACTGGATTGTTTAAGAGGGCATGTAATTGGTGGTGTGTTAGCCAGGCCATTTGGGTGTCCCCTAGTTTGTCTTGTATTTTTTGTGTTGATATGGGTTTATTTTTGTAGAAATCTGTTAGGTGGTATAAGCTTTGGTTTGCCAGGTTTTTATCTGGAGGTTTTGTGCCTTCCCATCTCTAGGTATCCTAAACTGGATCGGTTGAGTGGGCATGGTTTATAGTGTTTCCACTCCTACCTCCAGATATTTAGTGGCACATTTTCACAAGCCCACCATTAAAGTGGAACTAAATAGCTGTAGAAAAAATAACCTGGTGCCCAGGCAATCAGATCCAGTGTTGCCTCTGGTGGAGGGGAAGGGAGAAAAACCCAGGAAAGAAGATCGCCCATATCCTTGCAGTTCTCTGAAGGGGTGTCTGCCTTTGGTGCTTCCCCTTATGAGGACCTGGCATTAGTGACAAGCCCAGTCAAAATCCCTGGAAGTCAGAGGGTGGGGGGACTGAAGTGGCAGATTAAGCTGAAAAGGGCTGAAGGGAAAAGGAGCCAGGGGAGTCTTTCCCCACAACCCTGCTGCTTATCTCTTTCTCAGACATGTGAGAAAAACAGCACCCCCATAAAATTGCATATTTACTTATATGTATATATCTGTATATATAATTAACTATATTGGGACGCGGGTGGCACTGTGGGTTAAACCACAGAGCCTAGGACTTGCCAATCAGAAGGTTGACGGTTCGAATCCCCATGACGGGGTGAACTCCCGTTGCTCGGTCCCTGCTCCTGCCGACCTAGCAGTTCGAAAGCACACAGTGCAAGTAGATAAATAAGTGCTGCTCCGGCAGGAAGGTAAACGGCATTTCCATGTGCTGCTCTGGTTTGCCAGAAGCGGCTTAGTCATTGCTGGCTACATGACCCAGAAGCTGTCTGCGGACAAATGCCGGCTCCCTCGGCCAGTAAAGCGAGATGAGCGCCGCAACCCCAGAGTCCGCGACTGGACCTAACAGTCATGGGTCCCTTTACCTTTAATTAACTATATTAATAGTATATATTAAATATATTGAACACTTTAATTTACAGTATGAAAATTTAATTCAGTATATGGCCCACAGGTTCTGTGTCAAAGTCCTCTCGCAGCCCACTTGGTATGAAAAGTTGGATAGCCCTTTTCTAGAACAAAAAACACTGCAAAGCTTATTAGCCAATTCTTGTTTGTTTTCAGGGCAGGATTTGAGCTTTCTTGTAGTTGAGTGAAACTGTTCCACCCCTTGCACCAAGAAACTGTTTTATCTGCAAACATAAATCCTTAGCCAGCCTTGTACTGTTGTGGACTCTTCCTCTTGCCAGCCCTCTTTCGAAGTTGTCTTACATGCATGGCCTCTTCTCTTTTGTCTTTCAGCCGTGTGGTCCTGCCCTGCTCTGTCCAAGAGGTACGTGTGTCCCTGCCCCGTTCCCCTGGTGATCAAATTTTTATTTGGATTGAATCAAGTTAGAAGCTGCCTGCTGCTTTTCCTGGCAATGGTTGCCCCATCCTTCCGAAAATGGATCGGCTGTCACCGCCCAGAGAAGTGTCACCAATCCTTTGCTTCTCACAAGGGCCTGGCAGCTGCTTCCTTGTTATTTGGGATTATGTGACTCTGGTTACTGGTGAAGATATGAGTTTCCAGCCAGCTCTCGACTCCCCTTCAGCCCAGGAAGATGAGGGTGTGAAAAGGGGCTGTGGTTCCTCCTGGCCCTGTGCTTGGATGGGCAAGGCAGTTCGACAGGCAAACATTTATCTGCCTTTGAAGATGGTTCAGCTGCCTGCCTGGATGTTTGTGTTCAGAGGACATGAAACTGGTTCTGTGTCAGATACTTTGGCTACCTGCTTTCTTCTGTGATAAATTGAGCCTTAAAGCCGCAAGCCAGGAGTGCCAGTCCTGCAGCCTGTGGGCCAGATTTAGCCAACCATATCATAGGAAGTGGCTGGCAAATGCCAGCTTTATACTCAGAGTAGAAATAGTCCTCTGTCTGCTTGTTAATAGTGAAATGCAGTATTGCTAGCCACCTCATCTCTTAAGTGGGTGTGTGGAGAAAGGCTTCTTTTTAATTTGCACAGAATGATTTACAAAACAAAAGGCAGCGTTTCCAGACATACCCAAGTGCTGGATTGGGGTGGGCTAGAAATGCCCGTTGGGGTTGGGAGTGGGTGCTTTGCTCCTGCATAACTGGTGAGTTTATATATTTGTGTGTGTATATGCATTTATATTGGCTGTGTCTGCCACTGGGGTGTGGCCCTTTAAAAAATGACTGGCTGTCAGTGCCACCCTTGGGCCCCCATTCCTCCCTGAATGCCTTGGGGTCAGAGTGCTTAAGGCTCACCTGCCCAAGTGCCAAGCACCATCACAGAGGCTCTGCTACTAGGTCGGTTACCATTGGTGGATACAAAAGACAGAGTCCTTTTCAGTGGAGGCTACAGATCTGTGCATGTCCCTCCCTCCCAGAAGGAGGTCTGTCTCTGACTTCTTCCCTGACTGCTTCTAAGTGGGCTTTAAACATGATATTTTAACCTGCCTTTAGCTGAAGCTTTAAACTAACATGTTCATTGATCTTTGTTGGGAATTGTTTTGCTTTTTTAAAAATTAGACATGTTGTAAAATGTTCTTAAGAACGAGTGTAAGCCGTCTTGGGAAACAGTTTTCTCTTGAGCCTTAGCAGAGATCTCTTGGTGAATGGTAGTCCTGTATGTGGGGTGCCAGGAGAACCTCTGGCCGTATTGGAGCATGGGGTTTTATTGGCCAAAGAACAGAGCATTGTGGGGACAACAGCAAGGGGAACTCTTGTGGGGTTTCCCTTATGCTGGGCTTTCCCAGCTGTTCCATAAATATCACAGTTATGTGTGGTGGGCTGCTGAAAGATACGAGGCACTTCACAAAAAAAGAATCTTAACATTCCTTTCTCCTCCCCCCCCCCCTTAGTATCAAGTTGGACAACTTTATTCTGTGGCTGAAGCCAGTAAAAATGAAACTGGTGGTGGTGAAGGGATCCAAGTCTTAACCAACGAGCCTTATGAGAAGGATGGCGAAAAAGGACAGTATACGCACAAGATTTACCACCTGAAGAGGTAAGAGAAGGGGCTGCTTGCAGAGAGGTGTGCCTGAAAGAGTGGGGACTCAGCCTTAATCCCTGATAGGCAGCCTGGGGGCTACAGGAGCTTCCCTTTCTGAGTGCCCCCCTCAGCTTCCACTCTTGAGGGCACGACAGATATCAGCAGCTGGGGTGGGCTGGAGAGACATCCTCCTTCGGACTTGATGACCTTTCCTTGTCCACCATACCTCCCTCCCTCCGACCTTGTTGGCAATGCGACACTCTTGGAAAGAGGCAGAGCTGAGCCCCTGACTTTAGTACAACTGTATTTGCCATTGCTGAGGCTGTGCATGCCATAGAATGTGTTTGTGTAAGGGATGCCTCTTGGAGCAGGTGCCTGGACCATACTTCACTTGGCAAGGCTCACATCTGACATCCCACTTTGGTTTGTTGCAGCAAAGTTCCTGGGTTTGTGCGGATGTTTGCTCCAGAAGGTTCGTTGGTCTTCCATGAAAAGGCCTGGAATGCCTATCCTTACTGCAGGACGAGTGAGTCTCCTTTCCCCATTCTTTGGCTATGTGGTTTCAAAGGTATTCAAGCAAAACACCACTGTGGGGCCGGGCCAGGCAGGAAAATAATCTGCCACTTCGGTCCCCCACCTCCACCCTCTGACTTCCAGGGATTTTGACTGGGCTTGTCACTAATGCCAGGTCCTCATAAGGGGAAGCGCCAAAGGCCTGAACCCTTCATAGAACTGCAAGGATATGGGCGATCTCAAACTCTTCAGAGTTGTCTGCAACTGGGATTGCTTTCATTGGAGTTGTGGCTCAGTTCTGACCTGTCTGAAGTTATAAAGAGCTGCTTTCTCGGGCGGGGGGCAGGTTGCTTGTGACCGTGGCTCATGCAGTGTGTGCCTTAGCCTGGACCTGATGCTGCAGGAGCCACATGTGTCTGTGAGAGATCGCACCAAGCACCAATCAAACAAGGGGTTCTTAAGCTGTGGTGTCCAGAGGGGCTTTTTTGCAGTTTGCAGTGCTTTGTTTTATTTGTTTTTAGCTCATATCTTTTCATGATGCCTGCTTTGATGCTGTTTGTATTTTAGTATTTCACAAGTAACCTTGAATACGGTTTTTTTAGAGTGGCCAACCTGCCTTTTCACAATGCAGCCACCAGAATTGAACACAGTATTCCAAGTTCACCATAACAGCATTATGATGTGGTGGTGGTTGTTTTTTAAGTTAAATCACTCTCATTTATTAAGTTAAAAAGCACCAACATTTCATTGAGGCCTAAGCTCTTCCTCCATCACAAACTCAAATCTGGCTGCAATTTTTGAAAAGGATCTTGACTTCTAAAAAAGGATCCAGCATTTAGGGAATTCCAAGATGCAGGATAGAGACACGTTCAGAGCAGGCTAACAACCTCAAGGGATCCCTCTCTGACGTTTGGGAGATCTCTCCTCTCCCAGGGTTCTCTTCTTGCAAGCCTAAGAGGGGGAATGAGCAGCAGGGGTGGCTGCCCCAGCGATGGGAGAGAGGGTGGGGATGGACTGGGGGTGTCAAGGGCCATGGCAATCCAGCTGAGGATGAGGAGGGAACCACCATAAGGTGCTGCCTTGGTCAGGACCAGGTCCCCTGTCACTGTGTAGTAATACAGGGCGCCGGAGAACATGCCCAGGGGTAGGGGGCTGCCAGCCATCAAGGGATAGCGGCTGTGGGGCACAGCCAGGAGACCAGGCTGTGGAGGAAGTGATATTTGTTGGCTGTCTCATAGAGCTCTTTTAAGTAGACATCCTGGTCACTCTGAGGGAAACCATGAGCCCTGTAGGTGGCTGCCCTGACTGCCGCAGTCCCACTCAGTGCTCCAAGCCATCGGGAAAAAACCCCAGCGCCTACAGCCATTCTTATCCCCAAGTGAAAATGTATCCACAGCATTATGATGTTGACGTTATTTTAGATCTCTATCACATCAAGTTTTATTTATGTAGGTTGTATACTGCCCTATACCCGTAGAGCGCAGGGTGGTTCACAACATAAAATTGCAATACAAAAAAAAATACATAATAAAAACAAAGACAACCTAATAACCCCCCTAGTACTTTCTAGCCCTCAGGTACAGAAGCTGTTCTTAGGCAAAAGTTACTTATATTTGTTGTGAGACCAGCAATTTCACCCTTGAGTTCTGTAAATAAGAATGTTGAGATACATTCATACCTGTTTGTCTCCCTTTTCTTTTTCTTTCCATGTCTTGGTGGGCTTCAGTTGTAACGGTGAGTACTATGTTTCTCTTGGCTTGTGAATAGGCTGAACTGTTGGCACCTTTGAAGCTTTTTAGCTCTTCTCGGTTGAATGTAGGCACCTGGGTCCTCAGTGTGAGGTCCCTCTATGAGGGGTTCAATCTTTCAGGTGCAGTCCTGCTTCTATGATAGTACTCAGCAGTAGAGTACCACCCCTCCCCATGACAGCCATTTTGTGCTGGTGCCCACAATGCTTTTATCAAGGTATGAGTACAGGCACCTCATTTTTTTAAAAAAAAAAACAGCACTCTTACCTTTCTCTGAAAATGGTTTCCCTCCTTCACAGCCTTCAATCAGCAACACATGCCACATTCAGCTCTGTGAGAGCTAAACTGGGGGGTGGGGTGGGTCAGACAAAAGTTTTAGTCTGTGGTGTGTTTAACACTTCCCCACTTGCCATCACAATACAGCTAAAATAATAAAGTGGGGTGACGTTCTGGAGCTTGCCTGTTTGGGCATTGCTCATGGAGTTCCATGTTTATTTTATGTAGGTATTGCCCAATAGTTAGGCAGCTTACAGTAACAATAATATAAAATGCTAAACAGTAAAATAAAAAGCAGGGAATTTAATTAGGCCAACCTCAAAACAAAACACTCCATTGGTGGTCTGCCTACAAATGTTTGCCTGCCCTGTTACGCAGGAGGGTTAGGGAGGGTGGAGAAAGGTGCTTTGCCCTACCTGCTCTGGGCAGTGCTCTCCTGTGAATCTGCTGTTGTGGGGTATAGGGAGGGGACATTTGCAGGAAAGAATCTGGTTGGTTGGAAGCTTCAAGCATTCTCCTGCTTCCTGACAGTTCTCTTCCTCCACCACACATGTACTTGCCTTTGAGTTGGGGGTGGGAATCAGGTTTGCCTCCCCCCATCCCTGATTGCCTCTCTAAAGACCAGATGGATATATTGCAAAAGACTGGAAGAGGATTTACAAATGAACCACATTAGTTACTGCCTTATTTATCTTTTATCTTTGATAGAATGAATATATGAAAGATGACTTCTTCATCAAAATTGAGACTTGGCATAAATCAGATTTGGGAACATCTAACAATGTAAGTTGGAGAGCCACATTTTGCCACCACCTTGTTTGGGCAAGGCCTTTACTGCTGCTGCTTCTTTGCCAGACAGCAGACTCCAGAGCTTGACAGCCACTAAGCAACGCTAGGGGTGGGGAGCACGGGGGTTCATACCAAAGCAAATGTTTCTCCCCTACCCTGAGTGCTCAGACTGTACTTCAGCCTCTGGCTCCATCCAACTCTGGTACAGTGGTACCTCGGGTTAAATACTTAATTTGTTCCAGAGGTCCGTACTTAACCTGAAACTGTTCTTAACCTGAAGCACCACTTTAGCTAATGGGGCCTCCTGCTGCTGCCGCGCCACCGGAGCATGATTTCTGTTCTCATCCTGAAGCAAAGTTCTTAACCTGAACCACTATTTCTGGGTTAGCGGAGTCTGTAACCTGAAGCGTATGTAACCTGAGGTCCTACTGTATTTTAAACGTGTATGTATACTGACGTTTAGCAATTAGTTCAAGGTAGTTAAGAAATCTCTAAAACAAGCACATCAACAATAAATACATGCAAAAAACCCAGCAGATAAATGCTCGTTCAGTTTAAAATACTAAAGTTAATTTTTAAAATGTTTTTAAATGCTCAGGGTGAAAGAAAGTTACATTAAATGTGAAACTAACTCCCTTTAAAATGAGACATGCATGTTCCTCTCAAAATGGTCTCACGCCCTCCTTTTGCCTTGTTGTGTTTGCAGCCAGTGGTCCATATTGGGTGGGTGAGCTGCAGCCTGACAGTGGCCCCAGTCAGAGGGAAATGGATTCACATTGACTCTACCCTCAAGGCCACATTGTAGGATCTCTTCCTCCTTTGAGCCAGGAGGGCATTATTGGGGAAACTCTTAGTTGCTGCCCAGGTTGACCCCATTTCCTCTCCTCCCTGCAGGTGCACGACTTAGATCCAAATACATGGAAGAACGTGGAAGTTGTCCACATTGACATTGCTGACAGTAGCCAAGTCGAGCCTGGAGTAAGTGGCCTCATGCAGCTGCGGATCACACAACTCAGGGTGCTGCAGACACTTCTGGTGGGGTTAATCACATGGGCCTGTGGAAGGCTTTTTTTCCCTGGATCAGTGCCTTCATTGAAACTTTTTGCTGTTTTTGTGCTAGTCCACCTGCCCTGCTTGGCTTGGCATCTGCTGTATCTGAAGGGCAGAAGCACCTCTAGCCTTGTTTCTGCCCCTTCCTCCCCCAGGCCTCACAGTGACCAGCAGTGGGGTGGGGGTGGAGATTCTCCAGCATTTTCCCTCCACGTCCTTGCACTGTGTTGGGGGGGGGGGAATGCATTCAGGTGCCTTCTTAGCTTGCAAATGTGCCTCTTCCCTCCCCCCCCCCATGCCCATTGTAATATGGGCTGAGGGAAGGGGAAGGAGTGTTCCTTTCTGAGTGCCAAGGACAATGTCACCACAGCAGACGAAGAAGAGAGGCCATTAAAGGCGAGGTAAATGGAGGCAGAAGCAGCCAGGTTTTTTTGGGGGGGGGCTGCTGGGACACCCACAGCACCAAAGGTGGGAACACCTCTGCAGAACAGATTTTTTAAAAAATTTAATTGTTGAAATGTTGGGAGTGCACAAGAGCTCTTCGGCGAGGGGATCCAGGCTGCAGGTTAGCTGCTTCAGCTGTAGAGAGTGAATGATCCATGTGCAGAACAACGTAGTACAGTTGTACCTTGGTTTTTGAACAGCTTAGTTCACAAACCACTTGGAATTCAAACACCGCAAACCTGGAAGTAGGTGTTCCGGTTTGCAAACTTTGCCTTGGAAGCCGAATGTCCGGCGCGGCTTCCAATTGGCTGCAGGACGTTCCTGCACCCAATCGGAAGCCGCACTTTGGTTTCCGAACATTTCGGAAGTCAAACGGACTTCAGGAATGCATTCTTTTTGAAAACCAAGGTTCGACTGTACTGTAATCCTGAACAGCTCTCCCCACTCTCCTCCTCCTCGCTCTGTGTTGCATTTAACACAGTTAACTCCTTTCTCTCCAAATGAATTATAGGAACCGCTCGCAAAAGTGAGGAATGATGACAGCCCCCATTTTCCCTCTGCAATTTGTCCCTACTTGGTAGTTGGAGGACTCGTGCATCCCAGTTGTGCTGTCCTAGCTCTACTTCAAGGTCTGGAAGCATTTGACCTTGGAAGGGCTTGCAGTTCCTGCACAGAATTGGGCCCTCACACCCCACTGCTCAGACCTCCCTTTGCTGGGCTTCTCTCTCCTCTTTTCATCAGGCTTAACCTTTGAAGCGACTTTTTTGTTCTTTTTGTTTCAGCACGGTCCGTGGAATGTTTTGCAACACTTGTCATATTTTGCCTTTCAAGTTCCTATGTTGGTTTGGAAAGGGGATCTCTCAGCAGTAAAGGCCCTTCCTGTTGCTTCCCCCCCTCCCCGGCCCCGGAGTGTTTTGTAGTAGAAAGAGCTCTTTGCTATCCTCTTCGAATCAGGCTGCAGCCTGGCTATTCTTGGTGCTGCAGACTTGGCTGAAAAGTGAGCAGCTAACCCTGTGAGGGGAGCACAGGGATTTTTTTTGCTCTCCAGCTGCTCATGTGCTGCTCACGTTATGCTTAGCATTCGGCCTTCGACTTGAGTGAACCTTGGCCAAACCATCTTTGCAAGGCGGTGCCTTTTGTTCCAAGGCTCTAATCAATGAGCAGCTGGCCCCAAGCTCTGTGCTCTTGAAGGTCCTAATGAAACTCAGATGCCAGCTCTTTGCCTCTCCAAATGTATACAAATGGTTCATTTGACATCTGCTGCTTTCTTAAGGTATAAATGGAAAGCTGGCCCCTTCTAATCATCTCCAGAGGTTTGTCTAAGCAGTTTTACGTGATTTGTATACAAAAGTCACTTCCCAAGAGAGGAGGAATCTTTTAAAGTGTAAGCAGAAGGAGACACACAATTAACTACAGAAAGGCCTCTGCTTTTGGAAGTGATTTGGAAGAAAATGAGCAGAGTGAAAACCCAGAAATTGAAATCAGCTTCTTGCCTTTCCTCTGTGCCCAGGGGCTGGGGGTTCTCTTGCTTGCCCCCTCTTCTGCCCAGGCCCAGGCCAGCTTCCCGGCACCATCTCCTTGGCTTTCCGTCTGGCAAGGGACCTGGGCCACAAGTTCAGGCCCATCCATGATGGTTCAGTCACTTGCATCACCTCCCTGTCAGTTGTCTTGGCTTCCCTCGCCATCCTAGGGCTGCCATCCTGATTGGATGGAGGAGGACCTCTGAGGAAGCTCTGCCCTCAGGGCCCTGTCATCTTAGCTAGCCTTTTTATCTGGACCACCCCTTTGGGTCTTCATTCAGCAAGCCAGCCTCATTGCGTCTTGCATGTGAACCATGAGCTACTGCTGCAGCTTCCAGGGTGTGGGGGTTCAAATGCACAAAGTGGGGAGCGTCTTCCAACAGTTTCCTCCCCTTGGCAATAGGCTTGTGGAGAGGAAGAAGGAGCAGCAGCAGCAGCACCCCCAGACACCAGAGCACGAACCACTGCCTGCCTTTCCTGAACTCCCTCCTGGGCAGTTGGCTAAAGGGCTAGCAAGGATCACCTTGATCCCTGCAGGGCTCCTTCCTTGGTGGTCTCTACAGCTCCTGGGAACCCCCTTGGCAGGACGGTCAAGAGCCCTGGCTGTTGTTCCACCTCCATGTGCTGCCCCTGCTGTTTTCCCCACGCAGACACACGCTGTGACAGGATCCTCCATCTGCCTCCCTCCACGCTGACTTGCATATTGAGTGAATCTTTTGAATGTGCTTCCTCTTGTTTTAACATTCCTGCTAATTTAGTTTTAATACATGAAATTAGGTTAAGAGAAGTGAGGAGCTGCAATCTTGCTGGAGGCGCCTGCTGTGGTTTGACATGAAGCCACGGCTGACTCTGGTTCCAGCACTTTTTAATGCTGTTCTTGAAAGGGCTCATTAGCATACATACATATATATATATATATATATATAATCCAGTGGTTGTTGTGGAAAGTGCTTCTGAGTGAATTGACAGTCTCTCTAACAATATGAAGAGCAGGATTTTTAACATTAAATGAAAACATATTGGAGAGAACAAGCCATTCCCATAACCTTGAAATACCACTGGGGCTCACCAGAGTTGCTCAGTATGCTTTTGGTTGTAAAAATGTTTTGCCAGCAGTTGGGAATCACCATCCTAGAGAAAAGGTGAATCCAACTGTGACAGCCTTCCAAAGGATCTGTAAAACTGCAGCAAGTCAAGCCCACTCCCCTTTCTAGGGAGCAGAAGCAAAGGGCAGCCGATTGACTCACGTTCCTGCCTGTCACGCCACAAAGGGGATAGTGTCCCCATTCTGCCCACCTGCCTACACACCAACACCCCCCCAAAGCTGCCTGTGGGTGGGGTTTCCCCTTTCTTCCTTGCTCCCCTTCTCCTTGTGCCCTCCATCTTTCCCAACATCAGGGTCTTTTCCAGGGAGTCTTCTCTTCTCATGAGGTGGCCAAAGTATAGGAGCCTCAGCTTCACAATCTGTCCTTCCAGTGAGCCCTCAGGGCTGATTTCCTGAAGAATGGATACGTTTGATCTTCTTGCAGTCCATGGGACTCTCCAGAGTCTCCTCCAGCACCATAATTCAAAAGCATCAATTCTTCGGCGATCAGCCTTCTTTATGGTCCAGCTCTCACTTCCATACATCACTACTGGGAAAACCATAGCTTTTACTATACGGACCTTTGTTGGCAAGGTGACGTCTCTACTTCTCAAGATGCTGTCTAGGCCTGTCATTGCCCTTCTCCCAAGAAGCAGGCGTCTTTTAATTTCGTGACTGCTGTCACCATCTGCCGTGATCATGGAGCCCAAGAAAGTAAAATCTCTCACTACCTCCATTTCTTCCCCTTCTATTTGCCAGTAGGTGATGGGACCAGTGGCCATGATCTTCGTTTTTTTGATGTTGAGCTTCAAACCATATTTTGTGCTCTCCTCTTTCACCCTCAATAAAAGGTTCTTTACTTCCTCCTCACTTTCTGCCATCAAGGTTGTGTCATCTGCATATCTGAGGTTGTTGATATTTCTTCCGGCAATCTTAATTCCAGCTTGGGATTCATCCAGCCCAGCCTTTCGCATGATGAATTCTACATATACGTTAAATAAGCAGGGAGACAATATACAGCCTTGTCGTACTCCTTTCCCAATTTTGATTTTTTTAAATTTTTTTTAATAAATATTTATTGAAATTTTCAAAAAATAAAGAAAAAAAAAACAATTAAAAACACATAAAATTTACATTTCTTACTATCAATAACCAATTTCCTTGACTTCCCCACACCTCCCCTTCTTGTATTCCAGTTCCAATTTTTACCTCAGCAAGTTCTTGTCCCCAAACTTTACCTTATTTTCTTTAATTCAAGTTAACCAATTTTAACTTATAAACCTCAATCTTTATGCATTAGTACTTATTCTTAAAAATCTTTTTCTAAGGTCGACCCCAATTCCCTTCCACGAATTCCCCATTTTTATGTTAGTGGCAAAACAAAATTAAATAAAACAGAATATAATTGTACACCCTTTGGATTCCCAAAGCCCCACCCCCCCTTTCCCGGTTTCGAACCCCAACAAAAGTCCATCAGTCCATCTGCTGTCAGCCTGGCGACCTCACGTCCGAGGCTCTTAATTCTCTCTCAATTCCTCTCTGCCGGTTTTTTTGATAGTCCTTTATATTGAACAACAAATCTCGAAGAAGCTCTGTCCCAATAAGGTCCATGTTTCTTCCAGCCAGGCCTCCATATTTAAAAGTGGAGCCAAAATCTTGTTTCTTGCTTCTCTTAAGTCCAAATGTCCCAAAAGCTCCAGTTTCCACTTTAGCCAGGTTTGTATTCCATAGGTCTTCAGATCTCCACATAAGGAGATCTCTCCATTCTCCATTCTTCAATTCAAACCAGATTTTCATCATCCTGATCTTATTTTCCTTTGTATCCATCTTAACCGGCCTCTGGCTCTCCTCAATCATCTGTGGCATTATAGCTCCTCCTTCCTTTTCCTTCAAATCATCATGTTTCTCTTTCATCACATTCTCAAATTTCTCAGATTTCTTTTCTTGTTCAGCTGCAGAAATTTTTAGTTCAACTGCAAAACTTTTTTGTTCAGCTGCAAAGACTTGAGTCAAGTCCCTCCCAGGCTCAGTAACCTTATTTACTGTTCCATTCAATATTGTAACATTTGTAGCCAAAACATCACTTTGTTCTTGTAACTTTCCCAAGAGAAAAAAAGTCCTCTCCAGTTCAGCCAGTGTTTTTCCACTTACAGCCATTCTTGTAATGTCCTGAACCCCCTCTAGAGGGGTTCTGGTTTCTTAGTATCTTCCAGTTCCAACCCAAAAGTCAAGTTAGCCTTTTCTTCTTTATTTTTAACAATTTGTTACCAAATTGTAACAAATATAACCAGCAAAGACAACAGAAACAAAGTTCTCCTTTTTCCCCAACTTTGACAGCTAGTTTGACAGCTGTCAAAGTCTTCTATGTCTCTTCCGCAGGCTCTCTCACCGATCGCTCCCGGGTCCTGGGGGAGGGGTGACAATTCCGCTCTCAATATTAGCTCTTATCCTCCAGCACAATCACTTATATTGCCAAAACGTGGAATTAATTGCTTTTATCCACAAAAGAGAAAGGTGTTCTCTCAACCTTAGTTATAAAATCCTTGCTTTAAGATGTTTACAAGGCGGGTAGGCGGACTTCCTCTTTGCACCTTACCCGGTCGTACCTAATTCCCCCCCCCAAAATTTCTCTTTTTAAGTCCAATTTCCGTATTACTCACGGGTTGTTACTTTTAGTCCAAATATTCAGAGAAAGAAGTCAGCGCTCTCCGTCCATGGCATGCGGCTTCACTCAGTAGGGGAAGCAGTCGACTCACAGCACCGCACCGCTCTCCGTCCCCCGTTCCGGAGCCTTTAAAAAGGCTCCTTTGCGGGTCGGGGGGGCGCAAATGGTGCCCGCCGAGTCACCAGGTCCACAGGCTTCAGCGCCTGTGGTTTCTGAGGGTCCCCGCGTCGCCGCCGCGGCAGTACCCGACCCCTGCTGAGCCGATTCCCTCCGGAGCTCGGAGGGAATCCGCCATTAGGCGATGGCGCTAACCCGGAAGTCCCTCCTTTCCCAATTTTGAACCAATCAGTTGTTCCATATCCAGTTCTAACTGTAGCTTCTTGTCCCACATAGAGATTTCTCAGGAGACAGATGAGGTGATCAGGCACTCCCATTTCTTTAAGAACTTGCCATAGTTTGCTGTGGTCGACATAGTCAATGAAGCAGAAGTAGACGTCTTTCTGGAACTCTCTAGCTTTCTCCATAATCCAGCGCATGTTTGCAATTTGGTCTCTGGTTCCTCTGCCCCTTCGAAATCCAGCTTGCACTTCTGGGAGTTCTTGGTCCACATACTTCTTAAGCCTGCCTTGTAGAATTTTAAGCATAACCTTGCTAGCGTGTGAAATGAGTGCAATTGTGCGGTAGTTGGTGCATTCTTTGGAACTGCCCTTCTTTGGGATTGGGATGTAGACTGATCTTCTCCAATCCTCTGGCCACTGCTGAGTTTTCCAAACTTGCTGGCATATTGAGTGTAGCACCTTAACAGCATCATCGTTTAAAATTTTAAATAGTTCAGCTGGAATACCATCATTTCCACTGGCCTTGTTATTAGCAGTGCTTTCTAAGGCCCATTTGACTTCACTCTCCAGGATGTCAGTATGTCAAGGATGTCAAGGTCAGCAACCACACTACCTGGGGTGTACGAGCCATCCATATCTTTCTGGTATAATTCCTCTTTGTATTCTTGCCACCTCTTCTTGATGTCTTCTGCTTCTGTTCGGTCCTTTCCACTTTTGTCTTTTATTATGGTAATCTTTGTACGAAATGTTCCTTTCATATTTCCAATTTTCTTGAACAGATCTCTGGTTTTTCCTTTCTATTGTTTTCCTTTATTTCTTTGCATTGCTCGTTTAAGAAGGCCTTCTTGTCTCTCCTTGCTATTCTTTGGAAATCTGCATTCAATTTCCTGTATCTTTCACTATCTCCCTCGCACTTTGCTTGCCTTCTCTCCCCTGCTATTTGTAAGGCCTCGTTGGACAGCCACTTTGCTTTTTTGCATTTCCTTTTCGTTGGGATGGTTTTCGTTGCTGCCTCCTGTATAATGTTACGAGCCTCCATCCATAGTTCTTCAGGCACTCTGTCCACCAAATCTAAATTCTTAAACCTGTTCCTCACTTCTACTGTGTATTCATAAGGGATTTGACATAGATTGTATCTTACTGGCCCAGTGGTTTTTCCTACTTTCTTCAGTTTAAGCTTCTATTTTGCTATAAGAAGCTGATGATCTGAGCCACAGTCAGCTCCAGGTTTTGTTTTTGCTTCTCCATCTTTGGCTGCAGAGAATATAATCAATCTGATTTCGATGCTGCCCACCTGGTGATGTCCATATGTAGAGTCGTCTCTTGTGTTGTTGGAAAAGAGTGTTTGTGATGACCAGCTTGTTCTCTTGGCAGAACTCTCTTAGCCTTTGCCCTGCTTCGTTTTGAACTCCAAGGCCAAACTTGCCAGTTGTTCCTTTTATCTCTTGATTCCCTACTTTAGCATTCCAATCCCCTATCATAAGCAGAACATCATTCTTTGGTGTCATTTCTATAAGGTGTTGTAAGTCTTCATAGAATTGGTCAATTTCAGTTCCTTCAGCACCAGTGGTTGGTGCATAAACTTGGATTACTGTGATGTTAAAAGGTCTGCCTTGGATTCATATCGAGATCATTCTATCATTTTTGAGATTGCGTCCCAGTACAGCTTTTGTCACTCTTTTGTTGACTATGAGGGCCACTCCATTTCTTTTACGGGTTTCTTGCCCACAGTAGTAGATATGATGGTCATCCGAACTGAATTCGCCCATTCCTGTCCATTTTAGTTCACTGATGCCCAGGATGTCAATATTTATTCTTGTCATCTCATTTTTGACCACATCCAACTTACCAAGGTTCATGGTTCTTACATTCCAGGTTCCTATGCAATATTTTTCTTTACAGCATTGGACTTTCCTTTCGCTTCCAGGCATATCCGCAACTGAGCGTCCTTTCGGCTTTGGCCCAGCCGCTTCATCAGCTCTGGATCTACTTGTACTTGTCCTCCGCTCTTCCTCAGTAGCATGTTGGATGCCTTCCGACCTGAGGGGCTCATCTTCCAGCGTCATAACTTTTATATGCCTGTTGCCTTTGTCCATGGAGTTTTCTTGGCAGGGATACTGGAGTGGCTTGCCGGTTCCTGCTCCAGGTGGATCACATTTGGTCAAAACTCTCCACTATGACCTGTCCATCTTGGGTGGCCCTGCACGGCATAGCTCATAGCTTCTCTGAGTTATTCAAGCCCCTTCGCCACGGCAAGGCAGTGATCCATGAAGGGGACAACAACAGTTAAAGGCCTTTTTTGCCACAAAAATGGCCTTCAAAATAGCTGCAAAACAAATCAGAATTGTAGAGTTGGAGGGGACCCCAAGGGTCATCTAGTCCAACCCCCTGCAATGCAGGAATCTCAACTAAAGCATCCATGACAGACAACCCTCCAACCTCTGATTAAAAACCCCCAAGGAAGGAGAGTCCACCACCTCTTGTGGACGTCCGTTCCACTGTCAAACAGATCTTAGTTTCAGAAAGTTTTTCCTGATGTTTAGTGAGAATCTCCTTTCTTGTACCTTGAAGGCATTGGTTCGAGTCCTCCCCTCTAGAGCAGGAGAAAACAAGCTTGCTCCCTCTTCCATGTGACAGCCCTTGACATATTTGAAGATGACTATCATGTTTCCTCAGTTTCCTCTTTACCAGGCTAAATATACCCAATTCCCTCAAGTGTTCCTCATAAAACTTGGTTTCCAGACCCTTGATCATCTTGGTCACCCTCCTCTGCACACCTTCCGGCTTTTTAAATTGTGGTGCCCAGAACTGGATACAGTCCTCCAGGTGTGGTCTGACTAAGGCAGAATAGAGTCAAACTATTAGTTCTCTTCATTTGGACACTATACTTCTGCTGATACACCAAAGAATGACATTAGTTTTTTCCACTGTTGCATCACACTGTTGGCTCATGTTAATCTTGTGGTCCACCAAAACCCCTAGATTCTTTCCACATATACTATTGACAATCCAGGTGTCCCCCATCTTATATTTGTGCAGATAGTTCTTCTCGCTTCAGTGTAAAACCTTACATTTGTTTCTATTGGAATTAATTTTGTTAGTTTGGGCCCAGTTCTCCAATCTGTTAAAGTCATATTGAATCCAGATTCTGCTTTCTGCGACATTAGCTAACCCTCCCAACTTGGTGTCATCTGCACATTTGATGTGCATTCCCTGAATTCCTTTCTCCAAGTTGTTGAACAACAAAGGGCCCAGAATTGAACCCTATGTCACCCCACCTGTCCCTTTTTTCCAGAATGATGAGGAACCATTAGTGAACACGCCTTAGGTTTGGTCAGCCAACCAGATACAAATTGAGGTATCATGGGGGACTTGTCAGAAGCTTTACTAAAATCAAGATGCATTAGGCCCTCAGCATTCCCCTGATCCACCAAGCTTCTAACTCATCAAAAGAAGAAATGAGATTCGCCTGGCATGATTTGTTCTTGAGAAACCCATGCTGGGTCTTAGTAATCACAGGGCTCACAGATCAACTGTTGAATTATCGGTTCTAGGACCTTTCCTGGTATCTGCATCAAGCTGACTGGTTGGTACTTACCTGTGTCTTCCTCCACCACCACCCCCTTTTGAAGATGGGGGCAACATTTACTCGTTTTCAGTCCACAGGGACCTCACCTGTTCTCCAAGAATTCTAAATAATTATAGACAGAAGCTCTGAGATTACATCTGCAAGCTCTTTTAGTACCTGTGGGTGCACCTCATTAGGCCCCGGAGATTTGAGTTCATTTAAAGAAGCCTAGTGTTTCCTTAGCACCTCTTTTCCTATCTTGGGCTGCAGCTCCCTCCTGGCATCGTTTACTCTGTTATCTCCAGGCATAGGTGCAACTCCTAGGGGCCATTGGAAGTGGCTTAAGTGCTGCTCTGCTGCCCAGGAGGGAGGCCTGCCCACAAGATGGTGCTCTCGTTGCCGGGCAAAGGAGGAGAAATCTGAAGCAACCAGCCATTGAAGATTTGCCTGGGCTGCACTGGTTTGATAATGAGATGAAGAGTCTGTAGTTGGTGGCAAGGAGAAGGCAACTGCTCAGCCACGTCTCTCTCCCATTCCCCAATAGCCTCCGAGTTGGCTCTGCTGGTCAGTTGCTTCTCTGTAACTCAGAATTAGGGCTGAGGTGATGTTTGCTCTGTGCTGTAGTTGTTGGACGCAGAAGGAAAAAATACATACCAAGAGTGATTGTGGCAATTGCACAGGAATCCCTTGGCTTCAAATGACTTAAGGCCAAGGTCCCAACTTGCACCTGGCCAGAGCCTGGCGTGTGCACCTAGAGCTGGGAGCAAATGCTGAGGGGGGGGGGGCAGCAGAACTCCCATCTTCCAAAACTGCTAATAGAGCATTTTGCTTTCTCTGGTATCCATGGGATTGATTCTTGCATACCTGTTCATCATCCTGATGGGGGCAGGGCGGTGGGGGGTCCCAGAGGCTGGACAGTCTTCCATTCTGTTGGTCATATGTTTGGACATGGATTTTTAAAGCCTGCTCACCCACTGGCATAAACAAGTCCAAAATGCTCTCCCTCAACAACAGATGTGACCATCTGTGATTCTGCAGTGTCGGGGGTGGGGGGACAAGACTTTTTTTGGAATGTGTTCACTTGCTGCCATCCTTGCTATCCTTCAGGCATCAAGTGAAGTCCAAACTTTTAAATGAACTTAGGATTCCTTAATGAGGCTTCCTAAATAAATAAATAACACCTGTGTGTAGAGATATTGATGGAAGATGCATTGGGAAGTCAGCTTAAGGGCGAGTCTTCTGGAAAAGTGGCCAGTATTGTGTTAAATTCCCCTTTTTAGGGGAATTAGTAAAGGTAAAGGTAAAGGTACCCCTGCCCGTACGGGCCAGTCTTGACAGACTCTAGGGTTGTGCGCCCATCTCACTCAAGAGGCCGGGGGCCAGCGCTGTCCGGAGACACTTCCGGGTCACGTGGGAGCGCACCCCGCCGCGGGGATTCGAACCGCCAACCTTTCGATCGGCAAGCCCTAGGCGCTGAGGCTTTTACCCACAGCGCCACCCGCGTCCCTGTTAGGGGAATTTAGGGGAATTAGCTGCTGCTAAATCAGGGGTCAGCAACCTTTTTCAGCTGTGGACTGAAATGTAGCTAAAGTGGGCCTCTGGAATTGGCCCATTCTGGGGTGGCATCACAGTTACACCAGGAAGGTGTTGATTCCCAGCAGTGTGTGAGGCTTTCTTCTTCTCTTCCCCTTGCAAGTTCAACACAATTTCCCCAGCTGTATTTTTTTATTGTTAGGCAAGGCGGTGCTAATGTTCTAACGAGATTTCACACCTTGGCTGGTAAAGTGGCCAGTTAGATGTGGGGGTTGCATGCTTAACCCTACACCCCAACCAAGTGGGCTCAGTTTTGAAATCATCTTCATGATGTTGTCCAGGGGTCAGCAAACTTTTTAGCAAGGGGCCGATCCGCTGTCCCTCAGACCTTGTGGGGGGGCTGGACTATTTTTTTGGGGGGGGAGAATGAATTCCTATGCCCCACAAATAACCCAGAGATGCATTTTAAGTAAAAGGACACATTCTACTCATGTAAAAACACCCTGATTCCCCGGACCCGTCTGCGGGCCGGATTTAGAAGGCAGTTGGGCCACATCTGGCCCCCGGACCTTAGGTTGCCTACCCCTGTACTAAATGAACAGAACACAGCTATACTCTCCTTTATTCTACAGCTTCTGTGGCTCCTACTTGATTGTTTTTTGGCAATGAAAAATGTTGCCTGAGTGCCCCCCCCAAAAAAACCCCATTCTAATTCCTCATTGGGCTTTTGATTTCACAGGACTACAAAGCTGATGAGGACCCAGCCTTGTTCCAGTCAGTCAAGACCAAGAGAGGCCCTTTGGGACCTAACTGGAAGGTAATACTATTTGACTTTTCTGTCCTAATCAACAGAAAAAGTCAACACGGAATAGCTCTTGAGCAGGGATTGCCAACCCAGCACCCACAAGTGCTATGGTCCTTTGGTGCCCCCAGGATGAACCATAATTCGTAAATTCCCAGCTTTTGTTTTAAAAAAGTTTCTAGCCTTTTTTAGAACCAGATATATGAAATAAAACATATAGACTATTACTGTTTTGGGGGGTTGAGAATCTAGCCTGCTGTACCTTTTCAGTGTTTTGCTTTGTGCCCCTCCCTCTGAGTCACCCCCTTTGGCCACGAGTGTGAGAGAGGGAGAGGTGTGCATCTGTTTGGTGTGTGTGAGAGAAGGACAAGAGCAAGTGTCTGGGTAGTTGGGGGGGGCATGGGGGGAGGTATGTCTGAATAGGTGGACTGTGAGAGTGAGGCACAGGTGTACAGGTGAAGCATTTGCCCTTGAGTGAGAGGCATGTTTGCCTGTGGTCTGTGTCTGGGCGAGGGAGGGAGGGAGGGATTTTTCTCCTGGCTGTGGCTTGAGGCCTGAATTGGGGGGTTGTAGGCATAGATCTCTTAAAGCTCCCTTCTCCTGTGAATGGATGAGAGTCAAGGCAAAACTGGCATGTTAGTTTTCTATCATGGTGCCGGATTTTTGAAGCATTCAGCATCCTAATTAATCCTAACTGCTTCCTATTAATCTGCAGCCACAGCAGGTAAACATGCTGGTTGCCTTTAAACTATTTAAACCTTGAATCTTCTGTGCATGTGGAATGTCTGACGTTTGATGCCCAGGGGCATCTCAAGGCGGGCGGGGGAGAGACTCCCTCCTCGGAAACCCTGGAGAACCATGGCTGCCGTTCCGTGGAGGCAATACTGAGCTAGAAGGGTCTGACTTGGCACAAGGCAGCTTCCTGTGTTCCTATGGGAACAGGGGTACTGTGAATATTAAATCTCTTTTGAGCCTTCTTTTGATATGAAATGGCACACCTGCTCTTGAACTGAATGTAGCATTGATAAAATATCGGTTCATTTATTCTGACTCTTTGCTGCCCTCACCTCTTCCGGGGCACCAGCATTTCTTGCTGTGTGGTAGGATATTGCCCAGCCTCCCCCAGCCTCCCTATCAGCCCTTTTCTCTGAGGAGGGTGACTGGCCTGTGTGTGAAAATGTGCACCAGCTAGAACTGCATTGCACAGCCATGTTGGAAGGAAGACTGCCCACTGGGACAGAGGCCTCCTGGGTGCATCTTAATCAGCCATCGAAAAGCACTGACAGTGAGGGCCCAAAGCAGCCTTGGAGAGGAAGTCCTGTTCCATAGAATTGTGGCTTGATTTTTTAGTAGGGATGACTTCAAGGTAAGACACTTCAATTCAGTTCCCAGAGTCTGCCTGATGCCTGTCAAACAGAAACGCCCCACTCACCTTCTTCTTTTGCTTCTCTGCAAACAGAAGGAGTTGTCTGCTGATGGAGACTGTCCGAAAATGTGTGCTTACAAGCTGGTGACAATCAAGTTTAAGTGGTGGGGACTGCAGAACAAAATAGAGAATTTTATTCAGAAGGTGAGAAGCTGGGAATGTTTGTCAGAGCTTGGAGGAGACAAGCTTCTCGCGTGTTGATTTGAATTGCTTGGTTTGACTTTGGAAGAATTGCCTTCTTGGGGGTAGATCTGCTTCTGGACTGTTCCCTTAGTCCTGTGAGAGAGGCAGCTATGAAGGCTGCAGGAGAAATAGAACAGCAGTTGCTTAGTGAACCTGA
The DNA here is from genome assembly GCF_027172205.1 of Podarcis raffonei. Classification (NCBI taxonomy): domain Eukaryota; kingdom Metazoa; phylum Chordata; class Lepidosauria; order Squamata; family Lacertidae; genus Podarcis; species Podarcis raffonei. Next base: position 42,057,911 of record NC_070617.1, on the reverse strand, counting down.
GGGACTGTGGCCTCAGCCTGCTTTTTTTTCTCTCTAAAGCAAGAAAAAAGGATATTTACCAACTTCCATCGCCAGCTCTTCTGCTGGATTGACAGGTGGATTGACCTCACGATGGAGGACATCCGGCGGATGGAGGATGAAACGCAGAGAGAGCTGGAAGCGGTAAGAGTGCTCTTGCAGAGGTTTCAGACTTGGCGCAGCTGCCATGTTCTGCTGCATTCAGGCCTTCTGGGAAATGCAGGACTGCACTTTGTTGGAGCATTACTGTGGTGGGAGAGACTGCTCAGCCCTCTGGAGGCTCACTCTTGAAGCAAAAAAGACAAGAGTGGCAAACAGAGCTTGTAGGCAGGCTGCTCACTTGAGCCAGCCCCCCTTTTTAAAAGGGCAAACCACAGATTGATGGGCTAGCTGCCTCTTTGACCAGGACATCCTGGCCAGTCTGCAGGGCTTTCCTTTCCCCTGTATGAAGTTTGGCTATTAAAACTTGCCTTGGCTTTTTGCTGGATATGTGTGCTTGTTCTGTACGCTTCTGAATTACTGCTGATGCTACTAACGCTACAAGGGACATCTCCCCATAGAGCAGAGTGGCTGAGAAACCTGAGGAAAGAGTCAGAGCAGGAAGGAAGATCCCCAAGAGAGCAAGGGGCTACTTGTTTCATGCCCCCTGGTGTCTGCCACATTCTTCTCCTGCTGCTCATTTGTTCAATCCTCCAGCGAACAAGGATTTTACAGTACATGTACATCATGGAGACTGTCCTGTGTTTCCTTTCTGTCCTTCCCTGTCATGTTGTTGCTGCCTGTCTCCTCTTGCGTGTCGCTTTGTGGGGCTCCCTCCATGGAGGTAAATGCAGGTTGCTCTTGGGCTCTGCACCGGGACCTCCAGCAGCCCATCCAGCCCTTGCTGCGGTGCTCCTTGAAGCTGCTGCCCTCTTCACAAGCATCTCTGTGTCTCTGGGCAGCCCACTTGCACAGATGCTTCCTCATGTGATCAGAGGCACGGGGGTGCTGAGGGGTGACAAGACTGCCTAGCCTGGAGGGAGGGGGGATGGGCTTTACGGACCTCTTGCCCCCTCAGGACCCGGTTTCTTGCCTTGCGCTCTTCTGGCCTTCCTCCTTCCTTGAAGGTCTCTGGCTGCCTTGGCTCATCTTTTCTTCAGCCAGCTTTTCTGTTTCTTCTTGACATCTTGTTGTGTGTGCTCCTTCTCTGATTCATCTCACCTCCTGCATCCCACCTTCTTTCTGTCCGTTGTGACTAACATCTTGCATCTGGTGGTTGTTTGCCCTTCATAGGAGGCCCCAGCAGGGGAGAGATGTTGCAGGACAGGTGTTTTCAACTGTTTTAGACCCAGGGACCACTTTTAACCCTAACATACATTTGGGGATCCATTTCTTAACCTTTTAATATATATTTGCTTGGTGGTAGTTCCTCCTCTTCTTTTTCCATTTCTCCTCCCCTGGGCAACTCGGAGTTTGCCGTTTGCTTGAACTGTGTGCTGTTGGTTGCAAATGGAGCGCTCTTCCTTCCTCTCACTTGCTTCAGGGCACAAGGCTATTTGATACTGGCTACCAGAGGCTTTTCTCTGACCAGTGTAATCCTTTCCAACTAAATCCTCCTCTGTTAACTGCCTAGTGGCTGACAGTTTTATTTTGCATCTAGATGCGTAAGAAGGGTTCCGTCCGAGGTACGTTGGCTGCCGATGTCTAGAGGAATCTTCTGTAGGGTCAGAGGCCAAATGAAGCTGTGTAAGTGACTTGGGTGCTGAGGATCTCACGCCTCTCCTGCCAAAGGACATTTCCTGCCAAGGGGAGTTACTGTATCACTCAAATGATGCCACAGTGCTCCTCTAGCCTCCTTTTCCACCTTTCCCAGCTCAGGCGCTGGCACCTCAATGCAGGCATTTCATTTGTTATTTACTTTACTTAAAAGAGTTATAGCCCACCTTTCATGATGATGAGGTACAGCATAATATAAATGATAAAGAACTGATCAGTAAAACAAAAAAATAATTCTTTAAGATGCCAGTAAACAAAAGGTGATGAAAACAGTTGCAGAAAAGAAGAAGCTAAAAACCTAAAAAGCCTTGGTAAGGAGGCGCATTTTCACTTGGGGATCTGGTGTGCCTGTCAGGGGAGGGCATTTCGCCAGCCAACATGGCGACACACTCCAGGGCAAAGGCATCTCCTCAGAGCGACACACTCTGGGTCCTTGCTTCACCCCAACAGTGAGTGGCTTTTCTTGTGAACGTGACAGCTGTGGTTTTATATCAGAATGTTAAAAAACAAACAAACCCCACCCTCACCCCAGTAGCAGATACTTTCCTGCCACACCCTAGATATACCCTAGACAGAGCTATCTGGGTCGCTCAGGACTTTGCTCTGAAGTAGGAGCAGCACTAAAAACTTGGTGGTTAAACTGGAAAAGAAGTAACAGGCTGCAGGCCTTTCCTCATTTTGCAAGGTGTATCTGAGCCATAGTCACACTCTAGGCTGTTTCTCTCAAGTTAGCATGTTTGGGCTCCCGAGGAATTCCAGGAAGGCCAGATCTTCCTACTGAATGAACTACAGCCTCTTGAGCCCCAAAGTTTGGCCTTCATACCTAAATGCACAACATCAGGATCTCTTATTCTGAGTGGGACACCCTGCAAATCGCTGAATGCTGCTTCAATTGTAAATTGACATTCACATCAGCTTCACAACATTCCTTTATCTTGGTGGTTTAGCTGCACGATGTAAAGATGGCTTCCCTGGAGAAATGTTCAAGAGCATTTGTCTGTCTCTCTGTCTGTCTGTCTGTCTGCCTGTCTATCTGTCTATCAGTGAAAACTGGTCACTGACTGACGGACTCTTTCCCCCCCTCTCCCCCCATACAGTTGCGTAACCAAGGTGAAGTGAGAGGGACAAGTGCTGCCAATGACGAATGAAGACCGATCTGTGCTCAAGTCGCATACATGGCGTGTTGATACAACTGTGTGTGTGTGCATGTGGGTGCATGATTTTTGCACGTGCAATCATGCATGCACATGCACACGCTCACACACACATATGGTGTGCATTTGTACAGAGAGACCGCTGCAGTTTCTCCAAGGTACTGAATCTCTTCCAAAAAAGACAGAAGCTGCTTTCATTATGTATACCCAAAGCAAATAAAGCCACCTAGTGTCATTTAAGAGAGGAAGAGATTGTTGAATTATGCTAATTGGTATGTTTCAAGACTGTTGATGCTGGACCAATTCTTTCCCTCTTGTTTTATGCCTGTCTTGAGTGTCTCTTCCTGCTAGGACATGCCTTGTCTTTTATGCTTAGGTTTGGATCAGAAGTTAATTCCCCATTTTGTGTTTCCTTCATGATTTTGTAATAGGAACTCTGAATGTATTTATAGCTATTTATTTCTAGATTGTCACTATCTTGGAATCAAATCAGAACTGTTTATTGGCAGTAAGGATCATTTCCCCCTCTATTGAGTGAAAAATACAAACACAACTTTTATCTGTCTGCTGCAAAAGGATCTGTCTTATTGGAGTTTTCTACATTGGAAAATCAAGTGTTTCTTCATTATAATTGGCAAAATAAGAAAATGCTTATAAGTCATAAGTATCAGGAGTAAAGGCATTACTGAAACCTTGTCAGTTCTGTCCTTAAGCATAAATTACCATAAAAGCAAAGCGCCCAAAAAGAGCCAAAGCGGCTGCTTTCTGGAAAGGTTGCCTTTTCCAACAGTTTCGTTCGGAAGCTATGCAGAAGTTCAGGAGTTTTGCACCAAGCACATGATCACATAAAGCTGGCACTCCATAGAAATTTCTTAAAGCTGTTTTCAGTTGAGGAAGGTGAATTGTATCTTGGATATAACTATCACAGTGCTTAGTAGCTCAGCAGCAAATATTCCAGGACCCCAAGCAAGCTTAGAGTTTGGGTTTGGCTTTCTGTTTGAGAACTAATGGACTTTTGTTTGTTTGGTCGAAAGGCGCTGAGGTCTGATGAGCTCACCCTCTTTTTGAATGAGGCAAGCATGCCACTGGCTTGTGCGGGGGGAGGCACTTAAAGTGCAATAGAAGCTTGCTGCATTTTCATCTGGAGCCTGACCTTTCCAGAATTATGGTGCTTCTTCATCACCCCACCAGATGATTAGCTTTGTAAATATATAAATACTGTTTTTAAGAGACTTGCTCCTCTAGGCTTGTTGCTCATAAAATAATCCAAGGGCTGGCTTTTCCCATGCAAGAGTCTGCTCCCACCAATACAAAGGAGAGCCCCAATACCTGCCCCAAACAGCAAGTTACACAATGCATCAGTTGTGTGGGTTTGGTTGGGGGGGGGCGGTTCATAATAAACAAAGAGGGGGAACTTTGTAGCGAATGTAAAACTTAGTTTACTTCTGCAGTTTCTAAACTGTATTAAGAAAATTTAAATAAATTTGCTCAGAAAATACTCCTTGTCTGTTGTGTTCGGCTCTGGTGAAGAAGGGCAGAATTAGAAGCATTGGAGGGCGTAGAACTGGTTCAGAGGAAGGGTCAGGCAGAGCCTTCAGTCTGGAAGGTCGCTTTGCCTGAAAGCTCACAGAATGGCCATTTTATCAGCCAAAGAGCAGCAGCCGATAGTCCTTTAGGAATTGCCCTCATCTGATGCTCAAAGAAGGCAATATCCACACAGGCTAAGAAAAAGCAACGGTTTGGTTAGAGTCCCTCCCACCCACCCCAATTATGCCACCAAGGCCCTGGGACAGGCAAAACTGAGTATGCAGCTGCTCGATTATAGGAAGATGCTCCTGTGATCGTGAAATTTGGCCATCTTAACTTTGCTATCCATTAGTGTTTATGGCCGGGGCTGGGGGGTTATGTCACTTTATCATATATGAATACATTTTTTGGCCTCTTTCTGAGATTTGGTTCCCCTCTCCCTTCTTCTCTGATTCTTTTCATCCTCTGTTGTAGTGAGTGTGGCTCAGTAGTCAGTCTGCGTTGCCTCTTATTTGGGATCAAAAGAGACAGAGGCCACTTAGCAGGTGAAGGGAGCAGGAAAGAGACTGTGCACCAAAGAAGGCAAAGATTGCAAGCCTGCAAGACTTTATTGTATGTGAGCTGCTCTGGGAGCTTTTTGCCTGAATAATAGGTACAAATGCTCTAAATAAATTAATAATGGTGGTGATGAAATAATAGAAGAAGCTGCCTTGGCATGAGCACCAGATCCACAATGGCATCCTGATCTTAGTTGGTTGTGCATCCTTTGATGGAGTCCCTTCAGGAAAGGGCTTGTGTGCCATTTTGAGCCGGATTCCCTGTCATATGAGGGATCCATGAAGGTGCCATTTTGGTGCTCAGTTCTAGAGAAGGCTCTGCCAGGCAGCGCATCCCAGTGGATCTGCAGCCTCTCTGGTGATTGAGCTCAAGCTGCCTAGTTGTCCCAAAGGCATCCTGGCTGCCTGCTGGGCCGAGGGTGAGGAAAGCAATGCTTGCCGTCTCGAGCAATGCAGCTTTGTCCTTTTTAATATGTCCAAGTGACAAAGTTGAAAGGTGGGCCTGGGGCGCTAATGAGTTTGAAGTTATTATGATCTGCCCATTAAGTGTTAGCCTTCACCATCATGTTCATTGTCCCCACAAAGTGAGAGTGTAGGAAGTGCTCTGCAGTGTCTCCTTCCTGGGCCTGGAGGTGATTTAACACTCTTATTTATTGATTCTCTTGATTAAACTCTAATTTTATCTCCTATAAGTGTGGAAGATTTACATGAAGTATGTTCCATGAAGCCTGTGGCACATTAGAATAATTGAGTTCATTCTCTCTAGAGTCCTCATCTGCACTTGGAATGCATTATTTTTATTTTATGTATCCTACTTAGTTTTTTCAGGCTTTGGTTTGCTAGGGCACGATTATTTCTAAAGTATCTTGTGTTCCAGATATCATTCATCTGTATTGCTTTCTGCTTAACAACAACAACAAAAATCCACTCCAGTACAGACATCACCCCACCCCTAAAGAAGAGTCAAGCAATAGAGGAACTTCAAATTACTGCAACCTATTAACTACAAATTCTAAAGATACTAAATTCTGTCAGCTGCGACTTGAACCAAGACAAAGGACAAGTGTTAAATGGCTTACCAATGCCAATATATTTGTGTTATTGCCAGCTCTGTTGCCAACTGCCACTGTTAATAGCATGCTTGTCACTGTCCATGCCAGTTGGTTGGGGATCACCATCTGATGAAGGCTATGGACCTTCTTCCCAGAAAAGGACACACACACACACACACACACACACACACACACAAAGATTTGCATACAACTGATTTTATCACGTTGGAAAAATAAATGTTTGTGCCAGATTAATGGACCCTTGGTTAAGAACCCTTGCTCACTACATTTCATTTCCCTTTGACCTTAGTATTTATAATTCTACCTGCATCCCAAAAACAACTTATGTGTACTTACATATACCAGCAACTCACAGCAACACTTCATGCATTTGGTGACATAGGCTAGTGTCCATAAAAGCTTATGCTATAATAAATGTGTTAATACTTAAGGTGTCATCAGATGCTAAGTTGCTTCAGACACACGAGTGGCCTTTTCAGTAAGATGCCCAGAGACCAAGAACTGATAATTGCCTAGCTATTCTCATACTTGATTTAAGTGGCTGGATTTCAAGTTCTCGTGTGAAGGAAAAAAAATCACCTTTCTGTACAACATTCAGAATCATACAAGCCTCCACTATCCTCCCTCTTTCTTAGGTGTTGATTTGGGGTTGTGTCTAATGTTATTTACTCAGTGTAAACAAACTTAATGGGCACGATCAACTTAGGCCCATTAATTTCAATGGGTCTACATTGAGGACAACTAGCATTGGCTTACAACCCATTTTTTGTAACCAAAAGCCCCAGATGCCATCAGAACAATTCTCCCGACTCCTTGATCATTTCCTGCAGCTGAGATGGGACAACACAAGCTGAACACTGCACTCCAAAGGTGGCCACACCATGGGTCAAAGCATTTTTATTTTCCTGATGATCCCTAACATGGAATTGGCCATTCACCTGGTATATAGAGAGTGGCTTGGGCTGAGGGACCCCACTGTCTTTGGGCTCTCAGCATTCTGCTGAATCTCCACAGCCTTGGCCGCTTCTCGGGACGTGCCTAACTCCAGATCATTTTTATATTAAATAACACCAGTTGCATTACAGCTGTGTGGAACTCCACTGCTAACATCCCTTGGCTGTAAGGACCATATGTTGCTAATCCTCGCCTTCCTCTTCCTAATTACCAATACATCAGAGGACTTTGCGTTGGCTCCAGGTTTTGGGGGGCCTCTGGGCCCTCTTGCTTCAGGTCTAGCCAACAGAACCTCAGCAGATGCCTGGCTGTGCAAAGGACTGTGTCAGAAGATTTTTAGAATTAAAATGATGCCTGCAGTCTTGCCACCACGCTCAGGGGTTGGCAAGGGTGGCACAAGTTTTCAGGAGGCCCTAAGTGCCCTCACAGCCCAGCGACAGGATTACCAGGTAACAATGAGTAGCCTTCAGTCTGCAGCAGTGACCGTGAATAGCCAGGATTGAGCAGCTGAACTTGCCATGGTCTGCCCCACTTTAATTTCCTCATGATCCAGTTCCACTGGGCCTGGTATTCTTAAAGCACCAGACGCCTCTCAGTTTTTCTATAGGGGACTCAGATGGCCAGGCATCAACAATAGTGGGCTCTGCTGGGACCCTAGCAATTGCACAAGGATGCTGGTGCCATACAATGAGGCAGGATTTTCCTTTGTACAGAGAATACTGATTTTGTGTGTGTGTGTGATTCTTCTGTAGCTTTCAATAATTTAATCCCTCAGTGTGTCCTTGTTTCACATGACACTCCATGCTTTCCAAAGACACCAGACTACTGGATGACACAAGCCCACCTGGGCACAGGAGCAAATCCCTGTTTATAGAACCATAGAATCATAGATTTGGAAGGAACTGCTCGCCCAGCCCCCTGCAATGCAGGAATCCTTTGCCCAGTGTGACCCTGGGAGGAAGCATCTCATGCTTTCCCGACGGAGCTAGATAACCAGTTAAGAATTCATTGCATGACGTCATCCATCTATCAAACAGGCTAAGGGTTAGCGGCTGTCTCAGACATAGGAAGCTGCCTGGTCATTGGTCCAAGCAGCTCAGGATTGTGGGCAACGTGAATGTCTTTCCCAGCCCTATCTAGAGGTGTTGTCAGGGCAGGACCCTACTGCTGAACTATGCAAGGTAAGTAATAGTTAAAGTGTGGAAGGGAACATGGGGTTTTGGGGCATCTCTCTTTGCTCCTGTCACCTTCCCAGAGTCATTCCTTGGATGGTCTTTCCTCTATCTGTGTGAGAGTCGTGTGTATTTGAGTCCAATGACCAGTAGGTGGTGGTGAAGGATGTGAGAATAGGCCTGACTTCCTCTGATAGTTTTTTTTCTCTTCACTGTGCAAGATCACCACTCCTTGTAGGACGGAGGGGCGAGGAAGACTGCTGCTGCTGCTTTTACACAAACTACTCAAGCCAGCTACACATATTGAAGGACTTTAACCAAAAGCAGCTGTTCATGGAGTGAAAATGCAGACTGCATGTTTATAAAATGGAAAGCAATTAGATTGTATATAATATCCTAGGACTCTGCTTGCAGAGAGTTGGGTGCATGTAGTGCACAGGGAATTGTGATTGCTTCCTCTCCTCACCCCTTCCTGTACTGAATGATTAGGATTTAAAAGAGACAGGCGGCAATTTCAGAACTATATGCATGGAAGCAGCTGTTTTTGAAAGCTACATTGCCTGTGTTGGCTGTTTGAATCCTTAGTTGTGGTTATATTGAATGTCTGGGAGTCCCCAGTGCCTGGAAGAGCTACCAAGCTTGGGGTGTGTTTTTGTGTGTGTTGGGGGAGAGCAGTTTTCCCCAAGGGATCCCAGTGACATTGTCCAATTCCCTGCACTACTGGAGTTAACATTTTCTGGATGGCCTCCTGGTTGTTCCCCAGCCTCCTTCCTTTCACGTTCTGCTCTAGGAACACTCCCCTCAGCTCAAGAGAATTCAGAAGCTGTGGGTGACCAGTTGGAAGAAAGTTAATCAGTTTATGAGAGCTCTCGCCTGGCTTTTGCCATTGACACATCATGTGTGCTGAGGGGGCTATGTACTTCTGGCTAACTCTGTCTTGCCCCTCATCAGAGCACACCCAAGAACAAAAGTAAGGAGGGCGATTAGCTCTGCACAGGGAATAATCACCACCTAAAATGTTTGCAAAGCACAATCAAGAGGACTGAGTGAAATGGGGAGAAGAGGGCAAAGGGAAGGCTGCCTGCTCCCAGAGTTCTTAGTGATGAAGGAGAGTGGATAAGGAAGGAGCAAGTGAGGGACTTCCTCCCTCAGAGAGCTTCTGCATCTGGATTCTGCAGTTTTGTGCCCTTTCCTAGCAATCCGTTAAGGCTTCAGTGCAAATAAAGAGCTGCTCATGTTAAAGGACTTTTGTGTGTACTTCAACAGAGAAGCCTGGAGGCCAACTGAGCAAGTGGAGAATATTTTTCTGAGCTGGTCAAGAATTTCCAGGGGAACGTGGACTCCATTTATACTACATGGAGAGAGTCTGTGAATGGAGCATATTCCGAACCACTTCACTAAGAGGAACTTTGGTATCCACTCTAATAACTACCCCCCATTCCACTTCAGCAATATTAACCCCTCGCCTTCCCCAATCGTGACTTGGGCTTCACAGGCAGAGGTGACACATCAAAGGAGATGGTCAGAGAAGGTGGGCACAGGCTTCTTGTGTGACTGGTCAACAAAACATCCCATCCATTAATTGAGAGAGAGAGGCAAAAACTCCACACTTACGGATAGGAGAGGCTGTGCCATTTACAGTATATACCAGGTAACTTTGAAAGGGTTGTCGGGTAGGGGGGGTCCATGTTCTCCACTGACCAACCTCAGTATTACCTATTAGGTCAGGGAAAGGAAGCATGTGGTGCCTATAGATTGTTGGGCTGCAGTTCCCATCATCCCTGGCTGTCGCCCACACTGGCTGGAGCTGGTGGGATCCAATGGCATCTGAAAGCCCACAGGGTCTCCATCCCTTCATTTGAGGACACCTTGGTTGCTCCTCGGATAGATTTCCTGTTGGCGCTAGAAGCCAAAGCTGGCCAGGATTCTCATTTGTGCAACAAATCACCCTTTTGCTTTCTTTTCTGTATTCTGTATTAAAAGGCAAGTCGTCTGAATAAAGAAGTTTTAATCTCACAAGAACTGAAATGCTTGTATAAAAAAGTCTTCCTGAGCCAGGAAGTCCGTGGCTCAAACTGAGCCTTCTCAGGGTGCCCTTAGGGAAGCCTCCTGGCCTGCGTTACATGGTTGCTGCAAGGATCACTGGGATGGTGCATTTGAACACTTAAGTGAAAACTAAAGATGATAGCAAGGCTGTAACACTGAACCGATTAGAAAAGCCTTTTGCTTGAGGAAAAGGTGCTTCTGACTAATTGGGTGGAACATTTTAAAAAGAGCCTTCTTACTTATAAAACACATAGATGGCATTCTTCCCATCTGGGGGGCTGAAGTGGGGGGGGGGTTAGTGCTACAGAAAAGGTGGCTGTTGTGCTCAGGTCCTGCAAGTGAGCTTCCTCCCATGGGGCATCTGTGAAAACAGGATCATAGAATCATAGAATCATAGAGTTGGAAGAGACCACAAGGGCCATCGAGTCCAACCCCCTGCCAAGCAGGAAACACCATCAGAGCACTCCTGACATATGGTTGTCAAGCCTCTGCTTAAAGACCTCCAAAGAAGGAGACTCCACAACACTCTTTGGCAGGAAATTCCATTTTTTTAAAAAGATATTTATTAAAGTTTTACCAAAAGAAGAAAATTACAGAATAAAAAAGAAAAAAAATGCAAAAAGTACAAAAATACATAGAAAAAAAGATACAAAATACAGAAAAAATAAGTAGAAAATAGTTAAAAACAAATCAATCTTTTCATATCTTAGATTTTGTTTACTTATTTCCCCGACCTCCTCACACCTCCCTTTTTTGTATTCCCGTTCACATGGTTAATTCAGCAAATCCTTACCCTCTTTCTTTTTATCTTAATTCTATATCTCAACATATTATAACTATATATTTTCATCCGTTATCAATCCATTTTTACATATTCTTATTAACCTTGTTGCTAAGGCCGCTTGATTTCAATCCAGCATCATTTTAACATTCATTAATTTTACAATGTTTCTGCAAATAGTCTTTGAATTTCTTCCAATCTTCTTCCACCGACTCTTCTCCCTGGTCTCGGATTCTGCCAGTCATTTCCGCCAGTTCCATATAGTCTATCACTTTCATCTGCCATTCTTCCAGGGTGGGTAAATCTTGTGTCTTCCAATACTTTGCGATGAGTATTCTTGCTGCTGTTGTAGCATACATAAAGAAAGTTCTATCCTTCTTTGGCACCAATTGGCCGACCATGCCCAGGAGAAAGGCCTCTGGTTTCTTCAAGAAGGTATATTTAAATACCTTTTTCATTTCATTATATATCATCTCCCAGAAAGCCTTAATCCTTGGGCACGTCCACCAAAGGTGAAAGAATGTACCTTGATTTTCTTTACATTTCCAACATTTATTATCGGGCAAATGATAGATTTTTGCAAGCTTGACTGGTGTCATGTACCACCTGTATATCATTTTCATAATATTCTCTCTTAAGGCATTACATGCCGTAAATTTCATACCCAGACCACAAGGGCCATCGAGTCCAACCCCCTGCCAAGCAGGAAACACCATCAGAGCACTCCTGACATATGGTTGTCAAGCCTCTGCTTAAAGACCTCCAAAGAAGGAGACTCCACCACACTCCTTGGCAGCAAATTCCACTGTTGAACAGCTCTTACTGTCAGGAAGTTCTTCCTAATGTTTAGGTGGAATCTTCTTTCTTGTAGTTTGGATCCATTGCTCCGTGTCCGCTTCTCTGGAGCAGCAGAAAGCAACCTTTCTCTCTCTCTTTTTTTTAAAAAAATATATTTATTGAGTTTTTCCACCTTTATACATTAAAAAATCAAAAAGAAAAAAACAAAAAAGTTAAAAACACATAAAGTTTACAATCCTTATTTTCAATAACATATTTCCCTGACTTCCCCACACCTCCCCTTCTTATATTCCAATTCAAATTGTTAATTCAACAAGTTCTTGTCCCCAATTTTTGACCTTTTTATATTTAATTCATTTTTTTTAAAAAACAACCAATTTTAACTTATAAACACCAGTATTTAAACATCAGTACTCATTCTTAAAACTTTTTTCTAAAGTCGACCCAAATTCCCTTCCACAAATTCCCCAATTTTCATACTAATAACAAAACAAAATAAAAAAAACAGATTATAATTCTGCACCCTTTGGATTCCCAAACCCCACCCCCCCTTTCCCGGTTTCAATCCCCAACAAATGTCCATCAGTCTTAGTCTACTATCAGCCTGGAGACCTAACGTCTGAGGCTCTTAATTCTCTCTCAATTCCTCTCTGCCGGTTTTTTTGGTAGTCCTTAATATTAAACACCAGATCTCGGAGAAGCTCTGTCCCGATAGGGTCCATATTTCTTCCAGCCAGACCTCCATACTTAAAAGTGGAGCCTGAATCTTGTTTCTTACTCCTTTTAAGTCCAAATGTCCCAAAAGCTCCAACTTTCACCTTAATCAAATTTGTAATCCATAGGTCTTCAGATCTCCACATAAGGAGATCTCTCCATTCTTCAATCTTCAATTCAAAACAGTTTTTCATCATCCAGTACTTATTTTCCTTTGTAGCCATCATGTCAGGCCTCTGGCTCTCCTTTGTCATCTGCAACATTACATCTCCTCCTTCCTTTTCCTCAGAAACAACATATATCTCTTTCTCCACACTCTCAAATCTTTCAAGTTTCTCTTCTTGTCCAGCTGCATGGACTTCATGAGTCGAGTCCTTATCAAATTCAATGGATTTGTTTACTGTTAAGTCCAGAGTTGCAACATTTGTAGCCAAAACATCAATTTGGCCTTGTAACTTTCCCAAGAGAAGAAACACTCTGTCCAATTTAGCTTGAATTTTTCCTCCTTCAGCCATTCTTGTAATGTCCCAAAATCCCCTCTAGAGGGATTTTGGTTACTTTATCTTCCTTCCAGTTCAAATCCAAAAATCAAGTTAGTTTGTATCAGTTCTTCCTTGTTTTCAACAAAATATAACCAAATTGTAGCAAATATATCCAGCAGAGATAGCAGAAACAAAGTTCTCTTTTTCCTTCTTGACAGCTAATTTGACAGCTGTCAAACTCTTCTATATCTCCTCAACAGGCTCTCTCATGGATCACTCCCGGGTCCGGGGGGGTGGCACTTCAGCTCTCAAAATTAGCTCTTATCCTCCAGTGAAATTACTTATACTGCCAAATCGTGAAATTAATGTCTTTTACCCAATAAAGAAGAAGAAATTCTCTCGACCTTAGTTAGCTAGTCCTTGCTTTAGATTATTTATAAGACGGGGAGATGGACTTCCTGTTTGCGCCTTCCCCGATCGTGCCTAATTCAAAAAAAAATTTTTCTTTACAAATCCAATTTCTGTATTACTCACGGGTTGTTGCTTTTAGAGTCCAATTGTTCACAAGAAGAAGTCAGCGCTCTCCGACCATGGCATGCAGCTTCACTCCGCAGGAGAAGCAGTCGACTCTCAGCACCGCGCCGCTCACCCCGTCCCCCGTTCCGAAGCCTTTAAAAAGGCTCCTTCGCGGGTCAGGGGGGCGCAAATGGTGCCCGCCGAGACACCAAGTTCACAGGCTTCAGCGCCTGTGATTTCTGAGGGTCCCCGCGTCGCCGCAGCGGCAAGACCCGGATCCTGCGGAGCCGATTCCCTCCGGAGCTCGGAGGGAATCCGCCATTAGCCGATGGCACTAACCCGGAAGTCCAGAAAGCAACCTTTCTCCCTCCTCTATGTGACATCCTTTTATATATTTGAACATGGCTATCATATCACCCCTTAACCTCCTCTTCTCCAGGCTAAACATGCCCAGCTCCCTTAGCCGTTCCTCATAAGGCATCGTTTCCAGGCCTTTGACCATTTTGGTTGCCCTCCTCTGGACACGTTCCAGTTTGTCAGTGTCCTTCTTGAACTGTGGTGCCCAGAACTGGACACAGTACTCCAGGTGAGGTCTGACCAGAGCAGAATACAGTGGCACTAGGATGCTGGACAAGATGAGCCCCTTTGGCCTCATCCAGCTGCTGCAAGGCTCTCCTGCTACAAGAGGGAATCCCTTATCCAGGATGGTGTCTCCTGGGACATTGCCTGAGAACAAAGTATGTTGCTGTTTCCCCTTCAAACATGAAATGAAATAATGAAATAATTGATTCAACAATGTGATCATATATGTGTCCTGAGAAGTAATCCCATTGAATTCACTGAATTCCCAAAATCAGTCAGTTTAGGATAGCCTTAACTTTTTAGGATTACAGTGTTTATTTTTTATTAGATGACAGCTGTAATAAAAATATGCAAAATATGTTCCAGAAATGCTAAGTATTAACAGAGGAATCGCTTCAACCCTTGCACTCCAGCTCAGTCATTGAGATCATCTGCAGGAGCATTGCTGGTCATTCCCTGAGCTGGCAAGGCTGAGCTGGAAAAGAAACGGAGGGAGAGAGAGCCCATCGCAACACCCCCTCCCAGGAAGAGCAGCCAGCCCCCCCCTTTTGGGGATTAAATGGGGGGGGGGCTGGGGGAAGATGGAGCCCTAAAGGCAGGAGTCAGTTCACCAGAGCAGGCCAAGGCCAAGACCTGGAGAGGGATCTAAGAGAAGGGGTGCAGGGAGAGGGTCTGCTCAGCCCCTCCTTTGGCTGTCCTTTGCAGCACCCTGAATCTTGCAGGGGGCTGGTGGGAGGGGGAGTTCTGCCAGAATGATGCTGTGCAAGGGGGAGAAGGGCTCCATCCTGGCTGAGGGGGGAGGGGCCCCTCCAAATCTGTCTCATTTCCCCTTGTTGTTATGGTGTATATTACAAAATGAAGGAAGCGTTGCGCCATCTTCCCCCAGCCCTTACAGGCCCTCTGTGAAAGCATATTTGTGGAACTTTTGTTTCTCAAGGCTTCTCAGGTCAATGTGTCAAAAGAAGTCCGCTCACTCATTGGGTTTCTATTTTCTTCTGCATAAGTTTTCAGGGCCAGCCCTGCAGTTAGGCAGAGGGAGGCAGCTGCCTTAGGCAGCTCATTTTGAGTGTTATGAAAGGGCAGCAGATTGTTAACGATTTGATCTGTTCCTTCATGCATTTTTACTGCTAGGAGGGGAGAGAAGCACTTGTGAGTTCCCCCCACCCCTCCAAAATACTACGGCTGGCCTTGGATACTCTGCATCTTGATCTGACGCCATTTGTTGCTCTGCCAACACTCGGCCAAGTGTCATGTGCCTACGCTGGTGATTCTCCAGCCCTCTTTTATGGGAAGAAGCAAGCCTTTCCCTCAGCAGCTTTCCTACAAAGGTAAATGGGCCAATTCTCTCACTAGGTGAGCTAAATTATGGAAACCCCCTGTGAATATGTGTAGAATCATTCTTTTAGTGTGGCAGCACTATCACTCCGTGCCTATTGTCACCTGGTAGGTGCCTTTGGTGTGTTCTCTTTAGGCCTTCTTGAAACATTTTGTTTAGACAAGCCTATCCAGACACAAAAATGCTGATGTATTTTAATTTCTTTTTAGTTTACTGCTAATTTTAATGGTTTTTTATTCCTTGCTTTTAACTATTTTTACTGATAATTTTCATATTTCTTAAAAAAACAACACTTAAATGTTTTGTTACAATCTAGTGGTAAAATGTTGTTAAATAAATAAATTAGATGTTTTAACTTCTTCTACCATTGATATCAGCTGCTGAGCCCCAAAATTCTGCACAATGCATTTAAAAATGGGCCAATCATTTTATGTTTGAAATCTGTACAATTGTTAATTATATGGAGACTGCAAGCAGTCTGAAATAATTTTCTCTCTGTGTGTCATAAACACTAGAATTTAGAACGTCTCAATGAATTTAATTTGTTCAAATCAAAATGAAATACTTTTTTCATGCAGTACAGAAGTAGCCTGTGGAATTCATTGCTACAAGATGTTAAGATGGCCATTGATACAGAAGAATTAAAAAATACTGTGCACCCATTCACCTTTATTAGGGCTGCTCCTCATTACAGTTTCATGCATGCTGTTTTATAGTGTCAGCGCCATCGATTAATGGCGGATTCCCTCTGAACTTCGGAGGGACTAGCTCCGTGGGATGGGGTCTTGCTGCTGCGGCAAAGCGGAGACCCTTTAAAAATCACAGGCGGGGGAAGCCTGTGAACGGGGGACTCGGCGGGCACCATTTGCGCACCCCCAATCTGCAAAGGAACCCCTTTAAGGGCTCCGGAGCGGGACGGGAGCAGCGTGGTGCTGAGAGTCGACTGCTTCTTCTGCGGAGCGAAGCCGCACAGCCGTGATCGGAGAGCGCTGACTTTTTCCTGGGACAATTGGATTTCAAAGTAACTACTCGTGAGTAGGATTAAAAATTGGATTTAAAAGGACTAAAATAAGCTAATTTGAGACCGAAGCGGGAAGGTATAAACAGGAAGTCTGCCTTCCTTTCTTGTAAATAGATCAAAGCAAAGAGACTGTAAAGCGGAAGCCTGGAAAGACGTTTTAAAAAAGGCTCAAATCCTAACATCAAGAAAGTGGTCTCCCCTCCAAATTGCAGGAGTGGAGGGGGGAAAGTCTGTGGCTTAATTACCTGCAAAATAAGAGGAAAGGGAAGCTAAAATCCGCTGCCTTAAACCTGGGAACGGACTGCCCCTAGATAAGGAAGCTGCTCAGTGGAAAGCCTATTGGTAAGCAGAGGACTTTTGACAGCTAGCTCTGCAAAAGAGATACAGTGTTTCTGGACTTCTCCTGGTTTTAAAGTAACTTTTTAAGTGGACTGAAACTGTTCTTTTCTTTTTAAGTGAATTGGGGGACTTATTAAACTCTTGCATTTCCTTGCTAATTGTGTATGGTTGGTGATGTTTTATGTATGGTGCATTCATTTTGTTTTAAAGGACATGTATTTTGCTGTGCAGCAACTTTTCTCAGCAAGTTGAATTGGCCTTCATTTGTACAGTGCCTGTATAACATCCAATCATGTGGCTCAGCCTTGGCATGTTTGAAACAGCAGCCGGACCTCACATGTCAGAAGCCCCCCACCCTTCCCGGTTCCACATGGATACGGCAGCAATAACTCTGTTGTATTCTTTTCTGCACTATAAAATTGAGTTGGAGAATTTTCAGTTTGGATGCCACTGGCACTGGTGGTCTCAAAGTGAGGTGCAAGTCTCATGAATTGCAGTGGAATTTATTTCCAAACCTGGCACTGTGATCTGAAACATTCTTGTTGGAGCAGTCGCTATTTCCAGTGACAGGGTAATATTGAATAGTATTTCTGGATCTGTGAATAGCAAGTTTGGGTTAGGCTTGGCAAGTAACATGGATTTATTGTACGGCCTTGAACAAATCTATATAAGAGCAGCCTGTATGGAATGAGGTCAAATCCAGCACCCTGTTTCTAGATTACCAGAGGTTTTTAGGAAGGCCACAAGCATAGCATGAAAACAATGGCTCTCTCTAGCAATTGGTATTCATAGGTATACTACCTCTGAACATGGAAGTTTATTTAGTTATCATGGCCCACAGCAGTTGATGTTACGTATCTACTAACATACCTGTTACGTTGCCTCCCAGCTGCAACCCTTTACTGCAACCTGGGAGTAAGTAAATTGCACATACTAAACCTAACTTCCAAGTAAATGTATGGGGTTGCACCATAAGCATCTTTAATATCCATTTGAGCTATTGATCATCATCACATCTTGTTGCAACCAATTCCATAAAATGTGATTTGTTTAGAAGCTCATTGTTTTGTCTGCCCTTAGTCTACTGGCATTTTGTTTCATTAGAAGACCTTGAGTTTTGCTGTTTTCCAAGAGGAAAGGAGGCGGGGGACCCATAGATCTACTTTCTTCACACTTTAACATTATGTAACACTTAACATTAGAGGTCTCTTGTCAGGCCTGGTCTGTAGTTGACATGTTTCTGAGCTAAAAAGCCTCAGGCTGAGACAATTTAGCCGTTACTCATAAAAAAAGTTGCCCCAGTCCCTTGAAAAATTGGTTGCTCTTTTCTGCACCTTTTCTAGCTCCCACCTTGAAATGAGGCGATCAGGAGAGTACCCAATATGCCAGTATGGTTGTATTATAGATTACCAAGCATATAAAGATACTTTCAATCTCTAATCCCTAATACTTTCAATTTCCTAATCCTCTGTGGTGCCTTTTTCATTCATTGCACTACACAGGGAGCTGACATTGTCACTGAGCCATCCACACAAGCTAAATATTCCTTTTTAACTAGGCCTTTGGTTGACCTGATCAACATCCCATACCCTTTTAAAATGTGGCTCTTTTTTGGGGGGGGATATTATTGGGTCATTGCTTTTATTTTTATTTTATATACTGTTATCCTTTTATGTGAACCGCCCTGAGACCTCTGGGTATACAGTGGTACCTTGGGTTACATACGCTTCAGGTTACATATGCTTCAGGTTACAGACTCTCCTAACCCAGAAATATTACCTCGGGTTAAGAACTTTGCTTCAGGATGAGAACAGAAATCATGCTCCGGCGGCACGGCAGCAGCAGGAGGCCCCATTAGCTAAAGTGGTGCTTCAGGTTAAGAACAGTTTCAGGTTAAGAACAGACCTCCAGAACAAATTAAGTTCTTAACCAGAGGTACCACTGTATATAAACAAAACAAAACAAAACTAAACTAAAGTTATCTTCTTCCTGATTAGTCTTCTCACTACCAGTTCATGTCTCATCAGTATATATGTGAAGTTGGGTGGGGGGAGGTTGAATAATTTTACACTAACTGAAAATCTAATTGCCCATTCATCCAGTTTGAAGACAGCTGTGGGAAGCACTTATTAGCTTGCTTGGATTTTCAGTCCTGTAGTTGCTAGCTCTCAGATTTCATTGCATATCTGGAAAACAGGAATAACAATTATTGACTTCACTGGGCTCTTCTGGCAGACAGCACAGAACAATTCCAGAGATGTTGTACTGGTGTAGCACTTGGGAAATGTTATCCTAAGTACTTTTGTGCTAGTAACAGTTCTCCTGAGTTTTGCAGACTTCATACCACCATCCTAAACATAATTACTTAAAAAAGAAGTGAGTCTTCTAGACAACATTGGTCTCTGACACCAATGCCCGTAGAAGGAACAAGACAGGCCACTTTTTAATGGTCCCCTGCATAACAATCCTACAAATAGAAAAATAGCACAAGGAGAGAGTGCTTAAGCTACTCCTTCCATGTTTGTGATCTCGTCTTAAACTAGGGAGACACATGTCATAGCTGTGTATTTCTGGGTTCACATGCTGGTCCTTAATTAATTAACAGACTCTTAACTGTTACAGGGTCTACAAACCACAAGCCTTTTAAAGTGTCCACGTTGCACTTAAATTGTTTTCAAACCCATCAACTTCAGCAGCTCCAAGCCAGTTTAAGTGGCTTGTGGGAAGCAGCCAATTTTTCCATGTATAGGACTGTTTGGTCCTGTGATGCAATTAATTGCACCCTTCCAGGATGCAATTTTGTGATGTTGCAGGTGCTGAAAGGGAGAGATAGCAAATTATCTCAGCTTTTGTTTTTCAAATTGCTGCTTTCTTCCATGTATAACCTTGATGCACTGGAGCACTGAGCTGCAAACAGCAAAATTAAACAATTTAAAGGACTCCACACAGAGATGTAAACAAATTCAGAATGGTGGAAACTGCCAAGAACTGCACATCTGGGAAGAGTAAGGGGCTGCAGTAGATCATGGAGAGCTTCAACAGCAGTTTGGCATATGGTGTAAGAGGGGCATTTACTTAAAAAGGACAAAGTTCCTTCTGGTTACATGCTCTTACTAAAGGAGCTCTCTGGATCATGGCCAGAATGATTCTACTTCATGATGGAGTTCAGCTGGCATATGCACGTGAAAAGAGAATTATAAATGGGGGGTTCAGGCTGTCTAGTTATTTTCCCCCTTAGGGACCTTGATATTTAACCACTTTTAAAATTTTAAGGGGGCAGGGGGAGAAATATTTAGAATAATATTTTTCAGGTTTCTAAATTTTAACTTTAATAAAAACATACTTGCACATGCATTTCTTGCATACTGCTTACTCCAGCTCCAGTGTGCTCCCACCACTGTTGTTTAAAGCTTGAATACACATGACGTTAGCCACAATCCATCTGCATCCTGTAGTTTCTTGAGAAACACTGCTGTTTGATGCGTTTTCCCTGAAACCATTTTCCATCTGATTTGAAGACTTAAGACTCAGTTAAGCTGAGGTGCCTACATCTGCGGCAGCCGCTGTATATGTGCAGATGATGGCTTCGTGGAATAGGAGTTCTGGGGGCTGGGGAAAAAACAAGCCAGGCAATGTGCATTGGGCGAAGACATCTCCACCCCTCTTTAGCATGCACAGCAATGTGAAACTGTGACTTGAAATGCAGCAGGGGAAAAGGAGCCTGCTGTCTTTCAAGCTGCTAATGTCTACATAGCCCCACACCAGTCCATTCCTACCCCGGAATGCCTCTTTGTCATAGGTTGGTCAGATCACTTCCTGGTGCAACTGGACTTCTCCGCGACCCTTCCCCTCTGCAGGGAGATGGGACCAATTCGGATGGTTCACCCCCACCACTTAATGGATCCAAATGGTTTCCAGAGAGTGGTAGGGGATTCTTTATCCCATGTTGATGGCCTTTCAGCTGATTCCCTGGTGGCCCGCTGGAATGCGGAGCTAACCAGGGCTATTGACTGTCTGGCTCCGAAGCGCCCTCTCCGATTGCTTGGAGCCCAGACAGCCCCATAGTTTTCTTCGGAGCTGAGGGTGAGGAAACAATCGCTGAGACAGCTAGAGCGTCGGTGGCAGAAAACTCTTTCTGAATCGGACTGGACACGGGTTAGAGCTCAACGTCAAACCTACCAAGTGGCGATAGTGACGGTGAAGAAGACTTTTCTTCACCGCCTCTATTGCATCTGCAGAAAATAGTAGCAGGAGACTCTTTCAGGTGGTTCGCAATTTAACAGAACCACCTTTACCACCGGGGCCTTGTAAAGACCCCAAGATCTCCTGCAACGATTTTGCAAAGTTTTTTGCAGATAAAGTCGATCATATTCGGAAGGAGGTAGACACCACCGTGGGAGTATTGCCGGGGCGGGAGAGTGCTAGAGCCCTGTCTAGTCAAATTGCATGGGATCAATTCCAATCTGTTACCTCCAAGGATGTGGACAGGCTGCTTTGGACTCATGAAACCAACCACCTGTCTCCTTGATCCTTGCCCATCCTGGCTAATAAAAGCAAGCTGGGAAGGGATGGGCAATGGGCTCTGCAGGGTGGTGAATGCTTCCCTCTGTGAGGGAACATTCCCAGATCTGCTGAAAGAGGCGGTCATTAAACCGCTTCTTAAAAAAACATTTTTAGACCCGGCCAGTATGGCCAACTATCGCCCAGTCTCAAATCTTCCATTCTTGGGCAAGGTGATTGAGTGGGTGGTTGCTGAACAACTCCAGGCATGCCTGGAGGATGCAGACCATTTGGATCCCTTCCAATTGGGATTCAGGCCTCACCACGGGACTGAAACTGCCTTGGTTGTGCTGGTTGATGATCTCTGGCAGGCTAGGGACAAAGGTGAGAGCTGTTTCCTAGTTCTGCTGGATCTGTCAGCGGCCTTTGATACAATTGACCATAACATCCTTCTGGACCACTAGTGACTAGTGGGGTGCCACAGGGTTCTGTCTTGGGCCCGGTCTTATTCAACATCTTTATCAACGACTTGGATGATGCACTCAAGGGCATCCTGATCAAATTTGCAGATGACACCAAACTGGGAGGGGTGGCTAACACCCCAGAGGACAGGATCACACTTCAAAACGACCTTGACAGATTAGAGAACTGGGCCAAAACAAACAAGATGAATTTTAACAGGGAGAAATGTAAAGTATTGCACTCGGGCAAAAAAAATGAGAGGCACAAATACAAGATGGGTGACACCTGGCTTGAGAGCAGTACATGTGAAAAGGATCTAGGAGTCTTGGTTGACCACAAACTTGACATGAGCCAACAGTGTGACGTGGCAGCTAAAAAAGCCAATGCAATTCTGGGCTGCATCAATAGGAGTATAGCATCTAGATCAAGGGAAGTAATAGTGCCACTGTATTCTGCTCTGGTCAGACCTCACCTGGAGTACTGTGTCCAGTTCTGGGCACCACAGTTCAAGAAGGACACTGACAAACTGGAACGTGTCCAGAGGAGGGCAACCAAAATGGTCAAAGGCCTGGAAACGATGCCTTATGAGGAACGGCTAAGGGAGCTGGGCATGTTTAGCCTGGAGAAGAGGTTAAGGGGTGATATGATAGCCATGTTCAAATATATAAAATATATAGAGGAGGGAGAAAGGTTCTTTTCTGCTGCTCCAGAGAAGCGGACACGGAGCAATGGTTCCAAACTACAAGAAAGAAGATTCCACCTAAACATTAGGAAGAACTTCCTGACAGTAAGAGCTGTTCGACAGTGGAATTTGCTGCCAAGGAGTGTGGTGGAGTCTCCTTCTTTGGAGGTCTTTAAGCAGAGGCTTGACAACCATATGTCAGGAGTGCTCTGATGGTGTTTCCTGCTTGGCAGGGGGTTGGACTCGATGGCCCTTGTGGTCTCTTCCAACTCTATGATTCTATGATTCTATGACCATCTAGAGCGGCTGGGAGCTGGGGGCACTGTTACAGTGGTTCCTCTCCTTCCTCCTGGGCCGTGTTCAGAATGTGGTGGTGGGGGATGAGTGTTCAGACCTGTGGGCCCTTACTTGTGGGGTGTCTCAGGGTTCCGTCCTCTCCCCCATGCTTTTTAACATCTACATGAAGCTGCTGGGAGAGATCATCAGGGGGTTTGGGCTGGGTGTCCATCAATATGCAGATGATACCCAGCTCTACCTCTCTTTCAAATCAGAACCAGTGAAGGCGATGAAGGTCCTGTGTGAGTGTCTGGAGGCAGTTGGAGGATGGATGGTGGCTAACAGATTGAGGTTGAATCCTGATAAGACAGAAGTACTGTTCTTGGGGGACAGGGGGTGGGCGGGTGTGGAGGACTCCCTGATCCTGAATTGGGTAACTTTGCCCCTGAAGGACCAGGTGCACAGCCTGGGAGTCATTTTGGACTCACAGCTGTCCATGGAGGCGCAGGTCAATTCTGTAGCCAGGGCAGCTGTCTACCAGCTCCACCTGGTACGCAGGCTGAGACCCTACCTGCCCGCGGACTGTCTCGCCAGAGTGGAAACCCAGCCAGATGGGCGGGGTACAAATAATAAATTATTATTATTATTATTATTATTATTAGTGATCTGGGGGCTTAAATTACAACTTGCAAGAGCCCAGTTTAACACACGTACCCTTTTCCTGAGTTCGCCTTCTACCTGACTGAGCCTAGTTAGTCTTCCATGTTATTTGAGACTCAAAAGCAAAACACAGCTGCAAACCAATTGATGATCACAGTTGCATGATGGAAACTCACAAATGGAAGCACACCTTTCCCCTCAAAGCACTGGTTTTCAACCAGTGTGCTGTGGCACCTGGGGTGACCGTTCCTCAAAATGTTCAGGAGAGCCCTGGGAGGGGGGCATCCTTTCATTAACTTGCGACCCATATCTTCCTGCATTCTCTCTCTCCCTCTCTCTGAGGAACATTCAAGGGAGCTGGCAGCTATAACTTGCAGCTCATTATCTTCCCGAAATAAAATACTGGGAAGAAAAGTGGAAAACCCTTTTGCACAACTGCTTACTGTATCTTCTTAAAATCTTTTCTCCCCCTCCCACAAACAAAAATCCTCCCCAGCTTCAGTAACTAACAGTTCCTCAGTTTTACACAGAGGGCTTGAGAAATGCAAGAAAATAGTAAACTAGCTTGAGGGTGTGTGTGTTCTCTATAAGGAGGGATTTAAAAATAACCCTGAAAGTTTCTCTTCTACCCCCAACATCCCTCCCCCTGCAGGCACCCCTCTCCTCCTTAATGGTCACCCAGCTTTGTGGAGACAGGGAGAATGTTGTAAGAAAGGACCACGTCTGCCTGTGTGTCTTGTGCTGTGTGTCTCGCTTTCCTTCCCCACAGTAACAAAATATGTCTGCTTCTGATCTTCATCTTGTTTTGCTCTCTCCACCCCCCACCCATGTGCACACTAATTTTGGGAAAGGCAGGCTGGGGCTGCCATGTGGGGTGTGTCAGCTCGGCCCTGTAAAGCAGTGGTGTTGCTTGGGATCCCATTGACACATGCACTTCCACTTATATGCGCGTCAAAAAGGGTGGAATGGGGTGGGGTGGGGACAGTAGAGGGAAATTCCTGTAACGGAACCCCAGGGTAAGTGGCTCCCACAGGGGAGCTGCAGAAAGAATGAGGTTGGTCAAGGGAGCCACGGACTCAGAAAGGCTGAAAACCTCTGCCTCAGAAATTGTAGGCACTGTAGCTTACTCCTCACAGTTACAGTTCCCTGCATTCTACCCCTACAAATGACAGTGTGCAGAATTCTTTTTTGGGCGGTGTGTGTGTCTGTGTGCTTTGAATGTGCTTTTTAGGGTAGTGTGTGTCCACAGCCTGAGTGAGGAAAGCTTTGGAGCACATTTTATGTAGGGAAAGCGAAAAGGGATTGTGCTGCTTTAGCTTGCATGAAAAAAGCGCTAGGAGACAGCACAGAGGAAAGAGGGAGGACCACTGAGAGGAGGAGGACACAGAGAAGCAGCAGGTACACATTTCAGCCAAGGTGTTTCCTGCATGTTTCTTTGGGAGCTGTCTGGTATACAAATGTGTCCATACCGCATTGTTCCGCCAACAGGCTTGGTGACTAGACAGCTGCGCAGTCTCTGGAGGTGACTACCTCTTATCACCTCTTAAAACTTTACACAGATCTTTATTTGAATGCTTCTTGGTCATTTCCCTTCCTCTCTGCAATCAATTGAACTCATCTGGTAGGGCAGTGAACAAATGTTAATCTCACCTTCCTATAAAGTCCAAGTGTCTTCTGAAATGTTTTTTGGGGGGTGGGGGGCTGAGGTTACAAATGGCTGTCTTCACATTTACAGCAGCCACCTCTGGAATCAGTGCTAGATGTTAAAGGTGTGGTAGCGGAAGAGGAAACTGTATTCCTGTGTGTGAGGAACGGCATCCTGGAGAGTCTCCTCCTGGGCTAGAGCTGGGTGCCCAATTCACTTTGGTATGTATCCGGTCTCCCGATACAGTGCTGCTGGCTTCTGCTTCACGGGCGGCCCACTGGGAGGCTGGGTGAACAGACTGAAACTGCCTTGGTCACGCTGGTTGATGATCTCCGGCAAGCTAGGGACAAAGGTGAGAGTTGTTTCCTAGTTCTGCTGGATCTCTCAGCGGCCTTTGATACAATTGACCATAACATCCTTCTGGACCGTCTAGAGGGGCTGGGAGCTGGGGGCACTGTTATACAGTGGTTTCGCTCCTTCCTCCTGGGCCATGTTCAGAAAGTGGTGGTGGGGGATGAGTGTTCAGAACCCTGGGCTCTCACTTGTGGGGTGCCTCAGGGTTCCGTCCTCTCCCCCATGCTTTTTAACATCTATATGAAGCCGCTGGGAGAGATCATCAGGGGATTTGGGCTACCTGCCCGCGGACTGTCTCGCCAGAGTGGTGCATGCTCTAGTTATCTCCCGCTTGGACTACTGCAATGCGCTCTACGTGGGGCTACCTTTGAAGGTGACTCGGAAACTACAACTAATCCAGAATGCGGCAGCTAGACTGGTGACTGGGGGCGGCCGCCGAGACCACATAACACCGGTCTTGAAAGACCTACATTGGCTCCCAGTACATTTCCGAGCACAATTCAAAGTGCTGGTGTTGACCTTTAAAGCCCTAAACGGCCTCGGTCCAATATACCTGAAGGAGCGTATCCACCCCCATCGCTCTGCCCGGACGCTGAGGTACAGCGCCGAGGGCCTTCTGGCGGTTCCCTCATTGCGAGAAGCAAAGCTACAGGGAACCAGGCAGAGGGCCTTCTCGGTAGTGGCGCCCGCCCTGTGGAATGCCCTCCCATCAGATGTCAAAGCAATAAATAACTACCTGACATTCAGAAGACATCTTAAGGCAGCCCTGTTCAGGGAAGTTTTTAATCTGTGATATTTTAGTGTATTTTTGGTTTCTATGGAAGCCGCCCAGAGTGGCTGGGGAAACCCAGCCAGATGGGCGGGGTACAAATAAATAATAATAATAATAATAATAATAATAATAATAATAATTATTATTATTATTATTATTATTATCCCCAAGCCCCAGTCAAGGGGAAAGAGATACTACTCAGAAGGATATTTGAAATGGAGAGATGGCACAGTCTTTTGAGAAGCAATGACTTCCAAGAATGGTTTGACCAAACAAAACAAAAAGAAGAGTCAATCAGTTCATTTTGGAAAACCGTTATAAGGACATGCAATGAAATTCAACCAAGGGGAAGCGAGGAAGTCACTTAACAATGTGAACAAGTGTAATTTTCAATAAGGCTATGATTTATGTTTGTTTTTGTTTATAATGTTGTGAAAACCAATATTTTTAAAAAATATATATAAATAAAAAATCAGTTCCTTTCACTGTGTCACTTCAGATTGAAATGATTAGGGTTGGGATATTAAAAAACAACGAGAAAAGGCAAACAATGCCTGGGCATAAACTAGAGACTTATACACATGTATCAGTCCACAGGATTGATGATCAGGCTGGGCTGTCACTGCTCCACCACACGTCAGGATTGTATCTCACGTGAAAATGTAAAGGTGGTCTCTCTCTCTCTGAGTGTTTTCCTTTCCGCAAAACATTTTGCTCTTTAACTTAAATTTCATTTAAAAGAATGGCATCCAATGATTTAATAATATGTTGTCTTCCTTATATGTGGCATGGGGCAGAAAGAGATGCAGAAGAAAGTCTCCTTATACTAGCACAGCAGGGGAGCACTGACTTGCGATGCGCCCGTGGAAGGTGGGTTATTACTGTTCCAGGATCCCGGAGGGCCTTCTATTGACGCCCATTTCTCAGCTTTGGCACTGACTTGGCTTCCAAGGTACGGCTTTGGAAAGAGAGCGTGTGCAGAGCGCCTAACTTACACGCGCCGGCGCACGTACAGAGGGCGGAGAAAGCCTCGGCGGGGTTCGCCAGAGCGCCCTCGGGCTGGCGAGAGGAGGCGGTGCTGCGGATGCCCCGTCGGAGGCGCGTCGCCGGCTTGAGCGGGGAGCGGAGAGCGGAGAGCGCGCGGGCTCGGCGGCCAGGCAGGGTGGGCTGGGACCCGGAGCCCGGCGGTGGGCGACCGGCGAGCTGCTGCAGGAGCCCCTCCCGTTGCTGCCGCTCTCTCCAGCGCCCGTCACTTGCTAAGTAATAATTTCCCTGTCCAATTCCATTCCTTTTCTAGTTCTGAAATCTCGAAGCCATCAGCAAGGAGGATAGTTCACATGAAAACTAATTACACAAAATCAATATTTAATCACAGCCCAGCATCCTGATCCTGCAGAAAAATCCTTTAAAAACTCTCCTGCCATATACAAAGACTTCTTCGGGGCCGCTTATTTATAGATCTCCTGGGGGAGGCGGGGGAAGCGCCTGCGGTGCACTGGAAGGGCGGGGAGGTGCTCCCCTTCTTCCCGGGGACCCCGAGTGGCCCCGAAGGAGCAGGCCGCGCGCTGGTCTCTGCTGCGGGGCGCGCGCGTAAACAAGTTGCATGCTCGGGGCTCCGGCGCGGGACGGGGCGGGAGAGAAATCTGTGCTGGGAGGGTGGAGTTCAGCCCCCGCGGAGGTCAGCGGGCGAGGCGCGCTCGCACCAGGCGACGGGGATAAATATTTCAGAAAGAGCCGCGCGGCTATTAAATGACACCCGATTGATTCGGGGCTGCCGGCCCCTTCGCCCCCCGCCGGCCCACTAATTGCTCTCTTAAGGAGGCGCCGGCAGCAGGCGCTGGAGATGCTCGGCGGCGGCTCCCTTTGGCGGGGGGGGGGGGGGGGCGCCGTGCGAGCGCGCGGCCGGGAGAGCCACCTTAAGGAGGAGCCCCGCCCCGCCGGGCGCTCATTGGCGCAGCCCGGATGGCTGGACGCGGCTGCTGAAATGCAAAACTTGTTGCTGTTTCTTGGGCGCGGGCGGAGAGCGAGCGAGCGAGCGAGCGAGCGCAAAAGAGGCAGGCGGGTGAGCGAGCGGGCGGGCGCCTGGCAGCGGCAACGCGACGCGGACGACGAGCCCGCCCGGCTCAGCCTCCGCGGGCCATGAGGCGGAGCGCGCCTCCCGGCCAGCCGAGTCCGTGAGCTCCGGCGCCGGGCAGCAACTTTCCCGCAAGATGTGAGCCGGGCGCGCGGGGCGTCCTCCCTCCTCGCGTCGCTGCAGCAGCAGCAGCAGCAGCCCCCGGCTGGCTGGCCGGCCGCCCGTCATGGCCCCCCAGTGACGGACCGACCCGGCCGGCCAGGGACCGAGGCAGCAGCGGCGGGATGTTCGGGCTGGAGCAGTTCGAGCCGCAGGGCAGCGGGCGGAGCGGCGAGCGCGGCGGCGGCTTCGGGCCGGGCATGGGCTCGCACTTCAAGCCGCCCCCCTTCCACGGCGGGACCCCCGGAGGCGAGGCGGGGACCCTGGGCGCCCTGAGCGAGCCCGCCTCGGCCATGCTGGCCATGAACTTGAACTTGCCCGGGGAGGCGTACGGCTTCCACGCCTCCCGTGGGGGCCACGCGGACCTGCAGCAGGCCCAGCCGGTGCACGGCTTCTTCGGCGGCCAGCAGCCTTCGCACGGCGCCCACCAGCAGCCGCCGCCGCCGTCGCACTTCGGAAGTGGCGGCTTCGGGGCCGAGCCCAGCGCCTCCTGCCTTCACGGCGGCCGGCTCCTCAGCTACCCAGGCGGCCAGCAAAGCTTCGCTGCCGACGGCTACGAGCAGCATCTGGCGGAGGGCCAGGCAGGCGCGGACGGCTTCGGGCAGCAGAGGGCAGGGCCCCTCCAGGACTTCCAGCCGCCGCAGCAGCACCACAATCCCGGCGTGCCGGCGCCCTGCCTGCCGCTGGATCAGTCGCCCAACCGCGCGGCCTCCTTCCACGGCCTGCCAGGAGCCGCCACCTCGGAGTCGCACGGCCTCGACTCGCAGAGGCGCCTCCCCAGCCAAGCAGCGGCCGCCGTGGAGTCCCTGGAGTACAGTTACCCGAGCGGCGAGAGTCATTTCGACCTGCCCGTCTTCTCGCCGTCGGAGGCCGACGGGCAGCTGCCCCACTACGGGGCCAGTAGGCAGCAAGTGCCGCCAGGCGGGGGGAACTTCCCCGGGCCCTCCTCGGCCTTGACCCGAGGGCCCGGCGGCCTCGGCAAGGTGCACCCCCAGCAGCAGCAGCAGCAGCAGCACGGCGGCGGCGTGTTTTTCGAGAGATTTGGGGGCGCTCGCAAGATGTCGGTGGGCCTGGAGCCGAGCCTGGGCGCAGGCAGGCACCCTTTAATGCAGCAGCCCCCGCCGCCGGGGGCCCTGCTGGCCAGACAGAACTCGTGCCCGCCGGCGCTGCCCCGGCAGCAGCTGTGCCCCGAGGGCAACGCGGCCAACCCCGGCCTTCAGGACGGCGGCCCCCTCCTGCAAGGCCAGCACGCGCAGTTCGAGTACCCCATCCACCGGCTGGAGAACAGGAGCCTGCAGCATCCGTACGGGCCGGGCGAGCCGGTCTTCAGCGTTCACCACCACCCGCCGGCTCAGCAGCCTCCCAGCCAGCGGCTGCAACACTTCGACGCCCCCCCCTACATGAACGTGGCCAAGCGGCCCCGCTTCGACTCCTGGAGCGGCGGCGGCAGCGGCGCGGGCATGCACAGCGCCAGCCTGGACAGCCACCTCTCGCCCTCGGCCGCCTACCCGGGTCTGCCGGGAGACTTCACGCCGCCGGGGCCCGAGAGCTTCCAGCCGCCGGGCGCCGACCACCAGGCGGCTCTCCAGCAGCAGCAGCAGCAGCGCCAGAACGCCGCCCTGATGATCAAGCAGATGGCGGCCTCTCGCAGCCAGCAGCAGCAGCAGCAGCGCCTCCGCCAGCCCAGCCTGCAGCAGCTGAGCCACCACCACGCGGGCCACCACCACCACCACGCGGGCCACCACCACGGCGAGCCCGCCTTCGAGGCGCAGGAGGGCGCCTGGTTCCCGGCGCCGCATCCTCCCTCGGCTGCGCCGGGCGCAGGGGACTTGCTCTTCCGGCCAGGCGCGGGCGGCATGCCGGGCTTGCAGGAGCCGCCGCCGCCGCCGCTGCGGATTCCGTCGGGGGGCGAAGGACACGTGCCCTCGCCGGGCAGCCTGCACGGTCAGTTTGGCCTGAGCCCGCCCTCGGAGCGCAGCAGGCCGGGCCCGCCGGACTTCGCGACCCAGCAGGGCTTCCCCTTCGGCGCCGCCAGCCGCCAGGCCACCCCGCACAGCGCCTCGCCCGCCTCCTACGGGCCCCCGACGGACTTCCAGCCCTCTGGGCCGCCGCCGCCGCCCCGGCCGCCGCAGTCCAGCAGCAAGCTGGGCGCGTTGTCTCTCGGCTCCTTCTCGAAAGGGAGCGTGGCGGGCGGGGTGGCGGGGCCTCCCGGCAGCGGCGGCGGCGGGGCGCCGGGCCCCAAGGAGAGCAGCGGCCTCTTCGGGCAGAGCTGCCTGGCGGCCCTCTCGACAGCGTGCCAGAACATGATCGCCAGCCTGGGCGCGCCCAACCTCAACGTCACCTTCGGCAAGAAGGGCGCTCCGGCCGCGGGGAGCGGAGGCGTCGGGGCGGGGAGCGAAGGCCCCAAGCGGAGCAAGCTCGGCCCGGCCGAGCCTCCCGAGCCGGGCAGCGGCGGACCTCAGCCGCCCGCGCCGGCCCCGCCGGCCCCGGGCGAGAGCGGCCTGTCCCCCAATTACTCGCCCGGCCCGGGCCCCGACGCCAAGGCAGGAGGCGGGCGCGGTCGGGGGCGCAGGAAACGGGACAGCGGGCACGTCAGCCCGGCCGCCGGAGGGGGCGGCGGCAGCAGCTTCTTTGACAAGTACGGCCCCACGGCCGGGGTGGAAGGCGGGAGTCCCGGGCAGGGGGCAGAAAGAGGGGGCGGCACTCCGCATCTCCACGAGCCCCACAAGGCGCTGAGCTCGCCCCCGTCGGCTTGGGCCAAGGGAGGCGGCGGCGGCGACCTCCTCCTGCCTCCTCCGCCGCCGCCTCTTTCCGAGCAGCCCGAGCTGCTGCCCTCCCTGGAGAAGGCGGACTCCTGCTCGCCCCGCGGCGCAGGCGACTTCCCCGACGAGGCCGGCAACGAGGACCAGGTGTCTTCGAGTTCCGACAACCAGCTGGCCAAGGGCTGCCCGGCGGGGCGCAGCCCGGTGCAGCCCCGTCCGGGGGACCACGCACTACTGAACGGACAGAAGGCCTCCCTGGCCCAGCTCAGCCTCCACGCCGGCAGCAACTCTACCTCCAGCCCCGACAGCTACGGCGGCGGCCCCCCCGCCGGCGCCCCGGTGCAGGACGAGATCCACCCTCTGGAGATCCTGCAGGCGCAGATCCAGCTGCAGCGGCAGCAGTTCAGCATCTCCGAGGACCAGCCGCTGGGCCTCAAGAGCGCCAAGAAGCCCCCCGACGGCCCTGCCGGAGCCGCGGGCGGCGGCAGCCAGAGCGGCGACAGCGCCGAGCTGAGCAGCTGCTGCGCCGCCGCCAGCGCCGCCGTCGAGAGCGGCAAGGGCGCCATGAGCACCATCGACCTGGACTCGCTGATGGCCGAGCACTCGGCCGCCTGGTACCTGCCCAGCGACAAGGCCCTCCTGGAGGGGCAGGACGACGACGACAAGGCCCTGGCGCCCTGGGAGAAGGCCAAGCCGCCCAACCCCAGCAAAGAAGGTACGGGGCGCGCGGAGGTGGGGGGGGGGGGCTTCTGGGGCGCCCCTTCCAGGCAGATGCTGTGCAGAAAGGGGGCGGCAGGAACCCCCTTGCAAGGCTAGGCCAGCACAACCCGAAGGCAGGTGGGAAGTGGACTCCAGCCCCTTGGCGGCCGTGGCCTTCCTGGGTCCCGGGCAGGTGGAGGAGGAAGCAGGCTGCGGGAGGATCAGCCGCAAAAACCTGCGCCAACTAACGTCGGCCCCGTTCCCTCCGACCCCCCCCCCCAATGCCTTTCCTTGTGCTTGAGAAATGGGGGAGGAGCGGCGGAAGGCCGAGCTAGTATTTTTGTGTCTCTGCCGCACTGCCTGTGTGATGTGCAGGGTAAGTTTCCAACAATGGGATATATCTTCTTGCCAGGATAGCTGCGTTAGGAAAAGCCAGCTTCTTGGAGGCTCATGTGTGAATGATCCCTTTGAGGTGTCCCACATGTGCCCTTTGCTGTGCTGGGGTTTTGCTCCCTCCGCCCCTTATCAAAAGGTACTCATGGCGACATCACGTAGAGCAGGCTCTTCCAGCATATTTTCCTGACTTTCAAATAAGCGCATACAGAAATTGCATACACAAATGCACTTCAGTAGCATTTAAGTAAGAGAGGAAAGGAACTGTGTGCCTGGTTAAATTTCTTCATTCATCTTAGGAATCTCTGGTTTTCTTGTTGTTCCTAAGGTGCATTTGATTTATTCCAATTCAGGTGTTGCGTTGAAGTAATTAAATATAGTAATAAATAAAAAAGTTAGAGGAGCAGACATTGCTTAGTTAGAGGAGCAGACATTGCATTTTTAGGTCAGACTTAGAATGTGTTGAGGGCTAAAGCTAGGCAGTTACAATGCTCTTCTTCATTTGGTGGAACTCTCTGTTAGTGGGTGGAAAGGCAGGGCAGCAGGACCTGGTGAATTGTGACCAGGCACTTCTTCATTCCCTCGTTAGTATGTGGAATTCAGTAGATGGGTAGGATCCCTGTGAAACATGATAAGGAGCTGACTACTGGGGAATACTAGCCATCGGTCTTCCTTTTTTGTGGTTGTTTTTCCAGCATCTGCTCAGAAAAAGGTTTTGTGTTGTTTTGCTTTGTTTTGAGCCTTGTGTTTTTAGGGTATGTGGAAAGGTTTCTAGGAGGCTGTTTGAGAAACTCCCCGCTCCCGCTCCGCTGTCGTCTCTTTGGCTTTGTCGAATCTGAATGCTGCCTTTGCTGTTTGTCTCTTTGTTCCCTGGCAATGCCAGTGCAGGGAGCTTCTTTTTCTGAGCCAGAGAGTGCTTAGCATGCGCGGCAGATGCCGGGAAGCCCATCAGCATTCTTCAGGCTTCATCCAGGCAAGGACATAAATTGGTTTGTTTGGGGGGCTGCCTTTTCCATTTTTAAATGGAGTTTCACACAGCATCCTTCCTGGCTCCTTCTTTTATTGTTTCTTGTACACAACATCTAGATCTGACTGGATCAATAGCTAGTTAGCACAAATCACAGCTCCCGTCACCTCTACCTTGCCAGACGCACACCTAAGTGCAGACATGCACACACTTGTTCCCTATAAGTACAATCAGATTGGAAAGGAGAGAAATAACTTGACCATCTTAATTTGTTTCTAAGAAACACACAGGTGAAAAACTTCTGAGCTCTGCTTTGCTTCATATCAGTGATGTTTTGAGGTCACACATTGGCCACAATCCAGCAAAAGAGTTAGGCGGGTTTAAGCCTGATATTTGCATGATTTTCATTTCCAATGATTCCTGCCATTGTTATGTGATTTATAACAACTTTAAAGGCAGCAGCCCTTATTGTTCATACCATGCTAAAAAAAGGCACTGTCACTTAATCTGCCAGCTTTCTGAGCAGAAAGCTACCATCGTATTACTGGGTCTAAAGTTAAACGTAAGATACTGATCTAACTTTGCCAATGGTATGAGTAGAAAAACGTAGCCAATTTCTGAAAATTTGTCCTTAAGAAGGCTAACAGAGGTATGTAGAGAATTACAGTAGGTGTTCTTGCCAAAGGTTACCAAATATTTCAGGATTTATGCAGCTGAACAAATGAACCATCTACAGGAGGAAAAGGGGCACTCTTTACATCTTTTTTTTAAAAAAATCTGCCAAATATAATATATTTATTTTGGTCCAAAGACCCACAAAAACATTTTCAAAAGCAAAATAAAACAGAAAATCAGGGAAAGGATTCAGAGGCAGTCACTCTGCTTTATCCAGAGCATGTAGGTTTCTATTTCTTATTGCTTCCAAGAGGACAAATATATATTAGATGTCAACCAGGACCTTTAAAACAGAGCCTATTCACACTTTGCTGCTGCATCATTTTTTAAAAAAATGATACATAAAATGAAACAAAGCTAAACATTTATTTTGAAGTGTTCATGCAGTGCAGTGCTGCTATTCAGTGAGTTTGTGAGTGAAGAATAATGGGATTGGAACTTTGGAAGTTAGGCTGTGCCTTGTTCCTGAGGATTTCTTGGAAACACTTGGTCATTAAGAACTTCAGACATAAGCATCTTCCTTTTTTCCAAGCTTAGCTGCAGTTTAACATCGACTGCAGTGTAAGAATTCATCCCCACCCCCTTCTCTCTCTCTGTGTGTGTCATATATCCCATAGCTATTCTAATTATAGCAGTTAACAATCTGTGAAGACCTTTTCTTACTGGAGAAATCCACTGTTGAAATCAACTACCATATCTCATTTTTGTTTATTTTATTTGTATAGATGTGTTTTTAGGTTTCTATTGGTTTTGTTATAATTGGCTTTAATGTTTATGCTCTTTATGTAAGTAGTTTTGGGTCAGTTTTGTGAGAAAAGTGCTTAGTAAATATAAATAATGTTATATATCTGAAGGCAGCCCTGTTCAGGGAAGTTTTTAATATTTAACGCTGTACTGTTTTTAGCACTTGATTGGGAGCCGCCCAGAGTGGCTGGGGAAACTCAGCCTCATGGGCGCGGTATAAATAAATAATAATAATTATTATTATAGTTTAAAATTAGTTTGTGTAGATATAACACATGGATCTATATTTATGAATAACCTTGGTGAATTTGTGTATGTCAGAAATTTAATACAGATCTGATACAGGTTTAAAACTCTAGGAAGCCAAAATAAGCAAAACCCATACCTTTTTTTAAAGACTGGACTAGAATCTTCCATAGTGACTCCTAGCAGCAAAGGGTGACATTTCAGTAGCAAACAACTGATAGGGCCATTTACAGTTAAAACAAACTTGGAAAGGCAGTATCAGTTCATCTATCTGTCCTTTGCTCTGGAACAGTTCCACAAAACTCAATGGGAGTGTTTCTGAGATGAATGGAGTGAGGAGGTATTCTGGGTTACAGTCTCAGGGCTGTTTCCCATGTGGCAGCTGGGAGAATTCTGTATATTTTGCTCCTACTACTCACATTTAGAAAGTATCGTAGAGCAGAATGAGACCTTTGTACCATTTATATGCATGGCGGTGTACACATTTTATTTCTAAGTGGAATTTATCTTTGAGTATAAAAATACCAGTATGGAGTGATGCTAGATTCTGTCTAGAAATAAGCTCCCCTGCATTCGGATCCTAGACACCTTCCTGAGAAGGAAGTTTCCTCTTATTTACTTGGGAGTATATTGCCAACTTAAATCAAGGTGACATTTTCCCTTGTTTGGGTATATAGAGTCACGTTTGTTGCACACGCTATTTCTTTCATGGATAAGCAAGAAAAGTGCTACAAAGCCCATTCTTTCTGTTCAATTTCTTCTGTCCTCGATTTCTTCATTATAACTTCTTAAGATCCATTGCAGTTGGACACACACCCCTGACGCCGTCCCATAGG
This sequence comes from Podarcis raffonei, assembly GCF_027172205.1. Lineage (NCBI taxonomy): Eukaryota > Metazoa > Chordata > Lepidosauria > Squamata > Lacertidae > Podarcis > Podarcis raffonei. The sequence goes on along the minus strand of NC_070617.1, from coordinate 42,022,180 downwards.
AGCAGGCAACCTTAAACAACTTAGGTGGCTGTCAGACAAAATGTAAATAGATGTGGTTACGCTCTGCAGCCGTTGCATTTTTATTCACAGGCCTTTGCAGTGCATTTATCTCCTGTTTGTTGGTCTGGAAGCATGTCATAGCTCTCATAAACCTGTCCTTGTAACTAGCCAGTACATGGAGCAGACAGAACTCTGAACGGGACAACCTGCTTAGCATGAAACGTTTATTTGTGCCCTGAATGACGGGCTGGATGAGTCTGTTGGGTCAAAGCTGTGGCCTCTTTCATCTCCTAGTGTAGTCTTGGGTAGTCTTTATTTTTAAAGTTTCTGATCTGCATGAGGGAATAGCTTCGCTTGTTGAGACTTGTTTATAGCTTGCAGAAAATTCCAAGCACCCTCAAAAAACAGTACCGTATTTAGGTTGAAATTGATTTACGATGTAAGAGCTATTATAAACAGGTAACCTGACTAAATACTGCCATTGTCATAAAACTCTGAATCCCAATTATTTGGTTTCAAAGCGGTATTTAAACCTACGTGATGTATTTTAATAGCATTGACAATGTAGCTTCCATCACCAAGTTGTTACATGATACAGTCCATTGATATGAAATATGCATCATTAATAAATGATCCGGTTTAGTAGTGTGATTTATGATAAAAGCTCACTTGTGGAAAGAGATTAAGATAGTCATGTAGTTCGAGTTTCACATTTAACAAGCTTTAAAAAAAAATATTTGTGCATTTTTTTAAAAAAATGAAATAAACCAAACTTCTTTTACGTGATTTGATTTAATTCATTTGTTAGCCAGCATCATACTTTTGTCTCTCAACAGTGAAGTATTTCACAGTCATTTGATGGGGAAAATACTTCTGGTCAGTCTTTTCATTTGTCTTTCCTGTCTTCTGTTTTCTGCATTTCTGGACGCTTCTCAGGAGAAAATGTGCATAGTTTTATAAAACAGCTGGTGCTGAAGAATTGGGGCTGTAAGTATAGAACGGTTAAAACCTTTCTCCATGTTTATCTGTGAGAATAACTGGAGGTAGCTTACATCTGCTGACTGACATAAGCACAAATAGCTTTGCATTGAGTTTAGGGCCCCCCCCCCTTTTTAAAAAAACGTTAAATCTCAGTTTGTGGCACATTTGTGGTGCTACATGTAAACTGGAATTTTAATTTGCACGTCAAATTGGAGCAAGCAGGAGAATTTCCCCCATGTTCTCAACATGCTGTGTGAAAGTATGTTCTGTTGCCTTGAATTGTTGGGCGTTAAATTTGAGTAGCATATTCCAGATTAACACAGGGAATGTGTTGCATAGTGAAATCAGGTTTAGGAGAAATGGTTTATGTTTAGAATTGAGTTTTTCTGAAATGCAAATACTAGGTGTCATTTAAATGTACTGATTTACTATTTACTTATACAGTACGATTTTGTAAGAATCTTACAATATAAATGGTTTGCAAGAACTGCAGAGGAGGAGGAGGATAATGAGGATGTGGGTAACGTTTTAATACAACCCAGTGACACTTTAGTGCTTCTCCCGTACGTACAGAAGTATTCATAGACATATGAATTTACACGCTAATAATAATAATAATAATAATAATAATAATAATAATAATAATAATAAAAAATTATTTCTACCCCACCTACCCAGCTGGGTCTCCCCAGCCACTCTGGGCTGCTTCCAACAGGTTAAAAATATATTAAAGGTACAAATACTGAGCAACCACTATCTTACTGGAGTGCAGCCTGTGTTTCCACATAACCCAAATCACATTTCATAAAATGAGCCTTGCCTTCCCCCTCCCCCCCCTTTCTACAGAATAATTTATTTGAGTTCCCACTGTAGATTTTTGAAACTGCATTGGACATTTAGAATATCTTGTGTGGGAAACTTGGCTTTCTTGCACCCTTTGTAGTGCTCCTCCTGTAGCTCATCTTAAAGCAGGAAAGCAGTATTTGCCTAACGGTGTAAATGTGTGTTGACTGTGACAATCTATAGTTTATTTTGGTGAGCAGGAGCAAGCCTTCCACTAGCCTTCTCTAGTTATTTTTGCACATTACAGGAATCTTTGGAAGAGTGTTAACTTAAAAAAAAATCCTGCTTAAAATTGGAAGGTGGGCAAAAGCTTCTTCAGTGATATTCTAAGAATATTTTTCTTTGATTAGCAATACATTTGGAACCTGACTTGATTACCTGCTATTTATAGTCTGTATTTTAAAATTAAGTATTAATTGGGGCACAGGCAGTTTAGAAATGTGATGTAATTATACTGCCTAATAAAGTTCTAGGCATTGGTCTATTGTTGTATTACGGCCGCTAGTTTTCATTAAAAATGGGTGGACAACCTCAGTTGTTTTTAGTGGTGTAAAGCATGTGGGAGAAAAGCCCGTTGCAATATCCAGTTTGCGCATGAATGGGACAACTGGGATGAGGTGCTCCCTTCCGCTGGTCCCTCTCTCCCCCTCGGGCCCTTTCTGCTCCAATGTGGCAGTCACATTTCTTTCAGCACGACATACATTTCAAGATTACGTGGCAGAGATCGTCAGATTCCTCTTAAATCTTGGGCTGTGTGAATTTTACTAGCTGGAGGGATAATCCATTAATTTTAACTAGCTGATTTTCTTAATTCTTCAAAGGGAGCAACTTAGATGATACTGCAGTGCAAAAATTATTAGCCAAAAGCCTCTAATTGTTAGCTCCTTGGCTTTCAAATGATGGAAGTGATGTTTAGTTTTTATGCGGAACTGAGTCGCCTGGACCTACTCAGTGGAATTTACTATGTGGAGGCGCCAGTTGGATGTTACAAGGGATTGTGTAAGTTAATGCTCAAGAGTTTGATGCTGAGAAGGATTTGTTCCCTACATTTTCTTTTTAGAGCTTTTGGGTCTGTGTGAGTTCTAGAGGTCATGTGTGGCTGGTGGGTGTGTATCTTGTGTTGATTTGGGAGCCTTTTAAACCTGTTTGTAGCCGGCAATAATTGCACCTAAGATAAATTTGCAATGTGGGTTCTCTCAGCTTTGTTTAGGGACAAAAGCACTACTTGGAATAATCTGTAGATTTATTGGTTTTTAATAAATAAATTATAACAACTTCCGTTAGCTTTTGGACTAACCTGAGATATTAAGTGCTGAAGACTTTTGCACAAAGAAGACTTTGTCTGAATAATTTATTTTTATGTGGGACCATTGTTTGTCTCAAAAAGCTGAGAACACTCCTTAAATAGCATCAAATGTTGCCGACATTGAGACCCTAATATATTACCTGGTTGAGTATAGTTCCAATAGGTTGAAGATGTAGTGGTTAGAGTAATTATTGCTCAAGGAGAGCTCATATGCTGTTTTAGCTTGGTTTTTTTTTTTATGTAAATAGCTTCTTTGTGCCTTGGACACATTAAGTTTTGCAAGAGTAGAAATTTTAAGGGTATCTTCCCACTAGAAATCCATTTAAAAACATAGCTTAAAAACACAGTAATCAGATTTATTTGGTATTGTGGCTTTTTTTTAATTAAAAAAATAAAATCCAGTTCAGCACAGAAAATTGCTCCTGCTCTGAGTGTCACAACGCTTTCCCCTCTCAAAGTGCAACAGTTCATTTGAGGTTATATGCAAAAGCAACAAACCTCAAGGCTCTGGATAACTGCAGAGGTTCTCGCCAGAAGATCACTTTCATTCAGAACGTAGCTCTTCTGCGCTGCGCTCCTTGTGCTGGATTTGTGGCCCTTGTGTGGGATTCTCGGTAGCCCTTGAGCCCCAGTGCACAACATCAGAGCTCCAGACCTCACAGGGCCCAACTAGATGTGACATGATAGGATATTTATTAAGTGATTTCCTGACCTCTTTTTCTTTGGCAGATGCAGTCACGTTGACCCCAATTTGGATTGGGGTCCACAGCAAGGGGCTTTTAAATCCTTCCCTTGCCTCAGTTTTCAAATTTCATCCCTTCCTAGAGTTGCTAGTAGCAGTGGAGGGGAAAATATGCAGGCACAGACCTCTTGGCACCTGTTTCTTCTACTTGCCTGGGCTCAATTGCCTGAAAAGGGAAACTGATGCAAAATCTGGTTTTTCTTTTAAAAGAATGGGGATTTGATAATTGAAATGCTTTCTTGCACTCCAGTCAATGGCAAAGCATCTTTAGAAATTTCAGGCCAATTTTAGGTAAATTTTAATTGCTGAAGAAAAATGGCTTGGAGTAAAACATCAACCTTTCTAAATAATAATAATAATAATAAAAATCTTGTAACTGCTTCATCTAAGGCTAAGCAAACAAAAAATGGAGATATACCTTCGATTTGGGAGAATTTGTTGTCATTTAATGTTTAAATAAAAGATGGGGGTGGTGTCAGCCCCTTTGCTAATGTGAATATATTGAAAGGAACATGAACTATTAACACATGTAGAGGAGAACTAAATTAAGTTTTGGAGTGCCTGAGGCTCTGGCGATTCTCCCATCTCCATTTTTCCCAGTGTGTTCTATGATATGACACCCCCCCCCGCCCCGCCCCAATGCAATTTACATTTTCACACTGGAATGAAGAGGAGAACAGATAATCTCCTTCATCGCACAGAATCCGGAGCATGCGGTGGACGGGTGGGGGGCAGAATGGCTACCTAGAGCCTCTTGACATGTTAGTCTTTAACATTTCTTTGTGACTTTAAAGATGACCCACAGCTCAGTTAAAGCAGCCTCCTTTTTAATTTATTCTCTGGCACTTTTGACCTCCAGGGTTATATCTCAAGGCAGAGGACTGGGCTGTAAGCTGTTTTGGTCCCATAACAGTGATATCTGTGTTGAATTTTATGGACAAGGTGGCTCAAGAGAGGTTGTTTTAGCCCAAGTCAGTCCCTCAGCCGCCCCGTATATTTTCCCAGTGATCAGTTGTTCTGCAGCTGATGTTGGCATTGTGAGGTGAACTGCAAATCAGAGAGAGATGCAATTATGTCCCAACAGGAAAGAGAGAGACTGTTGGGCACCAGAGCAATCTGCATACTTTTGGTATTGATGTTCACACCATGCAGTGCTTCAGACTAAAGCACTGCCCTGCCTCTACTTTGACAGTTGCAGATTGATCATGCCACCATGAGTAAGTTTTCATGGGGTGACATTTCCCTCTTGGAGGTGCCATCCCATCTTTCTCCCTCTATGTAAAAGAGAAAAGTGTACTAGACCAGCAATCTGAACCTAAGCAAGGGAGCGGGGAACAGAATCAGCTAGGCAATGTTTTGAACTCAGAATTCTGGTTGCAAAAATGGATCCAAAATGGACTCTTTCACTTCTTTCTGGAGTAGCTGAAAGGCAAAGTTCAAATTCCCAATATCTCCTTCAGACAGGTTCTCACTCCTTTATTTCTGAAACTACCAATTCTTTGTTTGCTTGATCACAGCTAACGCACGGTTGTACGTATTGGTGATACGGTATGCTGGAAGTGTAAGTAATGCAGAAGTGTAACAGCGGGTATCTAAACTGGGCAGTTCCAATTTATATTAACTGGTTCTTAGTGAAGATTTCTGTATGTGTGCTTGGGGAAGGCAGGGAGTTAGGCTATTTCCATCCAACTAAGACAAATATATAAGCCAGAGAATGACTTTGAAAACACTGGGAGCTCCATGACTCTCACTTCATGAAAGCAGCAGAGGGAATCTAATTACTGCTAGTCGCCAACTCTTGAATGCTGGCCTCATGTTTGATCAATGAAAGAAAACCCAATCCATTACCCGCACTTCCCCATAGATGTGCTCCGTCTGACTGTTCTTTCAGATTCCAGCCACAGCCACTGAACCAGTGCTGCTTATGTCATAACTTTTCCAAACGGTGGAATTTCAGGAAATATGAGACATTCTGATATTCCATGCATGGGGTGGTGTGCCAGCAAGAATGGTAACTCATTCAACCCAAGTTTGATCATAGCTCTTCTGAAAAGGTGATGCTTGAAAACTCAAATAAATGCCACTGTGCTCCTTCATTCTTTTCTTCCAGCCTGCCTTCAGTTCTGGCGGTGGGGGCAATATTTAATTCATTTCAGCTGTTTGCAGAATGAACAGCGTCAGGCCAGATTATGAGATGATGGCAGTTGGCATTTCTAAAGTTTGGAAATGAAGCTTTCTTGACCCACCCACCTTCACGCATATGCACTTTTAGGGTTGCAACTGATATATCTAGATGAATTGTCTGAAGGATGCTTCTTTGCTTTTCTATCTCTATTTATTTATTTTATCTATTTATCTATCATCTATATCTATCTATCTATCTATCTATCTATCTATCTATCTATCTATCTATCTATCTATATCTATTTATTTATTTCTGGGTATTTCTAGCCCTTTACTAACTGGTCCTAAGGCAGAAATAAAACAATAAAGCAAGAACAAATGAATAAACAATAACTGTGTGCACATCATAATTAAAACATCCTTATTTGGATATAATCTGGAGCGGCAGCCTTCTTCAGAAAGAGTCTCTTGGTTGAAGGTTGTCTGTACACACGTAAATATATCTGAGTTTTGCCAAGTCTAAATTTATCCTGACCTGTCGTCCTTTGATTGTTTCTTTGAAATCCATTTGTGTAAATGACTCAAATTTTTTGGTTGCAAATTGGCAGAACTCGGAAGAGAGTGGCCGGCGAGGGTGGGGAGTGTCACTTGAGGTTGGTTTGGATGGATCCTGCAGTTTAATTTTTATGTTTGCCTGTGCGGAAGGGTTTGGCGGCTGAAGGGCCTTAAACTTCAAAGGGCTTCCAAGTGGAAGTTGGGATTGTACACAATAGCCCAGCTAGGGAACGGCAAATAGAAGATGGCTGCCTGTCTGATGCAGCAGTGGTGCGAGACTGGTGCTTGCGGTTACAGAGCTTATTACCATGCTTTAGTTACAGGTTTCCTCCACCACCACCAGGACTCTTCTATGGTGGCACCTGGTTGAGGTGGGCTCCTAACCAGCGCTGTTTTTCTAGAAGGAGATGCTGGAACTCACCATGAACACCTCCCTTGTTCTATCATAACGGCAATGGCGCCTGCCTGAGAGGTGGCGGAACTGAGTTTTGGTGAGTTCCAGCTGAAAAAAAGTCCTGTTCCTCACCATTTCTTGGTATGCCTGGGGACTGTGCTGGTGTCTTTCTCGTGCCAGGGTTAGGGGAATACATTTCTGTTCACCTGGGCTTTTAACTTTGTATTTACAGTGCTGTTGTTTTCTTAGTGGGGCTTTTGCGCTCTGTGTTCTGCTGTTGTGTTCCCTATTTCTGAATCTGATTTATTTGGTTTTAATGGAGCTGTGGGGTGTGCAATTAGGAAATGAGAGAGAGAGAGAGAGAGAGAGAGAGAGAGAGAGAGAGAGAGAGAGAATTTGAAAGACGGTTGAATTTAAAAATCTGGACAATATCATTATTGATTTTAAATGATATGGAAAAGGCTGTAGTCCTTAATTCAGCTCTGGGATGATAGTGTTATTTCAGAAAGATTAATTGCCACAGTTAGGTAAAGGTAAAGGGACCCCTGACCATTAGGTCCAGTCGTGGCCGACTCTGGGGTTGCGGCGCTCACCTCGCTTTATTGGCCGAGGGAGCCGGCATACAGTTTCTGGGTCATGTGGCCAGCATGACTAAGCCACTTCTGGCGAACCAGAGCAGCGCACGGAAACGCCGTTTACCTTCCCGCCGGAGCAGTACCTATTTATCTACTTGCACTTTGACGTGCTTTCGAACTGCTAGGTGGGCAGGAGCAGGGACAGAGCTATGACAGCTCACCCCGTTGCAGGGATTCGAACCGTCGACCTTCTAATCGGCAAGCCCTAGGCTCTGTGGTTTAACCCACAGTTCTGGGATGATAGTGTTATTTCAGAAAGATTAATTGCTACAGTTAAAGGTAAAGGTACCCCTGCCCGTATGGGCCAGTCTTGACAGACTCTGGGGTTGTGCGCCCATCTCACTTAAGAGGCCAGGGGCCAGCACTGTCCGGAGACACTTCCGGGTCACGTGGCCAGCGTGACATCGCTGCTCTGGCGAGCCAGACCCGCACACGGAAACGCCGTTTACCTTCCCGCTAGAAAGCGGTCCCTATTTATCTACTTGCACCCGGAGGTGCTTTCGAACTGCTAGGTTGGCAGGCGCTGGGACCGAGCAACGGGAGCACACCCCGCCGCGGGGATTCGAACCACCGACCTTTCGATCGGCAAGCCCTAGGCGCTGAGGCTTTTACCCACAGCGCCACCCGCGTCCGTTGCTACAGTTACTTTCAGCTAAATACGACATGTGGAATACCCAAACTGTGATTATGAATTTAAATGGCATTGCTGAAGGCACTTGCCGCCCATCCAGGCTGCGATCTTGCTCCCCGAAAGCAGCGTCTGCCGGGCAAAGTGCCTGTACAGGTGGCTCCATCATGTGGAGGCAGAAATCCAGGCTCAGCCAGAAGGGGGGGGGCGCTTTGCTGAGCTTTTGTGAAGTTTCTGTTAATCTTGCTGCTTCTCATTCTGCCTCTTGGACCTGATGTTTAACTGGACATCCCACTGTCAATCGCTCTGTAGGATTGCCACAGTAGAGCATCTCTGCAGTCTTTGATCTTGGCGGAAGCGGCCTGTGTGTGAAAACAAGAATTTGCTTCTGGCACTAACTTGCATGGCCTCCGTTTAGCCCTTTTCCAGAGGATGGGTCATGGGGAGGAGAGCATTATTCATTTATTTAAAATCTTTAATACTCTGCCCTTCAGTTTGACAACTTGCACAGCAATTTGCAGCTGGCATTTAAAAGCAAATACCTCCCCCCCGAAAAACACACATTTGATTTAAAAAATAAATAAAATGCAGTGAATACAGTGAAAGAGCAGAACACCGGAGCAAAAGCAGCAAGGACAATCCCATACAAATAATAAAAGTGTTGGATAATTAAACAAAAAACCAAAGTCTTCAGCAGGAGGGCCTAATATACAGCGGCACCTGCCAGTCCCCCTGCTCAGAGCCTTCCACCAAGGAGGTCTCCTCAGCCTGGAAAAAGGACCTTTCTCTGTCTGCTACCCACCTAACCTCTGAAGGTGGAGGCGCCCAGGCCAAGCCCTCAGAAGGTAGCATTCCTGTTCGGGCCTTTTTGCATGGGAGCCTGTAGTCCTGCTTCTCCAAGGGAAGGAAGAAGGAAAAAAGAGCCTTGTTGCCATTGTTATTATTGCGGGCTTGTTTTTTGTTGGTATGGTGAAATGAGAAGGCCTCGCAGGAGGGCTGTGGTGAGGGAGAGGAAAGCTGCAAAGACTCCCTGCTTCTCCCCAGTGTCTCTTGAACTACATATCTTCCAAATTTCAGACTGGCTCCTGAAATGCTATGGCCCTGATTGCATGGGTGTGTTTTTAAATCCTTGTAAGGGAGCTTAGTCTCAGGAGTCCGTTATTTCCAAGAGTGGGAGGTAGAAACAGGGGAGAAATTTGAACCACTTCACATTTCAAGGTGCTTCTATGTAATTTGCACTTTCCCAAACAAGACACAAACAGAAAGATTAGCCACCCTTCAAAATTCCACACTTCTTCAAATTTTGTGGTGCAGTACTCCAAGTGATGTGTACAAAAATGCATATGCTAGGGTAAAGTGGGCATAAAATGCATATATTAGTGAAAATAACATACAAAAATGAATTAGAAAAAAATTGCACTAAATGCTGATGAGTTTGACTCAACCCAACAGGGACTCCTTGTGACATTTGCCCAACCACCCATAGTCAATGCAGCTTTTCAGATTGCAAGATTCCCCTCTTCTGTGGGGAAAGGCCGGAGCCAGCTGCAGATCCAGTCACCAGCATCTTTGAAAAGGACCAGGAGGCTGCTTAGCCTGAGACTCTGCAGAGCTGCTGCCAGTCAGAATCTATAGGGTGTTGCAATAGAATGGACTATGGTCCATTTCAGTATAAGACCGCTTTGTATGTGTTCAAAGAGCTGCATTTTCCCTGCAGCAGTTATATTGCAGTTTTGAACCCTGGAAATCTTTATATCCTCGAGACAGAAGCGTTTCATGAATCTTGGAAATGCATATTTGGAACCTGAGTAGCAAATGTATGATCGCTGTCTATAAACAGATTGTTTTAGAAAGCCTTTCTTTTGTGTGAGGTGGTTATGGGCAAACACTGTGTTGTGTGCAGAAGTATGAGCCTTTGTTTCTGTGTGCTTGTTATTTCTTATTTTGTAAGTGACTGCAGGGAGTGGGGGAGTGCATGGCTATTGGCTTTCCTGCCATTTACTTGTTCCCAAACTTTCTTTGGGGGAAAGTTCTTTTGCAAAGTTCAAAATGCCCATTTTCCTACTTCCTTAATGTGAATCGCAGCTGAAATGCAACATATAGTTGGCCTTTGATTTGTCCACATCTCCCTTTGCACCAGCTCCCAATGCTTTGCTTATATACACTTTATGTGATGCTTCTGCTGGAATAGATGTCATGGGCTATTTTCCCAAATATTTGACACTGTTTCTGCTGTCAGGCGTGGTCCACAAACCACCTGTTACAGCCTTATTTTTTTTAGAAGTATAAATAGGGGGAATGTAACTCTTGCTTCCTGGCTCTAGGAACTAATTTCACATTCTTCCTAAATAAATATGCTTTCAAGTTGTATTATTGCTATCTCTAGTCACATTTGGAGAGCAGGCAGGTCTGAAGTGGCATGCAGTCACTTGTGTGAGAATTAGTAGAAAAGGTTATCAGTGAGTTGACTGTTTTATGTTCTTTCCTAACCTGCTCAGCAAAATGTGGGGAATAGCCCAACATCTGGTTAATCTAGAGTACTGTACTTGAGCATCCCACCTCTTGGGGGATTCACAGCAAATCTCTTATACCAACCAAGTTAAAGCTATAGCTGAATACAAGAGATTTTGTAAGTACATGGTGAAGATGACACTTTATTGATTGCACAGTATAGATAAATTGGCCCAGATTCACAGCTCTTTGCTTGAGTTGATATATTGTTGTTTTTAAACATACATATGAGAGTGCCATAAACACCAGGCCCCTTTTGCTGGGAGCATGTCTGTATAACATTGAATTTAAAATTCACTTTTGAATTTGCCATTGCTGAATGAATAAATTAATCCATGCCTGGAGCTTTTTACTCTACAAATCCTGCCAAATATCATAAGGAGACTCTTCTACTGCTGGGTCCTTTTGCCAAGAGGCTTATCTGACCCTGGAGAAGTGCTTTTGTTGTGTCATGTTCCTCAGGCTGAAAAGATTTGTTTTGTCTCAAGGCTTTTAGTGCAGAATATGGACACAGTATTTCTGCAAGGAGGCTCAGCACTAAAAATCTGCTTAGCAGGTGAGCATTGGCTGGTGGATGCTGGTGGTAGTTGGTTTATATAGAATTTTTACACGGAGTGCTTTATGTTGCCTGTTCCTGTGCTTAACTACAAGACATCCATACTGAATGTTCCAGATGCGGAGGCCGAGAGTGCTTGATTCACTTGAGATAGGTCAGGGAGCCAGTAGGTGGCTGAGGTTTGAACACATCAGGTCCATGTCCCAAGTTCTTCTCCCCTAAATCCCCCTGGTGTTTGGTTATGGCTCACTCTCACCAGTGAGTCTGGGTGTGGGTATTTTCGGACACCTCAGCATAGTGCGCCAGGGTTGTTGACTCTGGTGTCATGCCATCCTGGGTTATTAGCTGGCTTTTGTAGAGATGAATATAGATTCTTCTGTTCCATAGCTTTCCTGTAAGATTGGAAGGAACAGTTCCCTGCTTTGTGTAATGGCCCTTCTTCTACTGACGTCCGTGTTTGTAAGATAAAGAAACCTATTTGGCTTACAGTAAGCAAATGCAAAGGACTCAAACAAGCACCTCCTGGCACACAAAAAAAATCAAATTTTGACTTTAATGTGCCTGTGTTTATCATTAATAAATAAACCTCCCTAGCCTTGTCATAGGGTAAAGAAGACTTAGGAAAAGCCCCTGCTTTTAAGTAGATATTTATTTGCTTCAATTTATGGGGAAAACCTGTATTGACTGTCTCACAGTTTGCCAGAGAGAGAGAGAGAGAGAGAGAGAGAGAGAGAGATGCAATAAATTGTTTTTTCTTAAGTAGCTAAGCTACTGAAACAAAAGTTTTTCAGTGCTGAGAGCAGATGTGTTGAGGGTAGGCTATCTTCTCCTGACGTTTCCTTATTACCAATGATTTCTCTTGCAAAATCCCCCTTGGTTTTGCAGATATTTCCATCTTACTCCATTTAAATGGCAAACGCCGTTTATGTTTCTGATAGTGCTCGCAAGTCACATCCTTGTGTGCTCATTTGAATGTGCTCTTGTGCAGAGGTGTTCTTCAGCATTTCTAACTCCCATTATGTGAGTTCTCCACTGTGTTTTACCCTCAAGCAGAGATGGGCACACATTTTGTTCAAGCTTGAACAAAAATCAGATCAGTTCCCAGCAACTTAAGTATGTGCATAGTGGGGTTGAGGGCTACTTCATTAAGCTTTAAATTATTTCAACGGACAACAGTTTATCCATAAAGTCCCCGATTTTGCTTGGTTTAGAGAACAAAAGATGTTGCCCTGACGACAGAGGAGCCATTTACAAAAATAATTGACAAAAGTTGGCCAAACAGTAGATGAGCAGCTGAACCTGGGAAGTAGGGATATAATTTAATTAATTAATACTTTCCCCAGTGTCTTCTGTTTGCTTTTATGCCCAGTGGCAAATGCTTTTTGACATAGACTAACTCAGAAACTAGCCCTTTTCCAACTACAGAGCTTGTCAGAGTGGAGGAACATTCTTAAGTCTTGTCTTGTAGCCAGTGAAATGTATTTTTGTTCCACACCCAATAAGGACTTGTTTTTATTAATTGAAAACTGCAGATCAGGTAATCTTAAAAATAAAAATAAAATTTACATATAAAAGTATTAATAATGAAAGCAGGAATTTTGGTTCTGCAGTTTTGCCTGATTTATAATGAATATCTTCATCGCATAGCTGAATATGCTTCATTTATTTATTGCATATCCACATAATTTGCATACCTAGCCAACTCAGTTTTTAACCTTCCTGTTTTCTGGATAGAGTTCATACTGCTGACGTCTTACACAAGGCATCCCAGTAATAAGGTGCAAAAATAAAATAAAATAATCTTTCTTGCAACTTATATAATATAGACTGACGTACACACTGTGGCTGGGATCCAAAAGAGCAACTTTAGGCATGCCTATTGATGGATGTGCATGCCTGAAGAGGGAGGTTTCCACCGGCAATGCTACGTCAGGCCACAAACTGTTCTCAAAACTCTCATGGCATTAATAATTTTATATAAACTGTTCTCTGAAGTCTGGCTGGAAAGTGGAATATGAACACCTTATCAATAAATATTGCCTATTTCTCACCAGTCACCAGTTCTCTTCCCAGGTTGTGCTGTTGCACTGAGGGTAGCTTTTTTCTAAGAATCCTCCTTCCTGTTACAGTAGTTCCAGATCCTACGGCACCTTATGCACCTTATATTGTTGAAGTCTAGCTTCTTTCTTTTAGCTTTCTTAGTTTAGATACGTCCTTGATTTCATTGTGCGATGGCACAGTAACAAACAAGGGCTTCCAAGGATTCAAGCTGACTGGTGAGAAATAGGCAATATTTATTGATAAGGTGTTCATATTCCACTTTCCAGCAAGACCTCAGAGAACAGTTTATATAAAATTATTAAAACAATAAGCATCAGAATACAAAGCAATAAAACAGAGAAGACGAGCAACTCTTTGCCATTGGAGTAGCTCTCCTCTGTGGCACCATGTTCTTTAGAAGCTGCTCTGGTGGCAGCTGCAGGAAGTGAGGGGTCAGTGCTGGGCACTGGGTGGTGGCACCTCACAAAGGGTTTCTATTCCATTCCCCACACATCCTTCTGCTCTACATTGATCTGGAATAGGTACCACTCCCTCAATCTGTATTTGCACAAATTGAATTTTCATTCCACCCATGCATATGCATTGAAAGAACCAATAAAATCCAGGGACGACTTCTCCTCTTTTTCAGCCGTTGATATTGTGAATTGTGGCAGGATAGTTAAGAAGTAGCCAACCCACTAGTGCTGGATGCAGGTGTAGTTGATGTTGGCACAAAAGGTTCCTCACAGACACTGATTTGTTCTGCTCTCTCAGGTCCCTCCTTTTGGATTGGTTTCTTACAATTTGCTTTTGACTGAAGCTGTATACACACCATAATTTTAAAATGGATAAAAAGCACACCGCTCCCAGAGAATCCTGGAAACTGTAGTTTCCTCTCACAGATCTTCACTTCCCAGCATCCTTAATAAACTACTGTTCCTGGGATTCTTTGAGGAAAGCCATGTGCATTAGATGTGTTTTATTTAAATGTATCTTGTGTATGCAGCCAGCAGCAGCTCAACTCATTTGCTGCTACGCAATTTGTGCCGCTCCACAGCCCAGTTTCATCTCTGTGTTGCTTAGCTAATAGAGGAGCAGGGGCCACAGTTCAGGTGCCTGGGACATTCGGTGGCACACACCTGTTTCTACCCCGTTAGGGTTAGGTTCTTGTGACACAGCAACCTCCTGGTCTTTTTAGGGCCTTTGTGAAAAGTCTTAAGGATGCAGCATCACATACGTGTTTAGTGACAGCCTCCAAACCTTTGAGCCCCCTCTGCTTGCTTCTTCCTGGTATATCACATTGACCCACGTGCGTCTGTCTTCGTCTAGCTATTTTTGGCAGGCGCCTCTGCATAGAGGGCAAGGACTTTGCAGGGCATAGTTGAGTGAGCTGCTGGGAAGGGGTGAAGCGTTCAGGCCACACACCTGTTTGTGACTTGGTTGATCTGTCTTAAATGTCCTCTGGCCGTGGGAGGGAGACAGGCCCGAGCTTTGCTTTAGAGCCACAGAGAATGGGTCCTCGGGAAAGCGGCAGGAGCACCGTGGATGGAGAGACTGCTGGGTAACGTATGCAAGATAGTAAAAGTAAATAAGGGGGGGGTCTATCCCTAGCCCTGACCAAACCGTGGGAGGCAGTGGAAGACAGGAGTGCCTGGCATGCTCTGGTCCATGGGGTCACAAAGAGTCGGACACGACTAAACGACTAAACAACAATCCCTAGCCCTTAAGACCATGGGTCCAGTCCAGGGCTTCAGCCAGCCTGGAACAGGAACCTTGGAGCCATGTTTGGGGCATTTCTGTTTTAAAATAGCAAAATGTGACTGAGGAAGGATAATGCCAGTTCTGCATATTTTTCTGAGGGGACTGCGTCTTAATGTTGCTGTGTAGATTTACGTCATTAAATCAGAAAATAATTTGAGCGTTTGGTATCTCTTTGTAAATTTGTCTGTCGCCTATAGAGACATTTCCGAGCAGATCTTTTCGCACTGATAATTGTGCAGAGGAAGATGTGGTCGGCCTTCCAAGAGTATGGAAATTTGGGCCTCCAGTTACAGGTTTTGCGGTTAACAGATAGACCTCGCCCAGCTGCAGCAGCCAGACCCTGATGATATTGCTTTTGCATCTGAACTGTTAGGAAATGGAGCCCTGGCTGTGCCTGCCTCCTCCTGTCTGCCCAGCCTGTTCCCGTGGCCTTGGGCAGCTTGTGTGTGCCAATGAGAGACGAGTGGAAATGTCAGGGGTCAAGCTGCAGACAGGCAGGTCAGCTTCAGCCACAGCCTTGCATAGTGCAGAAACAGGGAGTTCTCTCTGGGGAAGATTAACTCTTTCCAGCACTGCTGCTTACTAAAGAACGGCAAGCTGCTGAGCGCGAGTGAAGGACAGGCTTCGCCTTGCGCTGCACTCTCTTGGTTTGCACAGTAACTGGAATCAAAGTTTTGCTGCATCTCCACATTGGACTTGAAAGACCCCAGGATGTGACCATCTAGGGAGCCTTGTAGCTTTGGGCTTATGCACCTTTCCTATGCACTTTAAAGCTCAGTCGGAGCAAACAGCATTCTGTGGAAAACCGAAATTGACGTTTGCTCTAACTGAGCGCTAAGAGCAGGTTTTCATGGGGAAAGCTCCAGAGTGAAAAAAGCCCACCACTTGGACATGGAGCTTTAAAGCACGGACCTGTGCCTGGAAAGAGCAGAGCAAAAGTGTAAGTGTGGACAAGCCCTTAGTGGATCCCGAGACACAGGAGCTGATGTTGCACCTTTGTCCCAGGGGTGTTAGCAGATGCTGGGATAAATCTCCATTGACCCTCTTTGTACAGCCCATTTAGAGGAATTTATTCGGAGGCCTGGATGCAAGTCCTGCCTTTGCTATGTCCTTGCGAAGTTTCCTCCTTCCAGTTTTTCTAAGAGTTGTCACAGCAGTTGCAATAAAGATTCTGACATAGAATCATAGAGTTGGAAGAGACCACAAGGGCCATCGAGTCCAACCCCCTGCCAAGCAGGAAACACCATCAGAGCACTCCTGACATATGGTTGTCAAGCCTCAAGGTGACCGTCGTGTGGATCACAGTGGCCAGGTCGGGATTCTAAAGCATGTTGCAAATGCTAATGGCAAATAATCTATAGGAGTCCTTTGGCCCTCACGTTGAATGCACTTTTGGAGGAGAGGAGAAAAGTGGGGACAGCTCTCTCTCTTCATATGGTTTTTACCTTGCTGTTTGGGGGATCTTAAAGCATGCTATGAGACCATATGACTTTCACAAGATGGGCAAAGCCTCACTTGAACCATCCTGACTGACTTAGGGATTTTAAAGATGCTTTCTGTAGGAAATGCACAATGGTCTTGTGTAACTGGAAACACAAATACCTTACTCAAAAAATAATAATACTTTGGCTGAATCCGTATTGCCTGTTTCTTTTTAAAGCCCTCATGCAGCAGCAGTCCCTTGTGGGGGCAATGTCTGATGCTGCAGCTACAGTTGCATTTGAAAGGTGCATGAGTGTCATGGGCATCTACTGGATAGTACCCCTGATACCTCTGTCCACTTACCCAGAAAATGCTGGTAAATAATTCATTTTGTAATAAAATGAAACCTTTTATAAATTGACTATATTTAGAAGCTGCACCACTGGAAGCGGGGAGTGTTCCTTTTCCTTCGCCCTCTCCACCCCACCTGCCTTGATCCCTGTTCCAGGTTCTTAGGGTATGATTGGGGCATGGAGGGTAGTCCCACAGGCTGATACCTTGCAACTCTAAACCTCTTCTTAGCAAAGATTCCCTGCCTGGATGGCGCCAGCCAAAGTGGAGGGCTGATTCTTACGTGTTGCTTGAGGGAATTGACGTTTCCTACATAGTTGTAGTTTTTCTTGTTCATTTGTTTCAATCTAGGCATCTCTTCCCATAAACGTCTCAAAGTGACTTAACAAAAAATTGGAAGTAGAGTACAAAATACAGCGTTAAAATCTGACATGCTGTTTGTCCTCTGATGGGCTTCACTTCCGAGGGCTCATCCGCAATGAATGCAAGTCCTGAGCCTCGAAAGCATGAGTCCAAGAGGTTTTCCACTTGTCTCATGCTTTCTAGGCACAGGTCTGAGCAGTTTTGCCTTTGCCCTGCCACTTTCCCCAGGAAAACCCGCTCTTCAGTGATAAACTGGAACAAACAGCAATCTGCAGAAAACCTCATTGCTATTTGCTCAGATTCAGGGCTAAACTGCAGGTTTTTCCAGGGGAAAATGACGAGACAGACAGTGTGGATGAGCCCTGATATCATACAGACAGATGAGAAGGTTTTCAAAATCATAAAACAAATCCCTCTAAACCCCCATAGACTCAGTCACCAAACAAATGCCCCCCAATACCTTCAACTGCTTCAGAAGGGTGAGGGGAGAGTCTCCATCGGGCAAGGCCTCCTTCCACCTGCCTTGCCTTACCCTCTAGTCTCTGCTTCTCAATTTGTATTGTATCATTTTATGCACTGTGGCTTGCCGTTGTTTTATTGATTATATTTTAGAAATTATTTATTGTAACTGTGGAGTGGATTTCTCTTTAACTTTTATATGTTATTATTATTTAATACTTTTCTAATGATTGTTGAATGTTACTTTTTTGATGTAGGTTGCCTATTTTAAAGTTTTATTATCACATTTTTGTATTGCATTAGATTGTCATAAGTTGTACATTTTTTGTTTCTTCAGCATGTAAACCGCCTTGAGTATTGCAAGATAGAAAGGCGGTATACAAATTAAAAGATGATGATGATGATGATGATGATGATGAAAATGAACACTCCTATGTCTGGGAGAAAGGTCTTTTGCTTGATGCCAAAAAGATGTCTGTGTTGGCACCACTTCATCAGGATTCCTACAGAAGGCATTTCATAGGTGGAGGACAAGGCCTGTCCTCTTGTAGCCAGCCTCTGAATTGCTACCAAAATGAAGGGCTTCTGAAAATGACAATTTAGTCAACTTAGTCACTTTACACAGAGGATGACCTCAGATGTTCCACAAGATGTTGGTCCTTAGCTATACAAATCAGAAGTTTGAGTTGGACCCACAAATGAATTGGCAGCTGATGCAATTGAACTAGAATCGGATGTTATGTACTCCAATCATGTGGCCTGTTAGGAATCTTGTCACTGAATTCTGCACCAGCTGCAGTCCCTGAATAGTCTTCAGAGGCAGCCCCTCATACAACGCATTGTTGTAATCCATCCTAAAGGTTGCCAAGGCACAGGCAACGGAGGTCACTTGTTCAGAGTGCTTCCTAATGGCTGCCATTACCTGGCTTTCTCCCCATGTATTCAGTTTTCTGGACTTTCATTTTCCCTCCAAGGTCCATAATATTCTGCTTCTCAGTGTGAGAGGCTGACAGGAGCAGTCGGTAATATACTTGAGTAGTGTACCCTATTCACTATTTAGGTAAGGGGAAGCATTGGAAAGAGTAAATAGGACAGAAACATGACAGGGAAAATGTTGCCCTATGGCAGTGCAGTTCAGAGGCTCCGGCTTTGTTTTGGAATGCTGTGGTTATGGTTAAAATATTTTTTAAATTGGCGGAATACAATTTCAAACTGATATAAGTTGGTGAGAGATTTGTTTGCCAAGGAGTGTGGTGGAGTCTCCTTCTTTGGAGGTCTTTAAGCAGAGGCTTGACAACCATATGTCAGGAGTGCTCTGATGGTGTTTCCTGCTTGGCAGGGGGTTGGACTCGATGGCCCTTGTGGTCTCTTCCAACTCTATGATTCTATGATTCTATATGAAACCATCTTTAATTAGGAGGAGATACTGATAGCAAAGGAGTAGGGTGGCTCCAACATCCTCACACTTCCCAGGTTGCACCGCATAGCCTCTTGTTAAGTTGGCACGTGCTAATCTCACTGGCTAAGTGCACTGGGAGCCCCTGGAGGAGTCTGTGTCCATTCTGCTCTTCTTGAGCATGTGGCTGTCTCTTTGCTTTAGGCAAGCCAGGTTGGCAAGCTTCACTCTCTGTTTATGAAGGGAGTCCCATGTGAGGGGCCTTTTTCATGTTTGAATTGAAAGCTGCCTTTGAACTCCACGTTACTCTGCAGGGAATTGTCTCTTTCACCTAAAAGGCACCACGGGAGAGATTTCTATGGGAAAACGTCTTTGGGGTGTTGTGGTGACCAGACGTTAGCCATACCCTGCTTTTCAAGCAACATCCAGCCTCTTCTTTTGCAGTACACGAATCTGTGGCTAGGGCAATGTCCCACCTGCAAGATGATGTTCTTAAAAGTTGCTGAAGGTTTTCAATGACTAGCTCTCCAGTGGCTGGGATGGGGGGATGTTGGGGCAGCAAAAAGTCAAGCATGAGAATGGAGGTTGCTGCTGTCCATCCTCTTTGATGGGCTTCCCTTCTTATGGCTCACCCACACTTCTGCCTGTCCCCTGGCTAGAAAGTACAGGGCCATGTGTGCTTTTCGTTTGGCCTGCCACTTTCCCTGGGAAAACCCGCTGTTTACTGCTAAATCTGAACAAACCTCAATCTGCAGAAAAATCAATGGGCGTTTGTTCCGATTCAGCAGTAAACAGCAGGTTCCCCTGAGGGAAAGTGGCGGAAGAAGCAGAAATGTGGACAAGACTTCAATGTCAAGAAGATGGCAGTTTATTTCAGGTGGGCTGGATATTTAAACAGACGCAAATGCTGTCCCAAACCAGTAGATACAAAGTTGAGAATTGGAGGTTGTTTAGGTAACCAGTGCTGAATAGTTTTTGGTTTAGACAAAATACTTGCAGGCCACTGGAGTGCCTCCTTTCAATTTCTGCTATGGGGTGTGAGAGTAGCTGATTGGCCAGAATGTGAGGAAATGGGTGTGGTCTGCTGGGGGCACCCAGTGCACTCTGGGTGGTGGCTGCTTCTGAAATGCTGAACGTGGCCACAGAGCCTGAAAGACAAATGTTGCCCCATCACAATAGAGGCTCCAGGCACCTTTCCATGGCATTGATTCATGAGCCTTGGGTTGATGGTGTGTATGCTCTGACCAAGAAACCGTTGGGGGGGGGGGAAGGTCCTGAGCCAGATTGCGAGGGAGGCTGGGTGGTTGTGTTCATCTTTTGCCCTCTTGGTCATCCTATTCAGAGCTGCTTTCGCTGCACCTTCTATTTGCACTGGGTAGAAAGCTTCTCTGGGGGGACATTTCTGATGGGAGCAAAAGACTAAAACTCCCTTCCTCCATGGCCATGGCCCCAATACAGCCACCAAAAGGCTATACATACAATGTGACGAATCATCACACACAGCTTTTCCTTTAGCTTTGCCTGTTGAGCACGAAAGAACTGTTGCCTCCTTTTGTGTGTGCAGATGTTGGCCTCTGCCTGGAGGGACAGCCGGTGCTTTTCCACTGCTGCCTGAAGGTGGACGTGCGAGAGCCAGTAAAGAGCTCCTTCCTCTGTGCCCTTCTCTGCATTGTAAGCCTGTGGGAAGTATCGGGTTTTCTTCTTTTTCCTTCTGGCTGGTAAATGGAAGAGCAGCAGCTGTGCCTTTTTGGCCCTGGGTGATGGGGATGAGGTCAGCCACTGCTGGTTTGGGTGCAAATGTAGCCTGTCTTCATGGCACCCTCCCTTTCTTCAGTGTCACAGGCTCTTCCTTTCCAGACCTTGTCAGTCCTCCTCGGTGGAGTCAGTGAGGTTGCCTCCCACCTTTGCTCCTTCCTTTGCCTCCTCCATGCAGAGTCTCCAGCAGCAGTGCCAGCAGGAGAAATTCGCTCTTCGCCCTCCCACCGCTGTTAGGCCAGCCTTCCACTCTGGGTGGAAATACAAACCAAAACGACTTAGTAGGAACATACTCCCAAGGTGTCTTAGTTTCCAGCAGGTCCCTGCTATTTGCTGGTATCTGGTTTTCTCGGCAAAAGCCAAGGGTCAGCAGCTCCTTTCCAGCTTTTGGAGCCTGAGAAGCAAAACAAACATCCTTGCAACATGGCCTGATACATGCTCTCTTTAGAATCTCAGGCAGCACCTCCATTAATCATCCTGTCGGTGAAGGAAGAGCCTTTGAAGATTAGAGGACACTTGCCAGGGCTGACAAGAGCTGCTGCAGGAAGGGCCAGGCACAGAGGAGGCGGCATTAAGGATAAATGGGCTCCTTCCCAATGCAAGTGTGTGCATTCATGTGGAGGGGGGGATCCCACCCAGGTTTCCCTCCCTCTCCCGTCTCCATAGTGAGTGATGATGACTGCTAATACTTCAATGACTGGAGCAGGGGAGAATGTCCCACTATGCATCACCACAGCATCTGCTAAAGAGCCTTTTGCTTTCTCTAGAAAAAGTGGTTTTTGCAGAGTGAGTGGCATGGCTATAAAAATGCTTCTTCCTGGCCTTTGGAGTGCAGCCAGTTCCTAGGCAAGCCAAGTGTCTCATGCCATGATGCTACTGTTTCAGATGTGTCTCTCGTTGTGGGCTTAAGACATGCTGAGCATACGGGAGGATCAGAAACCCAGATTTTGAAGCAAGCACTTACTTAGGAGCTGTGTGTGCCTCCTTGAGCACTGGCCAGAGGTGCAGCAAAAGCATCTCCATCCAGCAGCGGGAGGCTGAACAACTGGAGGGGGGAAATGACCCCATGCAAAATGGTTTTGAATGGCTACAAGTCACGCTGACTGTATGCCACCTCCAAGAGTCATGGTCTGCCTCTGAAGACCAGTCGCTGAGGAACATGGGGGGGGGCTGTTGCACTGCTGTCCTGCTTGTGGGCTTCTCAGAGGCCTCTGGGTGGCTGCTGTAGGAGCAGAAGGTTGGGCTC
Source organism: Podarcis raffonei (assembly GCF_027172205.1). Classification (NCBI taxonomy): domain Eukaryota; kingdom Metazoa; phylum Chordata; class Lepidosauria; order Squamata; family Lacertidae; genus Podarcis; species Podarcis raffonei. The sequence goes on along the minus strand of NC_070617.1, from coordinate 42,000,112 downwards.
CTCGGGCCTTGAGTCCATTCCTTCAGGGAGGGAGCGAGGAGAGCCTCTTGGAAGGAGCTTGTGGGAAGGAATGTAGTTTCTGCTGCTGTTGTAAATGGAGAGGAGTGTAAGCTTCTGCTTCTAGTTTTTAAAATGGTGTGGTCATTTCAGAAAGTGCTGTGTGGGACAGTGGTGGGTGCGCATGGCGCATCTCCTTTGCCTGGCATTGACCGTGACCCCTTTGCGGATGAGCCTTTCTGTTCAGTTGCAAGAGCAGATTGCTCCGTTGGTGTGAAAGGCAGCGTGTAGCTTGTGTCGGTGTTCTGTCCTCTGAGTATTCTGTGGTGTGCACAGATGCACAGTTAGGTGTCCAAACCAATATGTCAAACTGTCACGGGGGAGACTTAGTGAAAAAGATCTTGTCCTAAGGCAGTAATTTTAATAGCGAGATGCAGCAGCAGCAGCAACAGCAGCAGCAGCAACAGCCCTGGAAGCCACTCCCACTGGGGAGCGCTTGGCCTTGTGCACCAAAGCGCATGACGGGGGGAGGAGGAGGAGGGAGTCTCCCAGAAGATGGGGCTTGAGCCTTCAGCCTTAACCTTAATCAAGGAGCTTCACGGTTGGCTGGCCACAGAGGGCCGAGTGCCATCGGCCAGCCCCACGCTGGGCTGGGAGGATGCAACTCTGGCTCAGCCGGCGACTGCCTGTAGCTGCAGGGCTTTGTCAGAGCCTTCTGAGAGGTGCAAGGGATGAGCCTTGAGGCAGGTCTCTTCCTCCTGCGAGAGCAAATTGACAGCGCTGGATGGCCAGACCTTGACCAGGCTCACAGTTGCTCCTTGGTTGTGTGTGTGTCATGCGCCTGTGCTTCTGCCGCCTCCCCCCCCCCCATCGCTTCAGAAGAAAGAGACGGCTTCTGGCCTTCCTGCCATGTCTCCTGTTGCCTTCATTAAGCTGCTGGTAGGCTCATAATTCAACATTCCTTGCAGGTGGTGATGTGTGAGATGCCTTCTTTGCTGGCAGGTGATATTTCTGAGGACTCGTGGCCTTGTGTGCTGCTTCTTCCTGCTCCTTGCAGAAGCAGAAGGATGCGTGTGCCTGAGGCTCCTTCTGAGGGCAGGTGCTCTGAAGAGAGAGGCAAGGCCTGGCTCTCTCCTGCACCCTGTCCAGTTACCCTCCTGGTAGCGGCAGCACTGCCTCTTGACTGCTGCCACAAAGAGTGCTAAAGCAGAGCCCCCGTCCCCCTCCCCACTGAGCATCCTGGCCCAGGGTGTGCCTGGACTCTTTGTCCCCACGTCCTTCTCTGTGCCGCTCTGCCTTAGCAGACCCCACCCTGAGAAGAAAGGCTTTGTGGGCTTGTCTTTGGCCCCATGTTCTCCTTTGCAGCCCCGGGGCCCCAGCATTTCCTTGGCTCCTTGCTTTCCCGCCTCCTGCCTCATTGCTCCGCTTTTTTTGGGCTCCCTGATCCTCAGCCAGCATTCTGGCCCCTCCCTGGAGCTCCCCCTTGCTCCCCCTCTGTGGCTGCCTTCTGGCTTCCTGGAACGTCTTCTCACCTCCCTTTCAGCCTCCTCTGCTGATGCTGCTTGTCTTCACCTGCCTAAGCCTCTGTGAGAGTTTTCTCCAGCCCAGCTGACCTTTCATTCTCTTACAGAAGCTGGCTGTTGGCAGTCTCATGTTTTTAGAAATCTTCACTGAGCATGTCAAAATATCTCTAAGAACGTAGGAAGAATCCTGTTTGGATCAGGCCAAAGGGGGCCCATGTATTCCAATGTCCTGCTTCCCACTCAGACCCCCTGATGTCTCTTGGGGGGGGGACCCCTGCCCTGCCCACAAGCAGGATATGAGTGCACTAGGCATCTCCCAGGTTCAGTCCCCAGCAGCTAATATTCAGGGCCTGTGGGAAGGTAATACGCAGCCATCGTGACTGGTCATCTTTGCCTCTGATATACCTTGTGTGACATCGCACCTGCTCAGCTCCTTGCTACTACAGGCATTCCTGCCACAGAACCCTTCAGTGCACTAAAAGAGGTGGCAGGGAAAGGAGAGTGCAGGTGCTGTTTAGAAATGCCACAGAGCTGCTTGCTGTGTGGAGAAGAAGGCAGAGAGGATACTGAGAATCATAAAGTCCGTTATGATTCACTGGGCTAGAGATGTGGGCCATAGTATACAATTTGAAGATTGGGAAAAACTGTGGAAAGATGGATTAAACTTTACAGCATGTACAACAATAAAAGAAAATGTCATGAAGATGTTTTATAGGTGGTATATAACACCTATAAAATTATCGAAAATGTACAAGGTTTGTAATAAGTGCTGGAAATGCAAAGACAAGGAAGGCTCCTTTTACCACATGTGGTGGGAGTGCAGAAAAGTGAAAGAATTCTGGGAAAAAATATATATTGAACTCAAGAAGATTCTAAAATATACATTTTTAAAGAAACCAGAAATCTTCCTATTGGGGATACTAGGGAACGAGATACAAAAGAAGGATTGTAAATTTGTGTACTACGCGGTTACAGCAGCAAGGGTAACGCTAGCCCAGAAGTGGAAACAGCAGGAAATACCAACGGTGGATGAGTGGAGAGCAAAATTATTAGATTACGCGGAGTTGGATAAATTGACAGGAAAGATTAGATATTTAAGAGACCAAAAGTTCATTAAGAATTGGGGAAAATATGTAGATTACCTGGAATATATAAGTGAGGGACAAACAACGTTAAGGGGATTTAAAGAAGCATTGTGAAAGACGAAGAGTTATTGACTAAAGGGAATAGAAGAGAGAGAGATATATATTGTCAATACAAGCTAGGAAATGCGTAATTTTAATTATTACCACGAATGATTTACGGACAAGCTGAAGGAAGTCTTATAAGAGATGGAAATGTGAAATTTTTGATGTGAAATATGTAACGTGTATTTTTTTTCTTTTTTTTCTTCTTATTTTTTGTTTATCTTTTATTTGTAAATCAATAAAAAATTTAAAATGCAAAAAAAAAAAAGAGAGGATACTGAGAAGGCCGACAGATGGACCTCCTTCCCCTTTGCCATTGATGTGGCCAGACTTTCATGAGGACACATTTTTGGTGGGATCTTTGGCTTGAGCGGCACAATCAGCGTGGATCCTTTCACTATAGTCTGCCAGCACTGATGGAGGCAGTTTTGTGTTTATGTGGGACCAAAAGCTCCATGGGAGGATCAGATGGGAGGTTTGCACAATCCCCAGTGAGATCAGGGCATAAGGTTTGTTAATAGCAAAACTTGCTGCCGCCGCCGTTTTCAGCCATCTGGTTAGTGAGTCTGAATAGGCACCCCTAGTTTGTGGATTTCTCTATCAAGGAGGGGAGAGGCCTAGATTTGGTGGAGTGGTGGGATGGAAATATTAAAAGAAAATAGTAAATAATAGCTGCCAGTGTTGAGCAGACTCCAAGGCTTAACCTCCCTATCTCCCGTTCTCTGGGAAACCCTCATACAAATATCCACCAAGCCAATTCACTTAAAACCCAAGACAGGATTGTGCCGTCAAATTTGGCACAGTCTGATGTTCTTGTGATCTCCTGAGCTCCAATTAGGACCATGAAGGAAAGGAGGAATGGACTAGACCAGTTGGGGCCCACGTGTGTTCCTTGGCTGTACAACTTGTGCTCATTTGAACTCAACTCTCACTCATGAGACTCGGGCAGGGTGGGATGGTATTTTAAAAGGTACAATATATAATAATGAAAAATGACCTGTGTTTATTTAACTTTGTCACCAAGACAGAAGTGTCTGCTTAGAAAACTCTTGCATTGTGCTCAGGCTAATCTCTTCAAGGCTGTAGGGAGCTCTGGAACTGCAAAGCGGCCTTCAAGGGGTGCTTTCCTGCTTTTTGAATCTGATGACAGTGTGAACTGCGCTGTGTGTGCGTGTGTGCGCGCGCGCGCAAAAGAGTCTGCATTTCTAGGTCTGGGTCCAGGAACTTTTATTTTTGCCCTAGTGCTTTCCCTGCAAAAGCCCACTCTTTAGTGGCGAAAACAATTCCATGGAAAACCTGAATTGATGTTTGCTCTGATTCAGCAATAAATACTGGGTTTTCCTGGGGAAACCAGTGGGGCAAAAAGAAAAAGTGGACAAAGAAGGTGTGTGGATGCGCCCTTAGTTTTGATAAAGGGAGGCAGTTCCTAAACTCCACAGGAACCAGGTTTGTTATTTTAGAGGCTGGATTCTGGGGGGAAAACAGCAATAGAAAAAATAGCTTCTTGGGAACCTCAACTTTTCCTTTCCAAGTTTCTATCCCTTATGGCTAAAAATGTATGCTTGAAATTGTGTGCACAGTCCTTGGGGGAATTCTAGAAGCCAGAAGCCCAAACTTGATGTTACCTATATTGTGCAACTGTCACCATTCACATCCGTTCACCATCTCCCCTGGGAATGTCTAGTTGAAGCTGACATGCAGCGTGATGCCATTGTGTTCAGCTTTTCCCTGCCCTTGCACCACTTAATTGGCTACTGCTGCCTATGTATTTGGATGGGGGGGGATGCTGAATGCTGAACTCTGCGACATCATGTCATGAGTCTGATTCAGCTGTTGGAAGTTCCCAGGAGAGGTAGGGGAGAAATGCAGATTGGCCATCTGCACCAGGGAAAGTCCCATTTGGCCCAAGGTGGCAGCTGCATAAGATTTCCAGTAGTTTGGGGATAGAGGCAAAGACACACACACACACACACACACACACACACACACCCGCCACAAGACAATAAAGCAAGAATAAATTATGTAGAGAGAAAACAAAATAAGTTATGCAAAGTAAGAGAAATTTACTCTTTCCTTGGCACAGAGTTTGGTTTTTCTGGGTGTGGCAGTTGCCATTGTTTGTGTGGTGAGTGTGCAGCCTGTGGCTTAGGGTGACATTCATTATTTGGAACCCCAAGAGACTTTGGATTTCCCATCTTGAGGGGAGAATAGAGGCAGGGCAGGACCTGCAGGTGCTTTCAAAGGCAACCTGGGATGCAGGCAGCTTCTTTCTCGTGACCATGTGCTCCAGGTAGGGATAAGGGAGAAATCTGATTGGTTTGCATTTAAAGTTTGATCTGTGGAACTGCTACTGTTACAGATGCAACATAATGCTCATTCTGCACTTGCAATAAATCAATCTTTTACTGTGGCAGCACCTACACTTTAGAACTCCCTGCCTGCTCATAGGCATGTGTCTTTGCTGCATTCTTTCAGACCCTGCTTAAAACCTTTTTGTTTAGTGAAGCCTATCCAGACATGTAGTCAAATGCATTTTGTCTTTCTTTACCCATTGCAGATTTTAAACGCTTTCATATATGCTTGTTTAAAACTTCTTCTCTTTTTACTGAGAATTTTAATATTTTATTTATATTATAATAAACTGCTTAAAGGGGTTTTCCCTGCACAATCAAGCGGCATATAAATTATGTTGTTAAAATAAAGGTGAACCTACCAAATTCACATGAAACAGCCATCCTTTTACATCCACACTTCTCCAAATTTTGCAATGCAGTTCTCTGGTCAAGTAATGTGAACAAAAATGAGTAATGCTAGCCTGCATAGGAATGCATGTATTAGTGAAAATGGCTTTGCAGAAATGTACATATGGTAAAGTTCCATACAAACATTAGCTGAAATCTACTGATGAATTTTCATGAGGACTTTTTTTAAAAAAGTAAACTAATGAGAAAATATGGAGAAATGGACAAATTAGAAAGTGAAATTGGCAGATTTGCCCATCCCTCATTTCCAGTACCGTCTGAGTTTGGTCTTCAGAGCAGGGGTGGTGGTGGATTAGGCTGGGTGGGGAGCGGATGGGCACCCGTGTTTCTGCTTCTCTCTGACCCAGAAAGTGCCGTAATTCATCACTGCTAGCATAGCCTTTTGCATAATAATGCCAGGTTGTGAAATGTTTGCTTTTTACTTTGATACCTTCAGGGTTTGCTGCCTTGAGATATGGGTATTATTGTCAAGTGTGTAACTTCCTTTAATAAAGAGATTAAAGATACAGTGCAAGTGATTCAGATTTCTTTAGTTTTAGGGACAAAAGGCTAAGCAGAACCTTGCTGCATAAATGCAGCTTCTGATTTATTTGATTTCTATAAATTTCTATAGCACTGTACCAAATGATGCACAGCTTGGGGTGACAGAACAACTCCTGTGGACCCTTTGGCTCCCTCCCTCCCACTCCTGCCACACTCCCCTTCCACCCTTCCTTCCTGACAGATGTCATTGACTCCCCTCCTCCTCCTCCTCCCACATTCCTTTCCCTTCTTCTTCCGAGAACATCCCAACTGCTTGAGGCTGCCATCAGAAGCCTGAGAACATTGTGCATTGAGTTATTTCTGTTGTTGCTGCTGCTGCTACACTGAGCTGACCATAACCTCTCTGTCTACCCTCTGCAGCCCACGACCTCCCCTCAAGCAAGTCCTCGGCCGCGGCACAGAGTGGCAGCCATTTGCAGTGCCTTTCTGTCCACTGCACGGACGACATGAGCGAAGCGAAGGGCCGGACTGCGGTGCCAACGTGGAGATCCCTGCACTCGGACATCTCTAACAGATTTGGGACTTTTGTGGCTGCCCTGACTTGAAGAAGAAGTGGGGGGGGGAGGATCTTTTCTTCTTTTCTTTTCTTTCTTTTTTTGTTTAAAGGGCCACTCCTGCGAGTCGGACTCTTTTTCTAGGTTGGTACCTGCTTAGCGGCATAGAGACTGGAAAGGGTTAATTTAAAATAAAGCTCACCTTGATTTTTAAAAAAACATCTCTCACCATGGTATGTTCCTACTGCTAGCCCATCTGTAAGATGCGCCTGCCTGAAAGATGGGTGGCCACCCACAGGAGGACTGCTCTCGGCTGCCTGGCTGGCTGAGGCCTTCCTTGTCTCTCGGTATGTTGTGATGAGGCAAGACCGTTTTACTTTGTACACATTCCCCCGCCATGCTTTGTTCTGTCCTGATTAAAATGCCACCCTAAAGCCACCGAATGGATGGTGAGCTTTTGTGCATCTCCTGCAAGCCAAACCTGTAATGCTCAGTCCAGGGTTCAGCCTGTGCTGTTTCTTTCCAGAGAGCGAAACTAGGAGGAGAGGGGGAAGGGGGGATGCAAGCTGCTCCCCCCCATTCCTGCTGCCTGTCTGCTTTTCTGTCGCAGAGTCTCATCCCCATTCTTGGAGCAGCCAGAGGGCCAGGCAGAGCCACTTGCCCAAGCAGGGGACAGAGCCGTGCGTCTCCATGGCAGCTTCCCTCCAAGGGCACCGATTCTCACCCAAGGCCTGTGAGCAAGCAGAGGGTGCTTTTCCTTCTTCCTCGCTCCTGATGCTGCTGGCCACCTTGGGGAGGGACAGAGTTTGTCTCGGCTGAGCTCAGTGTTGTTCCTGGTTGTGTGACAAGTGTATGCTTCCTTACAGGCTTGCATTGTTAAAGCAATTGAAACAGGGATTTATTAAATTTCATTTTAAAAACCTATTGTCATCCTGTGGAACTGGGTTGAGGCAGCTGAGGGCAGGAGTGGCTGCTGAATCCTTTGGGCTCTTCTAGGGCAGGGCTAAGCTGTGACCCTGTGGCAGAGCGGAAAAGCTCGGCAGGCCCCACTCTCTACTGTGCTGCTGGAAAGTGCTAGTTTCATTGGTGGTCCCCCCCCCCACGTCTCTGTCCAATGAAACTAGCATTTGCTGGAATCCACTGGCCATCATCGTTTGGGGCAGATTTAGCACAGGCCAACCAACCATTGGCTGGAGTCTAATGGAGCCCCCGGTTTTTCGAGGAGTGTTTCAGAGGAGCGCATCCTGTGCCATTAACCCAGGGAACCCTAAAAAGAGATGTCACGCAAGTTGTGTCCCTCCCATCACTTTTAAGTAGCATTGGCACTACTGAGTGGCTTTTTCCAGTCCCTCTGCCTCTAGGGTTTGAGCAAGGCCAGCGCAAGACATTCTGCCCCCTGAGGCAAAGGGGCTTTTGAAAGAAGCAGGTAGTCTGAGGTTCTGCAGAACCTCCCAGCTGACCATGCCTTGCTCTGGTGAAGAATCCTGGGGAACCAAGGTAATTTGGCAGACGGGGGCATTTGGGACCAGGGGATCCAAATATTTTCTGTGCCTCTGCCATTTTCCAGTGTCCAAAAATAGCTCTTAAATTTTAAGAGTAGCACAAGCGCTCTCTGGGGCCACCTCACTAGAATATATCACTGCAGAAGGACCTTGCTCATAGCAAGTCCTGGGTGGTCCAGTGCTACCAGCAAGACCTATGGGAGCACTGCTGGTCCATTTGCTCCTGGGGCACTAGGTGGTGGGCATGTGCAGGGCAGACTGGCATAGGGTGTGCACATTTGCCACCCCTCCCAGTCCACTGCCTGAGGCAACAGTTGCTGGGTGGTTAACAAATGGACTGGCCTTATTTGGGCAAGTGTGTGTGTGAGAGAATTTGGAAAGGCCCTTAGAAAATGCCAAAAATGTGTTGGTAAGGCCACATGAGATTTAGAAAGCTGCTTGAGTGATGTGGGTGTCTGCCACAGTCTGCAGTTCCTTTTGTGATCCAGTTCCTGCTGCTTCCATCTGTGCACTTCAAGGGCTCTCCTGTCTGTCTGTGCCTCCCACCCTCCTCTCTCTCTCTCATGCCCACATGAGACCCCTTCTCCCCTCCCATGGCGCTAATACTGCATGGGCCAGAAGAGGCAGGCTGAGCATGATTCGCAGGCTGAACACATTTTGGATTCAGAAGGGTTAATTCCATAGCCAGCTTTAAAGCAGGGTGCCTGTCGTCTTAGCTACTTGAAGCTGTATGGGCAAGTGGTCACTGGCTGGCATTGCCTTGATTCTCTGAAGGGACGATCACAGCAAAGGGAAATCCTAAGGTGTCAAGGACTTGTTGGTCTTCAGATCAGCTGTCCCCAGAAAGAGCCTGTTAGCTTCCACCTGTCTGGGCCGTTGCTTTTCAGGCACAGGCTGTTGTTGCAGCAGCTTGATCTCCTCCCAAGCCCTTGGGGGCCCCCCAACCATAATACTGTAAAGCCGTGTAAATGGTGAGGTAATGGGAATGGAAAGTTGTGGAGTGGGAAGGCACCTCCTCTGCCTGCTTTTGGGCAGGGTGTATTGCAGCTAGGAAGCAGCAGTCCCCAGCAAGTCTATGTTCTTTGCTGTTGGCCTTTCCTGGGATGAAGGAAAGGCCCTTTTGGGCTCTGGGCAAGGCAGTTCTTTCAACCTTTGCCTCACTGACTGCATTTTCCTAACTTTCTGTTCTTCTTCTGGTTAGTTTCCTTTAATTGGAGGAGGCCACCTCCTCCTCTTTCTTAAACCCAAGAAATTCAAATGAAGGCATTTTAAATGTCTACTCAGATTTGTGTGAAATTATTTTCATGTAGCTAAAGCTAGATTTTACACTTTCTTCTTTTCTCCCTGCGAGATTTGCAACTCCAGGCCAGCCGGAGAGTCTTTGGTCCCTTCCACATGACCTGTTCACTGAGCCTTCGTTCTGACTTGTGTCCAGGATGGGTAATGGACATGGTGTCATCCAGCAATCACCCCATGCTCTCCTGTGTCTTTGGCCATCATGCTCCTTCTCCTGAAAAGTCTGGTTTTAAGGGCAGTGGGAATTTGGTTTGTGACTGAATCCCCCCCGCTCTGTTGCAGGAGGCAGATCAAAACACTGCCTTACAGGAATGAACTTGTCCCTCCTTGCTGCAGGCACATTGAAGAGAAGGAAGCAAGGCCTGTGGGGCAGGAGATCTGCTACTCAGAAGGGCTTGGGTTTCCACCCTTTGGCGCCTGCCACCTCTGGGCGATGGGCCTGGGGAGCAGAGCTGGAGGAGCCTCCCCCCCCTTGAGACCTGCAGATGAGCTGCTGCCTGGAGTCCCAGTCTAGGAGCACTGTTGGCCTGGGACATTCCCATCAAACCACAAAAGATTATTTTAAACAACATTAATATGTTTTCTTTTTAAAATTATGCTTTCTTGAACAATCAACACAACTGAAATTTTAAGTGTTTAAAGAATACAAAAATTATTAAAGAATAAGAAATTAATAATGATAACAAAACAGGAACTTTAAAAACCATCCAGTAGATTAAACTCTGATTCAGGCAATTTGGTGGGGGGGGGGAGAAAGTTTCCAAATTGAAATCTTTTTCATTGCCAGAAAGTACTTTTGCAGCTAAGTAAATGGATCTCAGCAAACCCCTGCTGACAGCTTCCTGTTGGGTACCCACCCCATGCAAGTTGGAAATCACAAGAAACTGGCTGTAGACCCTCGTATTGGGGAGAGATGGCTGATAGGTTGCTTGCCCTAATTGGCACTTGGGCAGGGAGGATAGTCTGCTTTCATGGCAGCCAGAAATCCTCTCCAAAGCTGGATGCTCCACCGACCAGCCTGGCTGTGCCTTCTGAAAAGCAGGGCTTCTGTCAGAACCGTAATCAGGTTAATTTGCTCTGACATTGGTCTGAGTCTCTGCACACGCAGAACCCTCTTTCCTTGAATTCTTAGATTTCGCCTCACTTCAATAGGAAGTCCAGAACTGTTCAGCAGAATTCTTTCTCTTACGATGAAAACTGACCTACAATAAACATTGGACAACTCATTTCTGCAGAGAGATTCTAAGATGAAATTTCAGGGGACTCCCACTTTGCTGCTTTGTCTGTGTTCACCACCCCTAAAACAACTGCAGCTTTAAAAACGTTTTTTAAAGACAAAATGATGCTATTACTTTGTATTGAATCTAATTCCTTAAAAAGAAATCCCTTCCCCAATCCCTGACAAATCCTTACTGCATAGCAAATTCAGCCTGACAAACATTATTGCACATGTAAGATATGAATGTGGAGGGCAATCTGTAATCTACCCTTTCCCCTCCCTCCTCTCGCCCCCCTCCCCTTTCTGGAATTTTTGTTTAAATTCATTTCTCAATGCTTGGTTGGAAGACTGTGACAAAAGCTCATGAAAAGTGAGTGTTATTTTTTCTTTTTTAAAATATGTAAAGTGCAGTCTTCTGTATTCATGCATATTGTATATATCTGTATATGTTTTACTGAGCAACTAAATAACAATAAATATGATGTTAATGGTGACTATTGGATATTTTTGCCTTAAATTGTGTATATCTTCTCTCCTCCTCCGATGTTTTGGAGTGCTGCAGGGAGCGTGTTTCTTTGTCCTCTTCTCTGCTTGTTGGCTAGCTTTGCCAAAAGAGAGGGGCAAGGGCAACATGCACTCGCTTATCCAGAAGGGCTGGGTGGGTCTGGCCAAAGCTCATCTCTGCCTCTTGTGGCCCACAAGGGGGGTGGGGCCTCCTCCCGCCCAGCTGTAACATCTCAACACCCTTTCATAATGTGCTTGTTTGAGACCAAATGTTTCCAGCTTCTCCTCTCTAAATGGGGCATCCCCCCATCTTTTTCACTGCCACCCACATCTGTGCCAATCAAGGAATGCCATTTTGATGATTTTAACCTTTCCTTTCCGCAGATCTCCAAGAGTTAGAATCATAGAATCATAGAGTTGGAAGAGACCACAAGGGCCATCGAGTCCAACCCCCTGCCAAGCAGGAAACACCATCAGAGCACTCCTGACATATGGTTGTCAAGCCTCTGCTTAAAGACCTCCAAAGAAGGAGACTCCACCACACTCCTTGGCAGCAAATTCCACTGTCGAACAGCTCTTACTGTCAGGAAGTTCTTCCTAATGTTTAGGTGGAATCTTCTTTCTTGTAGTTTGGATCCATTGCTCCGTGTCCGCTTCTCTGGAGCAGCAGAAAACAACCTTTCTCCCTCCTCTATGTGACATCCTTTTATATATTTGAACATGGCTTTCATATCACCCCTTAACCTCCTCTTCTCCAGGCTAAACATGCCCAGCTCCCTTAGCCGTTCCTCATAAGGCATCGTTTCCAGGCCTTTGACCATTTTGGTTGCCCTCCTCTGGACACGTTCCAGTTTGTCAATGTCCTTCTTGAACTGTGGTGCCCAGAACTGGACACAGTACTCCAGGTGAGGTCTGACCAGAGCAGAATACAGTGGCACTATTACTTCCCTTGATCTAGATGCTATACTCCTATTGATGCAGCCCAGAATTGCATTGGCTTTTTTAGCTGCCGCGTCACACTGTTGGCTCATGTCAAGTTTGTGGTCAACCAAGACTCCTAGATCCTTTTCACATGTAGTGCTCTCAAGCCAGGTGTCACCCATCTTGTATTTGTGCCTCTCATTTTTTTTGCCCAAGTGCAATACTTTACATTTCTCCCTGTTAAAATTCATCTTGTTTGTTTTGGCCCAGTTCTCTAATCTGTCAAGGTCGTTTTGAAGTGTGATCCTGTCCTCTGGGGTGTTAGCCACCCCTCCCAGTTTGGTGTCATCTGCAAATTTGATCAGGATGCCCTTGAGTCCATCATCCAAGTCGTTGATAAAGATGTTGAATAAGACCGGGCCCAAGACAGAACCCTGTGGCACCCCACTAGTCACTCTTCTCCAGGATGAAGAGGAACCATTGATGAGCACCCTTTGGGTTCGGTCAGTCAGCCAGTTACAAATCCACTGAGTGGTAGCATAGTCAAGACCGCATTTTACCAGCTTCTTTACAAGAATATCATGGGGCACCTTGTCAAATGCCTTGCTGAAATCAAGGTAGGCTACATCCACTGCGTTCCCTTCATCTACCAGGCTTGTAATTCTGTCAAAAAACGAGATCAGGTTAGTCTGACATGACTTATTTTTCAGAAATCCATGCTGACTATTGGTGATCACAGCATTCCTTTCTAGGTGCTCACAGACTGTTTGCTTAATGATCTGCTCCAGAATCTTCCCTGGTATTGATGTCAGACTGACTGGGCGGTAATTATTTGGGTCCTCTCTTTTCCCCTTTTTGAAAATAGGGACAACATTTGCCCTCCTCCAGTCTGCCGGGACTTCGCCTGTTCTCCAGGAATTCTCAAAGATGACTGCCAGTGGTTCTGAAATCACATCTGCCAGTTCTTTTAATACTCTTGGATGCAGTTCATCTGGCCCTGGAGACTTGAATACATCTAGACTAGCCAAGTATTCTTGTACTATCTCCTTAGTTATTCTGGGCTGTGTTTCCTCTGCTGAATCATTTGCTCCAAATTCTTCAAGTCGGGCATTGTTTTCTTTATCGGAGAAGACTGAGGCAAAGAAGGCATTGAGGAGTTCAGCCCTTTCTGTGTCCCCTGTTTGCATTTCACCATCTTCTCCTCTGAGTGACCCCACTGTTTCTTTGTTCTTCCTTTTGCTACGAACATACCCATAAAAGCCTTTTTTGTTGCTTTTAACCTCTCTAGCAAGCCTGAGTTCATTCTGTGCTTTAGCTTTTCTGACTTTGTGTCTACACGTGTTGGCTATTTGTTTGAATTCCTCTTTGGTGGTTTCCCCCCTTTTCCATTTTTTGTACACATCCTTTTTTAATCTTAACTCAGTTAAAAGTTCTTTAGATAGCCACCCTGGCTTCTTTAGGCACCTTCCATGTTTCCGTCTCATTGGTATTGCCTGAAGTTGTGCTTTTACTATCTCCCTCTTAACAAACTCCCAGCCATCATGAACTCCCTTTCCTTTTAGTATTACTGTCCATGGGATCTCACCAAGCACTTCCCTAAGTTTTATGAAGTCGGCTTTCTTAAAGTCGAGAAATTGAGTCCTAGTATGCTTGGCTGCTCCTTTCCGCTGTATAGTAAACTTCAGAAGAGCATGATCACTCGCGCCTAATGATCCTTCCACTTCTACCCCACTAACCAGGTCATCAACATTGGTTAGGACCAGATCTAAAATGGCTGTTCCTCTTGTTGCTTCTCCCACTTTCTGGACAATGAAGTTGTCTGCAAGGCCAGTGAGGAATCTGTTTGACCTTATGCTCTTGGCTGAGTTTGACATCCAACAAATATCCGGGTAATTGAAGTCCCCCATTACTACTATCTCCCTTCCTTTTGCATGCTTGGCCATCTGTTCCAGGAAGGCATCATCTATGTCCTCCGTTTGGCTTGGGGATCTATAGTAAACTCCCACAATGAGGTCACTGTTATTCTTCTCTCCCTTAATTTTGACCCAAATGCTCTCACTTTGGCTTTGAGGTTCTAAATCTTGGATCTCTTCACAGGTATACACATCCCTGACATATAACGCCACTCCTCCTCCTTTCTTGTCTGGTCTGTTTCTCTGAAATAGATTGTATCCCTCCATTATTACATTCCAATCGTGGGACTTATCCCACCAGGTTTCAGTGATTCCTATTATGTCATATTTAGTTTGCTGTACCAAGAGGTCAAGCTCATCTTGTTTATTTCCCATACTTTGCGCATTAGTGTACAGACATTGAAGTCCATTAATCATTCCCCCGTGTCTCTTATTTAAGGATTTTTTCCTCCCACCACTAGGTCTGCGTGCTGTTTGCTCCATTCGGTCTATGACATTTGGATGATCATCTTCATCAATTGATAGACTCCTACCTTCAGGAGCACTGTCTCCCTCCCCCACATTAGTCAGTTTAAAGCCCTCCTGATGAGGTTTCTGAGATTTTTTGCAAAAACATTCCTCCCAACCGTTGTGAGGTGCAGCCCATCGCTTGCCAGAAGTCCATCTTCAAGAAACTGCATTCCGTGATCTAAGAATCCTAACCGTTCCTGTTTACACCATTTGCGAAGCCAGTTGTTCACTTCCACTATTTTTCCCTCTCTCCCTGGGCCACGTCGTTCAACTGGGAGGACAGATGAGATGACAATTTGTGCATTTAATTGCTTCAATTTCCTGCCCAGAGCCTCGTAATCTCTTTTGATCTTCTGGAGGCTATTGCTTGCAGTGTCATTGGTTCCCACATGAACCAAGAGGAAGGGGTATTTGTCAGTGGGTTTTATGATTCCTTGCAGTCGTTCAGTTACATCTTGGATCTTAGCCCCGGGGAGACAGCACACTTCCCGAGACATCTTGTCAGGCCCACAGATCACTGCTTCTGTTCCCCTCAGTAGGGAATCCCCTATATAGTTATAGCGATGCCATTGCTGTTAGCATAGCAGGCGGGCCAAATAAAGTAAAATCTGCAGGGCAGGTGTTTGCAGATACTGGGATCCATTGAGATCAAAGTGGTGAGGCAGAGTGGGAGCAGGAAAGTAGAGATAAGACGTGTCTCCGATAGTTTCTCTTGCAGCAGCACCTGCATCCCTCCTAGATCAGACTAAAGGTGTGTCCAGCCTCCACTTCCCTACAGTGGTCAAGCACATGCTGTCAGCAAACCTACAGACAAGACATGAGCACTATCGCCCCCTTGGGCCTGATCCAGCAGGCCTTTCTTCCGTTCTGGAAGTAGCGCACAGCAGTCACAACTGTAGCCTTGGAGAGGCTTATTGCCCATGAAGTTGTCTAATTGCCTTTTGAAAAGCCAACTTAAGTTGGTAGCCACCATTACAAAGCAAGCAGGTTCCATCATACTTCCTCTCAGTCTTGAATATCCCTCCACATACTTTCATGGGATGACCTCAGCTTCTAGTATTGGGATGGAGAAACCCAAAATGTCTCCATCCACCTTCTCCACACTATGCATTGCTTTATGGACCTCTATCATGTGCCCCCTTCGTTGCCTTTGAGGAAAGAAACAAAAAACTAAAAAATGTTGTTGCTTTTGCTGCTGTCTTGGACCAGGAGGATCTCCAAAATGTCTGATTCAGTTGGACAGGCTCCTCTCTGGAGGAGAGGAGGACAAAAGAGGCCCTTTTGTCTGGGCTATTCGGCCTCTTTAGCCTTTATTAGAAGACCTAGAACCTCTTTAGTACAGTGTGTTTGATAAAGGGTGGAACTCCTTTTAATATGCAGTAACTAGCAAAATGCAGACATTGTGTAAATTTGGGGGCTAAGAGCTAATCCTTTTGTTTTCCTCCTGAAAAACCTATGGGATTTCCGCGGATTGACGTTTGTGCCAATTTAGCACTAGAGAGCAGGTTTTCCATGGACAGCGGCACGGCAAAGGGGACACTGCTCAGACAGGTGCTTTCTAGCAGACAAGCAGAAGTGTGGCTGAGCCCTGAGTCTGTCTACAATTTCCCTCACATCCCTCCAAGTCCCAACCAGTTTTGGAGGCAATCCAGGCAGGCATGTCAGTGGGATGGATGGGGTCCAGTGGCTTGATAGGCATGCAGGTCATGATCTGCACGGATCAGCGGAGGAGAAGGCCCTCTGTCTCTGTGTGAACACCTGCCAGCGAGTGAGCCAGCTGGTGTGAGGGGGCCTGGATTGAAACATTTTAAAAAGAAATGCCCCATGGAAATCTCCCCCTAATAGTCGTGAAGAGCAGGTTTGCTCTGTGCCTGTTTGGTCCCCTGTTTCACGTGCTGCTAATTCAGGATGGGCATCTAGTCTCCTTCCTCCCAGGGGCATAGGTAAAGGGACCCCTGACCATTAGGTTCAGTTGTGGCCGCTCATCTTGCTTTATTGGCCGAGGGAGCCGGCGTACAGCTTCCGGGTCATGTGGCCAGCATGACTAAGCATGGCAAACCAGAGCAGCGCACGGAAACGCCATTTACCTTCCCGCCGGAGCGGTACCTATTTATCTACTTGCACTTTGACGTGCTTTCGAACTGCCAGGTTGGCAGGAGCAGGGACTGAGCAACAGGAGCTCACCCCGTCGTGGGGATTTGAACCGCTGACCTTCTGATCGGCAAATCCTAGGCTCTGTGGCTTAACCCACAGCGCCACCAGGATTTATTTTAGGGGGCAGGCTTTGTGTTGGAGGGGGCAGAACTGAGTTATTTACAATGCAATTGGATAGTTAAGTGTTTTTATTTAGGGGGGGCAGCTGCCCCACCCCCCTGCTACACCCACGCCTCCTCCCTACCAACCATCTCTTCTTTGAGTGGGACTGCCTTCCTTCTGCAGAGCGGGGGTCGGGGCAGGCAGCTGGCCTTCACACCACCGTTGGTCTATTGGGCGGCTGGTGCCTCCATGTTGTTTATGCACAGTCAGGTACATATTGGTGTGTATCTAATGTGGGTCTCCTGAGGGTCCGTTAAGGGCCCTGATGTAATTGTGCCTCCTGTTTGCTGATGGGATGATAATTTCACTGCCTGCCTTTTTGCAAACAACCCCGGTTTCCCAGTGCACGACCCCTGCCACGGAATCCTACCTTCTGAACAAAAAGTCCCCTATTCCCAGAGAGGCTGTGCTTTGGTGAGGAGCCTGTGGGGATTTAATAGGCTGAGGTTAACTGACACAGGATCTTCTGCTCTGAGGTTGGGGGGGGGGCAGCTGCTCTCCATGCCCTTTTATCCTCTGCAAAATGCACCCCCACCCCACCCCCACTTTCCCCATTATAATGCTGGGATTCTTCTAGCCTGCAAGAAAACTTTGCTGTGTAAATTTGCTCTTTGTGAAGAGCTCTTTGTTTAACCGCATTGTGAGAATTTTCTGGGGACAGAGAGGAGCTCTAGCCCCTGCTCCCCCACTGAATAAAATCCAGCACATTACCACATTCTTCAATAAGTGCAAGGCTGCAGGGAGTTGGACGGCCCTACCCTGCAGCCCTCCTCCTTCTTGGTGGGGCTTTTTTCATTAACCCCCTGCTGCCTAACCCAAACACACAGCAATGTTTTGTTAGCGCCCCAGGACAAGCAGAGGCCTTTTGTGGCTGGAGGAGGGAGCTGGGTCTGGAGGAGGCAGCAGCTACAAAATGCGACCCTGTGTTTTTGAACAATCTGCTTTTGGTGGGCCTGATGAGAATACAAGAGAGGGGCAAAGGCTAGAACTGAGGGGCTCACCAAAGCCAAGTCACAGCTTCTGAATCGCAGCAAAGGGAGGCCCAGGGGTGCAACTTAGGGAGCAAAATGGCTTTCTGCAGAGGTGAACCCAGTGGTCCCATAGGTGGTTGGACCTTGCATTTTTACACTGCTGTACACGCCAGAGAGCGGGCAGGGATGCATTTGCTTAATGTGCACTCCCTGATTCCTCATTCTGTGCCTGAAACCTCCCCCTCACAATGCTTACTCTGTGAAGGTGTCATTTGCACATGCGCTGTTCCCTCCTCAAATGTCCCCAGCGCAGTTTCACCGCAGGATGGAAGCTGCTTTGAGGGAAAACTCATCAAATAGCAGTATTTCTCAAGGATGTACACAATTTGTGTGGATGGGGCTACCTTCATGCATACACTGAGTTTGGTGTGGTGGAGCCGTAGTACAGTGGTACCTCGGGTTACGTACTTAATTCATTCTGGAGGTCCGTTCTTAACCTGAAACTGTTCTTAACCTGAAGCACCACTTTAGCTAATGGGGCCTCCCACTGCCGGCACGCGGTTTCTGTTCTCATCCTGAAGCAAAGTTCTTAACCCGAGGTACTATTTCTGGGTTAGCGGAGTCTGTAACCTGAAGTGTACGTAACCCGAGGTGCCACTGTAAATGTTTGTGTATACACAGCCTACAAGTATCCATTGGCAGCTGAGGGCTGACTGGGTGAAGACCTGCAGAAGATGGGCAAATTTCCCCTCGGACCATGGCTTGGTCAAGGCGAAATGCCCTTCTCCCTGGTTCAGTCTGCTTTAGGACCAGAAGGATCAATGGCCCCAGCAGCTTTGCTTCTCATAGGAGGGGGGGGGCACCCTGGGAAGCTGTCAACCAATGAGGAGCCTTATAGCATCACCTGCCTTTCAAGTGCTCACATTTGCACATGTACTCACAAGGTGCCTTTTTGAGGCAGTGGAGGTGGGAGATCCCTCATCCGCCTTATGGATGAAGCTTGCCTGTTCCCCATTAGGAGGAGAGGCTGGCTCTCTTTCAGGGACTTAAGAGGAGAGCATTGGGTGGAGTTGTCAGGCGGGCAGAGGGTCCTCTTCCTGTGAGCAATGCATGGCTTCTCTACTTGAGCCACCTGCTCCCTGCCATAAGGGGCTCCAGGCACCAGAATATCCTGGCCTGTGGAGGGTGCATGCCTGGGGTGCACCATTGAGGAAACAGGGTTGCCTGTGCTTGGGGTATGTGCAGAGCACCAGGCGAAGGAATGTTCCCTAAATTGAGGTCCCCATGGAAGATGCTTCTGCTCTTGCTTCTTAAGGGGGAGGAAGAGGTATGCGAGGCAAGGCTTCTTCCAGGATAGGTGGGGAGCTTGACCCCTCTGTGCCCTCCTGTACGAAGCCCCCTTTTTGCATCTATAGGAGAAGCAAGCAGTGGCCCTTCAGGGTTCCTGATCCCACAGTAGCCCTTTCGCTCTGGCCCAGCTTGGTGCGGAGTCAACAGGGCTCAGCCGCAAGGCTAAACTGGGAACAAGGAGCCCTTCTGGGGGGGGGGGGCAGAGAGGCCCTTCCTGGGAGGTGAGGTGGACAGTTTGACCTCTCTCATGTATCCTGGTTCCTTGTGAGGTTCGCCTTCAGGACTTGAAATATGCAAATATGGGATTCGTTTGAAGTGGAAAGCTGCCTGGCCATTTTCATCAGAGAAGGGGGATCTAAGAGAGGAGTTTAGAAACTCCCGTTGTGCTGTGATCCCTGTTCAATTGGTCTGAGACCCCATTTGTAGGTCTCTGGTGTCCTGTCTGCTTCTCGAGAATGCCTTACCTCCAGACCGCAAAACTTGGAAAGAAAGACAGTGAGTAGTTAAGCTATGGAACTCACCTCCACAAGAGGCAGCAGTGATGGCCCCCAACTTGGATGGCTTTTGAAGAGGATTAGGCAAATTCATGGAGGAGAGGGCTTTTGAAAGCTACTAGCCGCAATGGCTATACTCTGCCTCTGTGTATCTGAAGAAGTGTGCATGCACACGAAAGCTCATACCAAGAACTAACTTAGTTGGTCTTTAAGGTGCTACTGGAAGGAAAAAAAAATTTTGTTTTGACTATGGCAGACCAACACGGCTACCTATCTGTAACTGGATCCATGGTCAGAGGCAGTGATGCTTCTGAATACCAGTTCCTGGAAACCTCAAGAGGGGAGAGGGCTCATGTGCTGGGAGCCTGCTTGTGGGCATCTGGTTGGCCACTGGGAGAACAGGATGCTGGACTAGATGGGCTGTTGACTGATGAAGTGTGAGGGGCTGGTGCTGAGCATTTACCACCCTCCCTCTATCTGTGGTCCTTTTTCCAAGGAGCAAAATGGGTGGTTTGTTTTTTCAGCCAGGGATTGCTGGTCTACTCCAGAGAGATGATTTCAGTACAGCACCTGCTGCATCTTAGATGATTTAGGCGAGGGTAGGGGTGGGATATGTTGTCCATCTAGCCCAAAGATCTTCAGTTGTGTCCAGAATAGCAAAGGAAGATGATACTCCAGTGCCCCCCTCCTCCAGCCTCTTTGACCTTCTAGTATCAAAAAATCATGACAATAATTGGCCTATTGACTTTAGTTTAGTGTTATTTATTTTGTCATAAAGAATTCTAGGTCACTTTTCATTAAAAAAAAAGGGGGGGGAGCTCCCAAAATGGTTTACTACAATAAAATGATATCATAGTAATAAGAAACCATAAAACAATAAAAGCTTTCATTACAGTACTGTACTGGAATCAAAAGCTGGAATTACTGGTCAGGGGCACAGGCCCTTGTAACAACTTTCCTCAGGGTCATCTCTACTGGAAATAGCCTACCCCCCACTGTGATGCTGTCTATAGGTCTCTGGGGCCAGAACTGATGACCGCTCAGCCCCACCCAACTCTGCCTCCTGACAGCTTTTGCAGCAGGTGTTGCAGATCAAGGTAAGGACCAGTGGGAGGCAAGGTGGACAGCCATTTCTGAGATCCTCATGCCTGCTCTCCTGGTGGGCCCAAGTCCCTGTGCTGGCATCCTTAGTAATGTCCATGGCCAAACTGTGGTGGCTGTTCCCTGATATACATGGCTGATCTCCAAGCAGGCGGGTGGACAGACATGCCCCCCCCCCCCGTCCCAAGCCCCCTCTCAGCTGCTTGGGCTGCCTCATTGAAGCTGGGCCTGGAAGCAACCCAATAGTGCCAGGTACCTGTTGTACTGATAACCCAGGCATTTTTGTCTTCTTTTCAGTAGTTAAGGAGCTTCCCTTGCTCAGTGACATTGGGCTCCAAACCTGGCCAAAGGTCTTCTCTAAGGTCACACACTCCTAGCCCAGAATGCCTGTGTGAAGACCCTCAGGGGCTGATTCCATGTGCAATAGTGAGCTGGCGAAAGCACCCAGCACTTGGAAGCCACTTTTGCATTTGACATGCCTCAGGCAGTGCAGGGTCACACCCACCCTGCTGCTTCCCACCAGACCCCAGTGGAAGGCAGTCCTTCCCCTGAACTTGCAAATACGAATGTTTCCTGGCCACACAGAGCCTCTTGCTGTTAGGCTCCCACACTCCTTAGCCCTCCTGGAAGGAGCAAGAGAGCAGGGCTGGGGAAGTGGGCTACATCAGCAGCAGCAGCAGCTGTTGGGCAGACAGGGCTCCACCCACCATGGCATCACCAGGAATTGGCCCCTCAGTCTTCCAGGGCATGAGCCCCAGTAACAGGGGAGAGGAAGGGCCGTTGTAGCTCAGCAGGAGAGGCACTGGGCTTTGCAGGCCCAGACAGCATCTCCAAGCAGACCTGGGAAAGGCTTCTGCCCCAGAAAGTCCTGGCTGCCCATCAGTGTGGACGAAGTGAACCTCGCTTGATGGGCCAAAGGTCTGGCTTGGGAGAAGGCAGCTCCTACGTTCTTACAGAGATCTGAAGAAGTGTATCTGAAGAAGTGTGCATGCACACGAAAGCTCATACCAATAACTAACTTAGTTGGTCTCTAAAGTGCTACTGGAAGGAATTTTTACATTTTTTTTCTTACAGAGAATGTCATCTTGGAGAGCCGCATGATCTCCCTCCCTGGCTGGGCACTTTCTACTCATTCCTGTGGGGTGTGTTATTACTAGAGCAGTTGAGTACAACATTTTCCTGTTGCCTAGAACGGAGACAGAGGGGAATGTGGCTCCAGACAAGGAGGACTTCCTGTCCTACCTGCTCTGGAGCTTCCTCCCCTTGTGTGTGACCAGGTAGATGGGCATGACCCTAGCTGACCACATCAAGGGCTGGCCACGCAACCATCTCTCCCTTGGTCTCTTGCTCTCCTGGCTCTTAGCCAGCGCATGGCTCAACCTTCACATAGGATGGAGCCCACAGGCAGAAAGTCTGAGATGTAGCCCAGGCTTCTTTTCACTGTAGCCACAAGTTAGAGCCTGTCTTCAGAGTTACTACTGTGAACTGAAGGTGAGTAAAACTTGATTCTTACTTTTAAAGAAGACTGTGTTGTGTTATTATTATTTTAAGAGGGAAATAAAGGGGAAACTTACCAGGAACAAGCCAGACTGGATTGCTTAATTAAAGGATTCTAACGAATCATCATGGGGTCATGAAGAGTTGGACACAACTAAACAACAACAACGAATCATCAACTTGCTTCCAATAAGTTGCAAAGGGAATGTGCTCTGCTGTTTACTCACTAGAGTGAGTGAGGAGGAATAATATCAAAACAATATATCCTCTCCTACCTTCCTTAACATTCCCACAATTCCTGGGCTTAAGCACACACTGAGGTATTTATAGAGGCTTCAAGCTCAGCTCTTTCAGTGAAACAGTTGGACAAGATCCAGTGCCAAAGTCACCATATAAATAAGTCCCCTGAGCAGATGGCTCCTAATTGGGAAGACTTGGGAGAAGGACCCTGGAAGGTATTTTGGGCTCCAGCCTGGCTTGGCCTCTCTGCCCCTCTGGAACAGGAGGAGATGAGGCAGACGGATCCAAAGGCAACTTGCCCCAACCCTGGATCACCTTCCGTTTCCCAAGCTTTGTTGGGTGGCTTCCAAGGGTCACGTTACAAGAGAAGAGCCCTGGCAGGTCAGCGCAAAGAAGAAGCCGCAACTGGCAGGACAGGAGTGTGGCTCTCTCGGCTTGTGGGTCCAGGGGTGGGGGTGGGGGTGGGAGGGAGGGCATGTTGCCTCCTCTGAACCTCACAGCTCACCACGTGATGTGACTCACCAGCCTGTGGTGACGAGCTCATGGAAGCATCCTTTCCTGGCTCCTTCAGTGACGGAGACATATATATATGTAAAGAGAGGGACTAAGGTGCTGAACCGCAACCAAAGTTTATGAGGCAGACATGCAAGAATGGCTTAAAGTTAAGGAAAATGTATTTATTACAACACTTTTCATGAGCAAGTTATCATTTTGTCAAACTTTATTAGGGAAAGTAATTAATGGGCTGTAAAAGGTGCCAGTGCGTAGCCAGGGAAAGAGCAAGCCCCATGCAAATTGACACTTGCGAGATTTATGGCCCCCTGTCCCCCATTTATTAATATGGAGAATGCACATGAAGTTGGCTGTAGCCAAGAGGTGACCTCAGGAAGAGCCGCTTGCAGTGCCTTCATGCGAGGGATGCCCCAAAGGCTCCTCCTCTTCCTCCTTGGGGCCTCTCTGCACACACACTCTGGCCCAGAGTCCTCTTCCTCAGGCAGGCCAAAGCGTCAAAATTGACACTGTGTTGCTCCCTGCACTGTCCTTTCCCTGCCTCGCAACCAGTGGGTCTGTTGCTGTTGTGATAGCAAACATGGCCATGTGAGCATCACTGCAGAGAACATGAGCAATGTTGTGCATTGCTCAAACATGCCACACTTTGCCCTTCTGGCAATCTTTCGAAACGTTTGGGGTCCTGAGCTCCCTGCTTCACCACCGCCATGCATGCAAGGAAGTGGGCCCACCTCATCAAGGGGTTTGAAACAGTTTCTGAAATACATTTTGGCACTTTACTGGCATGTTTCCCTGCTGCACAGGTAGCTGGACTTAAAAAGAAATGCACAGTGAAGACGAGATGCAAGAGTGAAGCCACTCCCAAATGCTCCTGCTTGCCTTTTGTGCTCACCTGTGCAGACCAGGCAGAGGCTGAGCACTGAAAGGGACCACTATATAAACAGCTCCTGGGCAAAGGTAAAGGTAAAGGACCCATGGACGGTTAAGTCCGGTGAAAGGCGACAATGGGGTGTGGCGCTCATATCGCTTTTCAGGCTGAGGGAGCCGGCGTTTGTCCACAGACAGCTTTCTGGGTCGTGCCAGCAGGACTAAACTGCTTCTGGCGCAATGGAACACCATGACAGAAATCAGAGCGCACAGAAACACTGTTTAGCTTCCTGCCGCAGCGGTACCTATTTATCTACTTGCGCTGGTGTACTTTCAAACTGCTAGGTTGGCAGGAGCTGAGACACAGCAACAGGAGCTCACCCCATTGCAAGGATTTGAATCACCAACCTTCCAATCGGCAAGCCTGAGGCTCGGTGGTTTTAGAGCACCCCTTTAGTCTCTCATGAGGACTGATGGGACAAGAAGCCTGAGTGAAACTGAATCTGCTTCTGCAACACTGACTGGGCTGCATTTGGAAAATTCTCTCCCAGGCATCCAGCAAAGGATGCCTCAGCATTAGCCATTGCTGGATTCCTGGTGAATTACAGAGCACAAAAGCAAAGCCCTGCAGCCTGGCTTTTTTATTCTTCAATTAGGGAACGCAGTGGATGTAGCTTACCTTGATTTCAGCAAGGCATTTGACAAGGTGCCCCATGATATTCTTGTAAAGAAGCTGGTAAAATGCGGTCTTGACTATGCTACCACTCTGTGGATTTGTAACTGGCTGACTGACCGAACCCAAAGGGTGCTCATCAATGGTTCCTCTTCATCCTGGAGAAGAGTGACTAGTGGGTGCCACAGGTTCTGTCTTGGGCCCGGTCTTATTCAACATCTTTATCAATGACTTGGATGATGGACTCAAGGACATCCTGATCAAATTTGCAGATGACACCAAACTGGGAGGGGTGGCTAACACCCCAGAGGACAGGAACACACTTCAAAACGACCTTGACAGATTAGAGAACTGGGCCAAAACAAACAAGATGAATTTTAACAGGGAGAAATGTAAAGTATAGCACTTGGGCAAAAAAAATGAGAGGCACAAATACAAGATGGGTGACACCTGGGTTGAGAGCAGTACATGTGAAAAGGATCTAGGAGTCTTGGTTGACCACAAACTTGACATGAGCCAACAGTGTGACGCGGCAGCTAAAAAAGCCAATGCAATTCTGGGCTGCATCAATAGGAGTATAGCATCTAGATCAAGGGAAGTAATAGTGCCACTGTATTCTGCTCTGGTCAGACCTCACCTGGAGTACTGTGTCCAGTTCTGGGCACCACAGTTCAAGAAGGACACTGACAAACTGGAACGTGTCCAGAGGAGGGCAACCAAAATGGTCAAAGGCCTGGAAACAATGCCTTATGAGGAACGGCTAAGGGAGCTGGGCATGTTTAGCCTGGAGAAGAGGAGGTTAAGGGGTGATATGAAAGCCATGTTCAAATATATAAAAGGATGTCACATAGAGGAGGGAGAAAGGTTATTTTCTGCTGCTCCAGAGAAGCGGACACGGAGCAATGGATCCAAACTACAAGAAAGAAGATTCCACCTAAACATTCTTGGTAGGGGTTTCGTCAGGATGTCAGCAGTCATCTCTTGGGTGCTGCAGTAGGATAGCTCCACAAGTCCATCCTGGATCATCTGGCGTATGTAGTGGTATTTAACCCCAATGTGTTTTGTTCTGGCCAGGAACTTCTCACTCTGCGTCAGCTTCAGGCAACTTTGATTGTCCTCCAGCAAGCTGACAGGCCCTTTTCTCACCAACCCAAAGTCCTTTATGAGTTGATCAAGCCAGGCGATCTCTCTGCAGGCTTCTGTTGCTGCAACGTATTCTGATTCTGTGGAAGATAATGCTACACAGCTCTGTTTATAACTGCCCCATGCAACAGGTCCGTCCCCAAACATGAAAACATGACCACTTGTTGATTTATAATCAGCATTATCCCCAGCCCAATCCGCATCAGTATACCCAACCAACTTAGGGTCTCTGACGGCTGGTAACCTTAATTTACAATTCATGGTACCCTTCAAATATCGCACCACCCTCTTTACACCTGCCCAATCATGCTCAGTGGGAGAATTCACTTTTCTGCTAAGAATCCCCACAGCATTAGCTAAGTCAGGTCTACATGTGGTAACTAAATACAAAAGTTTACCAATCGCCGACCTGTAGTCATTGTTGTCTGGCAACTGCTTCGAATCCTGCTGATTCTTCAGGAAGTCAGTGGCCATCGGTGTAGCAACTGGATGTGCGTCTTGCATCTGCATGTGCTCAATTAGCTCGTGGATCTTCTGTCTTTGGCTGAGAAGAAATGAGCCGTCCTCTTCTCTTTCCACCTGGATCCCGAGGTAGTACTGGACATCTCCTAGCTCCTTGACCTCCACCTCTTTGCTAAGGTGCTTTACTATCTGTGTATAGTCTTTCTCACTTGCTGTGGCAATAATCAGGTCATCAACAAATGCTAGGATATATGAGAATTGTCCATTATTTGACTTACTGTACAAGCACTTGTCAGCGTCACCTTGCTTGTACCCAAGTTGCGTCAGCATTTTATGCAACTTCTGGTTCCAGGCTCTGGCAGCCTGTTTAAGTCCATAAAGTCCTTTCTGGAGTTTGCACACTAAATGTGCCTCATGTGGTTTTACAAAACCTTTGGGCTGTTTCATGTAAATTTCTTCAGAAATCTGCCCATGTAGAAAAGCGGTAGCAATGTCTATGTGTTTCACTCTCATTTTCTTGGAGGCCGCAATGCTTAAAAGCATTCTTACGCTGCTGTACCTCACGGTTGGTGCAAAAACTTCATCATAATCTTCACCAAAACGCTGTGAAAATCCCTGTGCTACAAGTCTAGCTTTGTAGCGCTGCACTTCTCCTTCTGACCCCTTCTTAACCTTGAAAACTCATTTACTGCCAATGGCCTTCTTACCGGGAGGCAGCTCAGTGAGTGTCCAGGTCTTGTTCTGATGCAGTGCATCCATCTCCTCCTGTGCGGCCTTCCTCCAGAGACTGGCTTCTGCAGCTGGCATCTCCTGTATCTCTTCCCAAGTGGAAGGTTCCTGTGGAAACGCCGACCCTGCAAAGTAGGACAACCGTAATGGTGGGACACCTTTGTTGGTTCTGGACGAGCGCCTGACCTCTGGTTCTGCGACCGCATCAGCTTCCTCATCCTCCTCCAGCGCAGGCATGTCCCCATCTGAGTCCTCATCTTCGTCTCTGGTGCCGCCAGGGTTCTGGTCCTCTGCGTCTTCTGGTGCATCGCCTGTAGGGGGCGCTGTAACACTCGAAGGCAGATTATTACTTTGTGGGGTATCAAAAGGGAAATATACAAACTCTTGAGTCCTTTCTGACTCATCGGAAGAGTCCACAACAGTGTTCTTAGTGTCTACTTTTCCATATTCATCAAAATAAACCGCATGGTATGCATTTGTCTTACCAGTTTGTAAGTCCATAATTCTGTATCCTTTGCCTCCAGAGGCGTATCCCACAAGGATACCTGCTTTTGCCCTGGAGTCAAGCTTGTGTCTGTGTTCCTTGGGCACGTGGAAGTAACACGGACTTCCAAACACACGTATGTGCGACAGATTGGGAGCTTTCCCATGCCAAAGTTCAAATGGTGTGCGCTCTGCACCTTTAGTTGGCAGTCTATTCTGCAAATAGACTGATGTGTATACTCCTTCGGCCCACAGCTTCTGTGGCAAACATGCATCCTTTAGCATGCACCTTGTCATGTCCATAATGGACCTAAACTTTCTCTCAGCTATGGCATTCTGCTGTGGTGTGTAAGGAATTGTGGTTATGTGTGCAATTCCTTCCTTGGCGAGGAGAGCCTGCATTTCATTTGAGCAGTACTCACCTCCATTGTCGCTCATTAGCACAGCTGGAGCTCTTTGGAATTTGTTCTGGACCATGGCAATGTATTCCTGGAGTTTGTCCACTGTCTCACTCTTCTCTTTGAGGAAATATACAACACAAAATCTTGAAAAGTCATCCAGAAATATTAAAATATATCTATTCTTTCCCAGTGAGGGAACATTCATGGGTCCACATATGTCAGTGTGCACTATGTCAAGCACTTTGTTGCTTCTTTGTTCTGCACAACGTGGAAATGAAGGTTTTACAGCCTTCTCAGTAATACAGCTTATGCACTTTGTTGGAGCTTTGTTGCTCTGCTTTACCTGCAAACCTCTTACGAGATCTCTTTTCTGTAGATCCAGAATGACGTTGGTGTCCCTGTGTCCAAGCCTTCTGTGCCATAGGTCCAGATCTGCTTCATCCTTCTGGCTGGAATGTGCCACTTTTGCAGACTGGTTCTCTGAAAGATCAAGCTCATATACACCATTTATTAGCTTTGCTTGAGCAAACACTTTGCCATTTCTAGTCACTTTACATTCTCCATTTCCAAATGTGATCTGGAAACCTTTCTTGTCCAATGTGGGCACGCTGATTAAATTGCAGCTCAGCTCTGGAACATACAAAACTCTAGAGATTGTGTTCTCAGTGCATTCATTGTTTATATTGCATTTCAGACTCATGGAACCTGCACCTTTTGCTTTAACAATGTTTCCATCTGCAATTTCAATTTCAGATCCTTCTTCATCCTCTATCTCATTAAAATAGTCCTTTTTATGACAAAAATGGGAGGATGCACCTGAATCCAAAATCCATTTATTACGTTTATTTTCACGATTCTGGACAGTTAAATTCCTTTCTTGCAGTAGCCATGTGCATTCACATTTCCCCTTCTTTTCCCCTTTTGGCTGAAAGGGGTGGGGTTTCTTCGCTTTAGGAGCTCTGCAATTCTTTGCAATGTGTCCTTCTTTGTTACAATTGAAACAAATCACTTTCTTGGGCATCTCTTTGGACTTTGTAAATTGCCTAGATGCATAACTGCTGTCTTTGCTTCTAGCATTTCTCACTGGAGATTCAGCTCTATCTCTGCATTCTTCTTTTAAATAACCAATCAAGTCTTTAAAAGTCAGACCTTGTCTATGTTCCATCAAACTTACAAATGCGCTAAAGCGTGGTCCAAGTGATGATAACAAAAATGCTATCTTTGTATCTTCATCAAAAGCTTTGGGAGTCAGATCAATTCTTTGAATAATCTCAGTAAACTTGTTGATGTGCTCTGTAAATTCCTCTTTTGAATTCATCCTCAATCTGGTTAATTTACACACCAAGTTTCTGAAGCAGTTTATGCTAGATTCTCCATACACTCGCTCAATATCTCTTAAGATTTGAGATGCATCATCTGTACTATTTATTAATGATAGCTGCTCATCACGAAGTCCACTCAAAATTATGTGTCTAGCTTCGCTGTTCATGTGTTTCCAAGCACTTATCTTGGCTAAATCCTCCTCAGACGATCCTGTAGGCTGAGGCTCTAAAGCTTCCAAAATGTGCTTATAATCTAAACATGCTATCAAGCGCTGCTTCCAGTGTATGAAATTGTATTCATTCAGCACAGGCATTCCTAGCTTTGCATCACTATCAAAAGCTGCTCTAGCCATCTTAAAATCCAAAATTTGAAAATTCTTCAAAATTCTCAAAATTTTAAAATCAAAATCTCAAAAATCTCAAAATACAAAACAATTCTTCACTGCCTTGGGTCACTGTGAACTCTGAGGGAAGGGGGGGGGGTTTGCTTAATCCCCACTGCACAATGGAACAAAGGACCATGTGCTTACCAGGAAGTTAACTCAGAAAAATACTACTCAACTTAAAATCACAATTCAACGCAATCCTTCAAAAATACGCAGAAATATGCAATACTGGGCCCATAACCCTTTGTGGGAATGTTCAGGGGTGCAGGAGAGGATATATTGTGAGATTATATCCTAATCCAACTTGTGCTAACAAGTTCCCAAAATATCAGCAGAGTTTATAGACATTCCCCTTTAAGTTCGCAACGGTAACGTGTGCACAGGTTCGCTAGAACCTCTATAATAATTACTCTGGTAATTTCCCCTTTGTTCCCTCTTAAAATACAAGACACAACACAGTCTTCATAAAAGTATAAAAGAGTTTACTCACGTTCTGTTCACAATATGATCCCAGAAGGCACACAGGCTTAAAAAGGTAAAATACATTTAGAATCTATCTTGTAGCAAGATAGTCCTTATCTCCTCTCTTGGCTGGGAGCCAAGAGAGCATCCTTAGATGTTTCCTCATGGAAGGAAGATGGCAGAGAGAGAGAGTGGCTGCCTGCCCTGTGCTTTTGTCATTACCTGCACAGGTGAGGCCACACCCACCTCTGGTCACATGCGGAGGAAGTCCGTCCCCAGGAAGTTTACCTGCTTGCTGGACAGACATCCCTCCCCATGTTCTAACATGTACACTCTAGGAATGTTGTCATTGACTGCTCCTGTGTTTACATCCCACAAACATTAGGAAGAACTTCCTGACAGTAAGAGCTGTTCGACAGTGGAATTTGCTGCCAAGGAGTGTGGTGGAGTCTCCTTCTTTGGAGGTCTTTAAGCAGAGGCTTGACAACCATATGTCAGGAGTGCACTGATGGTGTTTCCTGCTTGGCAGGGGGTTGGACTCGATGGCCCTTGTGGTCTCTTCCAACTCTATGATTCTATGATTCTATGATTCAATTATGTAACAGAATGCATATACCATTTGGTTGCAGCAAAACATAAGCACTTTACAAGAAATGTTAAAATGATGAATGAAAAAGGTTTTGTAATGGTTATAGGGGTTGCTCGTGCGTAAGTTGCTGCCACTCCTGGCTAGGTTGCCTAGTTAAACCTTTTCTGTCTGGACAGCCCTTCACTTCGTGGCTGCTTCAGTCGCTAGCAGAATCCATCAGTGGGCGTTTCTTGAACCTCTTCCAGCATAGAAGTTCTTTGACGCCAAGTCTCCGCCTACTCTCCCTGCGCGGAAGTCTTCTGCACAGGGTGGGTGTGGGCAGCGGAGGACCTGTGCTCTCCCCGCTGGTCTCCGGCGAGGAGTCCTGGAGCCCTCTCGCCGATTCCCCCATCTGCCCCCCTTTCTCCCTGGTGTCACGCTGATTTCCTTCCACAGCCGATGAGCTGCCTCTCTCCCTGCTGGGCCCTTCTCCAGCATCGCTTTGGAGCCTTGCCTCCGCCTCTAGCTCCGATGGCAGTTCCCTGACAGGTTTCAAACAATAATTAAAAACATTTTAAAAACAATTAAATCAGCAATAAACTAAAAAGAGATTAAAATGCACCAGCATCTATGTGTCCAAATGTCACAAGCCAGCACTGAAAAGAAAACAGTGATGTCAAGAGGCAGGGAGTTCCAAAGTATAAGTGCTGCCACACCAAAAGATCAGTTTTTTAACGGGTGGAATGGAGATCACGTGGCACTTGTAACAGTACCAGTTCTGCAGATGAAAGTGGTACCGCAATCCTGCAAACAAACTGGTCCCAAACTGGTCCCTCACAGCAACACCATGAACTTAGCCTGGTGGGTAGCAGCACGGGGCTCTGGAAAAAGGCATCATAAACGGGCAGCATTTCACTTTGCTGCAGTGAGTGCAAAATGCTGCAATTCAAGTGCAAGGGAAGCCCCACAGAGAGGGCATTGCAACAATTCAAGTTTGGTTTGGGGAGGAGAGGGGAGTGGGGCCACATGAATGGCTGATGAAATTATAAGGCAAGGAGAGTGCAAGGATAGGCTCAGGGCCAGAGGCTCACTAGACACAACCAGTGCTACAGAATGAGAGAGAGGAAGAAGGCAGAGAACTCCTTGCTTCTCATCTGGCACCACCATGACACAAGAGGCCATCCCTTGCCTCTGGTGTGTTGACTGGGATGGTGCTAAACCTTCGCCTCCCTGTCCAGCTGTCTGGCCGTGTCTCTCCCCGGTGTTGGTGCTGCCTTGTGGGGCTTGATTGCCCAGGCTGACAGGAAGGCTTCTGCCTCCACCGCTGGTGGATGAGAGGCTGAGCTCTCTGGGTTAAATGAAGAGGGGTCCTCTCCTCCTGCTCCTGCTCCTCTTCTCCCACAGCTGCTAGCAGGACTTGGTTTGCTGTGCTGATAGGATTTTTCAAATGGTGCTTCTGCAAAATGGAAAAATAAAAAATAAATCAATGCACTGCTGTTTGTGCCTGGAATGGCAGTTGATTAGGGAGGAAGCAGGAGCAGCTCTGGGGCTGGTGGGGGAGATGGACCATTGATTTTGCTGTCCTCCAGGGATTGGCCTGAACTCCTCTGGAGTGATGAGTGGCAGGGATATGGGGAGATCTTTCCCTGACAGGCCTCAAGAGGGAAAACCCCATTTCAGGGAATTGCTTGAAGATGTTCCATTGTCTTCCCACTTCTGACTTGCAGGGGGTGGGCAGTTGGTCAGCCAGCCAGGCCACCATGCAGCCAGCATTCTCTCCAGACTCCAAGTGGCCAAGAAAGCCTCCTCCTTCTGCTCCTCCTCTCCCATTCCATAAGAGCTCTGTGAACCATCCTGTGATCTTTGGTATACAAATTTAATAATAATAATAATAATACAGTGGTACCTCGGGTTAAGAACTTAATTCATTCTGGAGGTCCGTTCTTAACCCGAAACTGTTCTTAACCTGAGGTACCACTTTAGCTGATGGGGCCTCCTGCTGCCACTGCGCTGCCGGAGCACGATTTCTGTTCTCATCCTGAAGCAAAGTTCTTAACCCGAGGTGCTATTTCAGGGTTAGTGGAGTCTGTAACCTGAAGCGTATGTAACCTGAAGCGTATGTAACCCGAGGTACCACTGTAGTAGTAGTAGTAGTAGTAGTAGTAGTAATAATAATAATAATAATAATAATAATAATAATAATGTTACGGTAAAATCTGGGTGCGAGGCTGCTCTGCCAGCCAGCTCGTCGGACTAAGTCCGCGGGTCGCTGCGGAGGAAAATGAGCTCAGCTGGAGACAGGAGCAAGATGCAGAAGATCCAAGTTTATTGCACAACAGGTTCAAGGCGAGATTGAACCCCGAGGAAGGGGTGACATGAACTTTTAAAACTTCCCTCCATGTCCCAGGATACAGTGCAAAATACATCATGGTTACATCATGAATACATTAATAAGAGGTTGGGTTACACAGGTTACATCATGAATACATTAATAAGAGGTTGGTTACACAGGATTAACATATGGAGGAGGGAGGGGGGAATAAGCAGAGCTGGAGATATGCACAGATAAGTACATCCTGAGTACTGGTGATGAGAGGACAATAGTCCAGGTATGCAAAGTCTGTCACCTGGCACTGCCCGGAGGAAGGGCTTGGCAGAGTGATTTGACGGGATTAGGGTCTTCCTGTGTGTACGTGACACCTCGCTTGAGGGATTATGGAGGACAGAGGAGGTGTCATAGAGTCCTAGAGAAATGGAGTAAATTGGCACTGAAAGCAAGAAAATTGGTGCTTGTGTAACAGTGTGGGGGCTGAGGGGTCCATGTAGGGCCGGGTGCCCTTTAGGTCATTGCCTCAGACCCTCTGGTGACCGGCGGAAGGGGTGAAGAAGACATGTCCCCCCTTCCGTATCATAATAATATGTAAGCAATGGCAATTTGGCTTCCCATGTGGATCATCCCCAAATGCCTGCACATGCCCAGTCAGGGTGGTGAGCTGAACATGGGCTTGGGGACTTCCCAAAGGCTGAGGATGGAGGGGCCAGAGAGAAGGTCACCCTTGCAAGAGGGGCACACCATTGACACAGGAAGTCATTGCCTTTCTTTCCTTCTTCTTGGCCATTTCAGCTACTTGCTTGATGATGAAAGGGGTGTTGCCTCGTGTAGACTCCTCCCTCTCAGCTGCGTGAAACAAAAAGAGAGGGCCAAATTGCCAGAGTCACCTGCCAGGAATTCTCCTTCTCTGTCTCACTTCCAGCACCCCTACCCCCCAAGCAGGAGGGTTGGCTGCTTCTCCCAAGCATTTTGGTCATTGAATGCATGGCCATAAGCCCCACGGTCAGCCAGCTACTCTTCCTGTGTGATTGACAGCATTGCCGAGGAAGGGCAGGATGTGGCCGGCCTCTCCCCTGGCAAAGGCTTGTTCCCAAGTAAGCCCATTGTTGGGCAGGCCTTGCCAGAGGAGAAGCTAAGCATGCGTTGGCTGAACTGGTTGCCTTGGCAAGTGCTGGGTCAGCTGCCAGATTGCAGAAGCTGCCATCAGCTGAACCCAACCGGCCGGCTGAGTTGCCTGCAGGCCGACTGGCAAGAGGCATCTTGGCCAGGTCCTGGAGGCCACTTGGGCTCAGCATCCCCAGGACATGACCGCTGTCGCCTGGCTTCTTCAAACCAAAGGCCCAGCAGCTCCAGTGTTCTCTTTCTATCCTCTCAACCTAGGGACGCTTGCCTTGGAAGGTGGAGGCTCCAGCCAAGGCTTATCTTCACTGGTGGCCCCAAGCAGTTCCTCGTGCAGAGGAGAGATCATATTTTTCCTCTGAATTTCCTTCTCTCCATT
Source organism: Podarcis raffonei (assembly GCF_027172205.1). Taxonomy (NCBI): domain Eukaryota; kingdom Metazoa; phylum Chordata; class Lepidosauria; order Squamata; family Lacertidae; genus Podarcis; species Podarcis raffonei. Next base: position 41,965,936 of record NC_070617.1, on the reverse strand, counting down.
CATATGCTTATAAATTTCTATCTTGCTTCCATCAGTTTACTTGAAGAATTTCCTTGCTCCCCGCCCCGCCATACGCCCCCTCAACTGCTTCAATCTATGGGGCTTGCACTCTTTGCTCCATGGCTGGGGGGAGGAGGAGCTTTGTTTTCTCCAGACCAGGCACCCTGCAGGGCTGGCACGCTTTGAGGTACCCATTAAAAATGTGTTTGTTTTGGGAAGCCTCCCTATCAGCACAGAAACAAGATATGTTTAGCTGTTTTCAATTTTTACTGACTTTTTGTGTATAGTGATAAATTGTTTTAAATCGTTCTGTGTGCACAGCTTAGGGATTCCTTGATTAAACAGTCTATGAATTCTTACCCGTCAATGGATCACAAATGTTCTCCTTCCCTCACTTCTTGTGCCTTTTCTCCTCGTGGTGATGACCTCTGCCTCTTTCCATTGCCCGCAATTTCTCTGCTGGGTCCTTAGACTTATCTGGAATGGGGGTGGCGGATGGGGTGTACCCCAGTTTGCATTTCCACATTGAACATCCCCTGAAGTTATTTTGTTCCTGGTGGGGGCTTCTGTGGGTCTCTTTGATCTCCCCAGTGATGAATGGGTGTCATGTACAAAGACAGCCGCCACACTGCTCACCCAAATGCTTCACGGATACAGTCAACAGTTCTGGTCCCAATTAAGGTATTTTGGTAGAGCTCCTTGCTCATACAGTTTCCCCCCAATGTTGCATCTCTTGGCTCTTTAGAGGGGCCAGCCCTCTTCCTGATCCCACAACTAGCGGGGCAGGGGCTTCCGCTCCAGGAAGGCTCTTCTGAGTTGAACAGCCCCCCCTGAAATCCTACTCAGAGGACCTGGTCCAGCCATTCCTTATTTCCCCCTTGCCTTCAGACAGCTCAAAGCTTCTGCTTTGCTGACTCTAATCCTAGCTGACAGATCTGGGGTTCACAGATCGCCATGTTTGCCTCGGGCCTAATTTAGGCTGGAGATCAGAAATGATCAGGAGCATCCGCACTCCACGGTGCCCTGACAGGACATCTGCACAGACACCAGCAAAAGTCCTGGCTAGCTGGGGAGGCTCCTCAGCAGATTTCTCCAGGGGGCTTTGCTTAGCTGCGAGTGGCCTGGCTGGCGAGGAGCGAAAGAGCTCCACCCCAGGTGGAAAGGGTTCCATCCAAGAGGAGAAGGAGCTGGGCATCTGGCAGCCCACCCAAGAAACTTGAGGTGTTCATGTGCAGCAGAGCCGCAGAAGTGCTGAGCACGTTATTGGGCTGGGTTTCGCCCAGGACATGAATCAGAAAGGCACCCTTCAGCTGGGTGCCACCCCAGGGGGTTCCCCACACTTCCCCCTGCTCTATGGAGGCGCAGTCTGCACTTGAGTCCTCAGACAGAGAGCTGTGCCAGGAATAAGCAGGGCAAAAGGTAAGTGTTGCTAATCCCATGCAGTTAGCACAAAGGCAGCCCAGCCTGCCTGCTTCCTGGTGGGTGTGGGATTTGCAGGGTGGGGCAATGACCTGACTACCGTGTGGAGGAAACTCTGTCCTACCTAATCCCACGTCCCTGGAGGGCTCAACCCTCTCTTGCCCTGAGGGGGCATATCGAAAAGGGCTCCAGCAGTGGTGGACCTTCAAGTGCTCTGCACGACACCAAAATTTGGTGCCCCCCTCCTGCTTCTCGTGCTCCATTCAAAGTCACTGTTGTGGCACCCCTGAGGCTCAATGTGACCCAACCAGTTCCTGCTCCCCTACATCTGCATCTGGTTCCAGCCCCCATGCTCACAGCTTGACTGTGGGGAAATGGGACCAAGCATTGGTCTGTCTCTCCAGGAGCCTTCCAAGCTCCAGGAAGGGTGAGCAGTTTGGCTCTGTGTCCAAAAGAGTTGGAGGCAGTGAGAAGCCACCAGCAGCAGCCATGCTGAAGTCACTGCCATCAGCAGCCTGGCTGGCTGAGTTTCTCTCCTGGCAGCATTGCCTCATCAGCCATCAGGCAAAGGGAAGGAAGCTTCCATCCCACTTGCTGTGGGGCAGGGGCAGCCGCAGCCACAGCTACAGCCACAGCCTGCTCTGTGGACTCATTGCAGTGACCAAATGATACCCTAAATCATGATGATGATGATGATGATAATAGTATTATTTATTTATTTACACACACACACACACACACACACACACACCCCACCCATCTGGCTGGGTTTCTCCAGCCACTCTGGGCGGCTTCCAACAAAATATTAAAATACAATAGTCTGTCAAACATTAAAAGCTTCCCTAAAGAGGGCTGCCTTCAGAGGCAGCCTCTCTGCTTGGACCCCCTCTCCACTGCCCCCCTCCATTGGGGAGGCACACAAAGGCCCTGCACTGTGGCCTCATAATGGACACTTCTTGGGTGGCTGAGCTCACCCAGCGCTGGCTGTGAGAGAGGCTGGCACTCTGCGGCAGCTGCTCAAGGCATGTCTTCATGAGGCTCGGCCAGCCTTCATGGTGGCAGGCATCTTGCTGGGGCTCTGGGTTCTCTCTGTGCCCCTGCTGCCACCCAGCAGGACCCAGACTAGGGCTGAGCTCAGGAAGCCACCTGGAGGGGCATCGTGTCACCAGGAAAGGCTGTGTTGCTTCAGGCTGGGGAGGGCAAGGTCGGGGTTTGGAGAGAGCTGCAGGGAGCACCTCAAAGGTGAGCAGGCAGGTGGGCAGGCGCAGCCATCGGAGAGCTCTCTGCAGCTTGGGTGGCACTAGAGTGGCATGGGCAGGCAGAGAAAGGTGGGCATTGCCAGCAGAGCCATACAGTCCTCGCCCATGAGGCGAGGTGGGGCAATGCACCTCAGGGTGGCAGGCCCGAAGCAGCTGGGAGGAGCGGCGGATGCCGGATGCAGCCCCCCAGGAGCGCTCTGCTCCCCGCCTCTTGCTCTTCTTGGCTGCCGCCTCCTCCTCCTCCTTTTAACTCCTGCGGGAGGTCATCCCACTGCCCCTCCTTGCTCCTTCCCGCACACATCTTCAAAGGAGCCCAACTCTCCCGCTTCCTGCTAGAGGCAGAGCTCCTTCCTTCGCAGCGAGAGGCAGCAGAGTGAGGGGTCCACCTGGGAAAGCCCTTTTCCTTGGCCTGCTTGGCGCAGAGGGAGGGCGACTTCCGCAGCAGCCCTTCAACAGCTCCAAGGTACTCAATGCAAGGCTCAGTCTTGACGGATGACATCTTCCTCCCCAGCGTCCTAAAAATGCCCCGCAAACTCTTTCTTCCCACCCCGCCCTCCCTGCCTCCCCAGCTGGCACGGAAGAACCACTTTGCAAGGATCCATGAAGTGGAGGCATCTCGCAAAAGAGCACAAGTCCAGCTCCAGGGAGCAAACTGAAGAGAGCCGGTGAGCCACTTTCACCGGGGTGACTCTGGCCAGCTTGTAGGTGGTGATGGGTGGAGAGCCCTCTCGCCTGTCTCACAGGGAGTGCAGGGGTGGGCAGAAGTCCCCCCGCTTGAAATCCTGCATTTGAAATGGAAAGACACCCCCCTCCCGCCACCACAGCAGCACCTCTCTCCGCCTCCTGTGTCACTCCGGGGTTCCCTCTTGTTCTCCCTCCCTCCGAGATGCCTGGAAGGTGCCGCAGGGAAGCAGCTGGCTGCTCCAGAGGGAGGACGGAGGTGCTGAGCATGACATGCTGAGCCTCCCGTTCAGACATGCACGGCAGCCGCCCGGCTTAACAGTATGTTTATTCCAGGTGGGGCCACTCCCTGCCCGGTTATGTAAGTTGCCAACAGCCTGGCTGCAAAGCGCCTGCGAGAGCAGAGCACTCTGGTGGCAGGACAGCTCCAGCCCAGCCCACCTCTGCCTTCTTCTCCTTCGACTGGAGGTGCCAAAGCCGCCACCTCCTGCTTCCCTCCCCAACCCTGCAGAGCACAACCTCGTTGCAGAAGGGGCACCTGGGCCCTTCCTGGCGGTGGGTGGGGATGCCTCTTGCTTGGGGTGGCACCTCCCGGCCACCTGCCATGCCTTGGAGGACGCAGCAGAGCTGGGTGGCTGGGCAGCTGCAGAGGACCCAAAGGAATGCATGTGGGTGATCCCTGCCCACCTGTCCACGTGCCTTGGGAAGGGCACTGAATGCTCAGCTTCCCAGGGAGTCTGCTGATTCCGTTCAGGTTGTGGCCTGAGATGGGAGCTCTTATCGCCCCCGCCCTGTAGGAAATGACTCAACAGTGACGGCAGCCAGGGCCTGGCACATTCCCCCTGCCTGACTTCTGATCCTGGGACTGCCTTGCCTTTCCTTTCCTGCCTGGGCTTATCAGAGGCCCCAGCCTGGGGGATGCCATGGCACCCACTACAGCCTCTGCCCTCCTGGGTAGGGGCAGCAGAGCTGGCCAAGAGCGGCCTCCGTGCCACTGGAGGAGGCTGGCTGTAGCAGGCAGGGAACCATTGTGGAAACCCCTCATGCGCATGCCCAACGCCAGAGCCCCTCAGCCCCTTTCTTAGCCACGTTCTCTTGCAAAGGGCTGGCAAGGGCCAAACATATCTTTCTGCTTATTTGCTCTAAGCTGGTGCGTGATAGTGACCATGAACTGCTGGTGGGGTTGGAAGGAGGCTACTGGCTGCCTGAGAAATCCTACTGGGTTCAGAGGAAGAGGCTGCCCCCCTCTTAGTGAACAGGAGGGCTCTGTCAGGCCACCCAGCACCTTGCCACGTGGGGGTACGTGTGGGGACACGTCTTTGTAGCAAATGGCTTCCTCCCCACCTGCAAGATGGCAAAGGTGCAGGTCAGATTCCCAAGTGCTGCTGCTTCTGCCCTTTGTGAAAATGCATCTAGCAGAGGAAGATTGTCAAGACTCATTTGCTTCTGCAGTATCTCTGCTGGATGATCCTCTTGTTAAAAGTGACAGGGAGGGAGCAGGACAGTCAGCCTTTGGCCAGGAATAAGGACACTGCCTTTCTTGATGTTGGTGAACAGAAGGCCTTGGGTGGGGGAGTGGAAGAGGCACCACAGCCAGTTTTTCTGGGGTGTCATCAGATCCTCCCTGCCCACCAGTGTCCTTTACAGGCTACAGAGACACAGCTCTTGTGCAGCTCCTCTCCTAAAGCCAGGAAACCCCAGCCAGGGATGCCCCAGCCTGTCTCCGAAACATTTCTAGCTCCTGGCAGCTTCACTCCCTGGACCTGGCAGGAATCCTCTTCCCTTTGAAAAACGGTGCGGGAGGGAGGACACAGCATCATCGGTGAGAATGTGGGAAGGGCCCCAGCTCCTTGGTAGGGCACATCCTTTGAATGCAGAAGATCCCAGGTTCTGTCTGCAGGTTGGGCTGAGAAAGACTGCTTGCTTGAAACCCTAGAAAGCTGCTGATGGACAATACAAAGCTAGATGGATGGTTGTTCTGACTTGGTATAAGACAGCTCCCTTGCTATGTTCCTTGCTATTAGAGGGGCATAGAATTTAGCAGGGTGTGGAGAAATTAGGAGTTTCTCTCCCTCTCGCTCCCCCCCCAGGTCATTGCAGCTTGTTATCTTTAAACTGGACTTGACTCAGAGAGTCCTTCAGATGGAGGACTGAACTCTCTAAAACCAGCCACTTAGCCACTGTACTTCCTTCCCCTTTGGGAATTCCAAGGATCCAGACAATCTTTCTTCTGGGTTCATTTACTGCCTTTCTCACCTCAGCCCTGTTAATCCCAGGACTGGGAATTCAATTAGGTTGGCACAACTCTTATGGGCCACCAGCCCCCCCTTCCTGCTGGTGCCAGAGGGAGGGGGCTTGGTAGGGCCGCATCCTGCCAATGGACAGTATTGTCTTTCCAAGCATGCAGGATTATCATTTTTCAAGGGCAGGTATTGCCACACATTTCACACGAACACCCTTCCCTGTGCAGCTCCTGTCAATGGGGGAGTAATAAATTGGCCTTTGAGCCAAGCAAAGGCATCTCCCTTCTTCCTGGATGGATCAGGTGCATCCCAGAGTGCCCCCCCCCCCGGAAAACAGCATCCAGACCAACAACTCAAGCAGCAGCGTGGAAGGCAGTGCCAGGAGCACCAGAGCGGAGTCTGACTCTGCCATCCGTCATCTGATCAGCCCCAAAAGAGGGAGTCGGGATGAGATGTGGCAACTTCTTCCTCCCTGTCGCCACCATTAATCGACATGCCAAGAAGCAGACTTTGCAGAGGGCCTGGGCATCCCAGAGAGGCCTTGCCTCTAATTCCAGATGGCAGGACTAGATCCCCCCAGGTAGCATTTAGCAGACACCCTGCACCGTCTTGCAGCCTGCAGGTGGAAGCAGCCAGCCAGGCTCTTCATGCAGGCGGGTATCAGGGCCATATTGTGGGACTGCATCATTGGCCAGCCTCGGGAGACAAGGCAGAGCTGGAGTGGGAGGGGGCAGCAGTGGCAGGGCAGGGGGGGCAACTGTTGGAATGAGGGAAGGGGTCAGCTAAGGTTCTGCATTTTGCTGAGATGAGTTGGGCTCTTGCCGTGTTATGCAAAAAGAGATCCAGCTGGTGGTCTGACTACACTCCTGAGCTCTGAAGACACGGGGCACCAACAGCCATCCTTTCTGCCTCTGTGCATCTGGCCAGGCAGGTGTGGCCACTTCCGGGGTGGGGGACGGGGGAGGGGGAAAGACACAGGCCTTGTGTGCGCCAGAGAGCGGGTGACAGCTGCATGCAGGGGCAGAGGGCAGCTTTTATCTGCCCCTCTGTAGAAAAAAAGCAGGATAGGAGTCATAGCTGACCAGAGATCCTTGGGTGATCTGCCAGCAAAAGACAAAACCTGCAGAAAAAGAAAGAATTATGCAGAGGCAGCAGCAGAAGAACACCTGGATTAAACTGGAAGGCAAAAGGCTGAAAGTAAGGACTTCTCCACACTTACCTTTCATTGCTCTTCCCAGGCACGGTCTGTGCTTTAATGAACCATGTCCAAGCACCCCCTCCTTTTTGGTCAAGAGCCCCAGGCTCTCTTTAAAGCTCAATCAAGATAAACATCAATCTGTGGAAATCCGAACTGATGTTTGCTCCGATTCAGGTTTAAAGAGAGGGTTTTTGTGGGGAAAGAAGAAGAAGGGAAACACAAGAACGCTCAGACACAGACCATTAAAACACGGACCTCTGCCTGGAAAGGTTAAGTATGGATAAGCCCTAAGTGAGGAGCATTAGGAGCTGCCCAGATCATGAGAGGAATAATAGAATCATACAGTTGGAAGGGACCTCCAAGCACACCTGGACGATGTGGACCACTTGGATCCCTTCCAATACGGATTCAGGCCTCACCATGGGACTGAAACTGCCTTGGTTGTGCTGGTCGATGATCTCCGGCGGGCTAGGGACAAAGGTGAGAGCTGTTTCCTAGTTCTGCTGGATCTCTCAGCGGCCTTTGATGCTATCAACCATAACTTCCTTCTGGACCGTCTAGAGGGGCTGGGAGCTGGGGGCACTGTCATACAGTGGTTCCACTGCTGCTTCCTTCAGAAAGTGGTGGTGGGGGATGAGTGTTCAGACCCCTGGACCCTCACTTGTGGGGTGCCTCAGGGTTCTGTCCTCTCCCCCATGCTTTTTAACATCTACATGCAGCCACTGGGAGATCATCAGGGGGTTTGGGCTGGGTGTTCATCAGTATGCAGATGATACCCAGCTCTACCTCTCTTTCAAATCAGAACTAGTGAAGGGGGTGAAGGTCCTGTGTGAGTGTCTGGAGGCAGTTGGAGAATAGATAGCAGTTAACAGACTGGAGTTGAATCCTGACAAGACAGAAGTACTGATTTGAGGGACAGGGGCGGGCGGGGGTGGGGGATTCCCTGGTCCTGAATGGGGTAACTGTGCCCCTGAAGGACCAGGTGTGCAGCCTGGGAGTCATTTTGGACTCAAAGCTGTCCATGGATGCACAGGTTAATTCTGTGTCCAGGGCGGTTGTCTACCAGCTCCACCTGGTATGCAGGCTAAGACCCTACCTGTCTGCAGACTGTCTCGCCAGAGTGGTGCATGCTCTAGTTATCTCCCGCTTGGACTACTGCAATGCGCTCTACATGGGGCTACCTTTGAAGGTGACCTGGAAACTGCAATTAATCCAGAATGTGCCAAGCTAGACTGGTGACTGGGGGTGGCTGCCGGGACCACATAACACCTGTCTTGAAGGATTTACATTGGTTCCCAGTACATTTCCGAGCACAATTCAAAGTGTTGGTGCTGATCTTTAAAGCCCTAAACGGCCTCGGTCCTGTATACCTGAAGGAGCATCTTCACCTCCATTGTTCAGCCTGGACACTGAGATCCAGCGCCGAGGGCCTTCTGGCGGTTCCCTAATTGCCAGAAGTGAGGTTACAGGGAACCAGGCAGAGGGCCTTTTTGGTAGTGGCGCCCGCCCTGTGGAACGCACTCCCATCAGATGTCAAGGAAATAAGCAGCTATCCTATTTTTAAAAGACATCTGAAGGCAGCCCTGTTGAGGGAAGTTTTTAATATTTAATGCTGTATTGTTTTTAACACTTGATTGGGAGCCACTCAGAGTGGCTGGGGAAACTCAGCCAGATGGGTGGGGTATAAATAAAAAAATAATATTATTATTATTATTACCTCAAGGGTCATCTAGTCCAACCCTTTGCAATACAGGAATCTCAGCTAAAGCATCCATCACTGAGCTCTGGTTAGAAAAGCCAGACAATGACTTTCCACCTCTGTTCCACATGCCTCTCTCTGACACTTGCTAGGAATCATGTCTGAGGGCCTGTCCACGCTTTCATTGCTCTGTGCGTCATCTCTGGGTTCACACTTGCACTTTTTGCTTTGCATTTTGCCCCAGTCCCTGCATCCTGTTCCTCCTCTGCCCACTCTTCAGTCGGACTTATTGTCTGATTGTATCTGCTGACAACTGCACTCAGCTTGCTAGTCTGGGCTGAGCATGTGCAGCCAAATTGTGTCTGTGTGTGCCACCATTTTTAATTCCATAAGGAAGTATTTAATATTGGGAGAAGTTCTATAATTTTGCGATTATGCAGATTATATAAAAATTGTATTACGGTCCCAGACCAGTTTTACATACCATACTAAATGAGCATAAAACACAATAGAATTAAATTTGGATTAATAATCAAATATAACAAAAAACAATATGAATATGGCAGCAATTGGAAATGTGGTTTATGCAGATTTGCGATTGAATCTCATCATCAGAATGGGAAAATGAGTGAAAAGTATTTTTTTAAAAAAAGTGGGGGTGGGGGGAAGCAAAACACAACCATTCAACCTCCAGAGTTTAATTCCCATCCAAGACACAGCAGAGTTTCCGTGTGTGTGTGTGTGTGTGTGTGTGTGTGTGTGAGAGAGAGAGAGAGAGAGAGAGAGAGAGAGAGAGAGAGAGAGAACTGGGTTAACTGGGTTCTTTGGGAAATGGCAGGAAATCCCCATAGCCCACCTGGGGAGCCCCAGAAGCTTGTTGTTCAGCAACTGGAAACTCAGATGAGACACTAGTCCAGGGGTCAGCCAACTTTTTCAGCAGGGGGCCGGTCCACTGTCCCTCAGACCTTGTGGGGAGCCGGACTATATTTTGAAAAAAATAATACAGTGGTACCTCGGGTTACATACGCTTCAGGTTACATACGCTTCAGGTTACAGACTCCGCTAACCCTGAAATAGTACCTCAGGTTAAGAACTTTGCTTCAGGATGAGAACAGAAATCGTGCTCCGGCGGCGCAGCGGCAGCGGGAGGCCCCATTAGCTAAAGTGGTGCAGTTTCAGGTTAAGAACGGACCTCCGGAACGAATTAAGTATGTAACCTGAGGTACCACTGTAATGAACAAATTCTTATGCCCCACAAATAACCCAGTGATGCATTTTAAATAAAAGCACACATTCTACTCATGTAAAAACACTCTGATTCCCGGACCGTCTGTGGGTCAGATTTAGAAGGTGATTGGGCCTGATCTGGCCCCCAGGCCTTAGTTTGACTACCCATGCACTAGTCTTTGGCAGGAGGCGTGGAAAGACAGAGGGGAGGTGGGAGGGATCGCCCATGTCTGCAAATGCATTGAAAATCCAAAGATAATCGCCAGGATTATTCCAAAAGTGGTACATGAAGCAGAGCAAATCTGCCATTGGATTTTCCTTGCACCATGCAGGCCTGGATTTTTGCCTTTTTTCATCTTATTTTTTAATATGCCAAACAAAACAAGTTTTCTTGGATTTGCTGGAAACCATTCCAGCAAATCCAATAAGAAAACTTTAGGAGAAAATGCCGGAAACTATGAGAAGCTTCCAGAACCAAGTTACCTGCAATGTGATTGTCAGTTCGAGGAAGCCACTCCTCTCTCTCGATGGGGCTGCCGGCTGCGTCGTGAGGATGCACCACAACACCATCCAAGTGACCTCAGCGAGTATTTCCATTTCAAATATTCTGATCATTTCTACTTTTAGTTAAGTATTTTTATTTATATGCCCATGCTCCTGACCACTTCATCTCATGCGACTGGATGGTGGTGGCATGGAGGGAGAGTGGCTCCTTGTCCTGGCGGCTGTGCTCCACCTTCCCTGCCAAAGACCTTCATGCCTCTGAATAATGCCAGTTGCAGGGATCCCAAGTGAGGAGGGTGTTGCTGTTGCCCCCCTGCCTGTGGGCTTCCCTTGTGGGTCTCTGGTTGGCCACTGGGGTGGGACTGGGTGGGCTCTTGACCTAATTCAGGGACGGGGGCAGCATTAGGTTCTGATGAGATATTTAGCAGGAGCAGGAAAGAGAAAGAGAAATGTCAGCCATCTGGTGTGGCGACATGAGGGGCCTGACTCATCTTTCCAAGGCACAGCGAATAATGTATAGACAGGAGGCTCCTCCCATGACCGAATCATTGAGCATCCATCCATGTTTGAACCGAGGAGAAGACGGTGCCAGACATTTGAAGCACATTGTTTCTCTCTCTCTCCCCCCCCAATTCACAGAGCTACAGTTCCCAACACTCTTAACAAACTACAGGTCCCAGGATTCTTTGATGGTAATAATGTATGGTGCAGATATGACCAAAGTTTATCCCACACTTTTTAGTGAATTTTTGTGTCATTTTCCTAACCTGAAAAGGTTTGGCATTTTTAAAAAGTGGACTTCTTGTGACAGAGGTTGCCTCCAGACTCTCCATCTTTTGTTGGTGGGATTCAACCACTTATCAGAAATTTAGTTTTGCACAATTATAATAGATTAAAGCACTCAGTTGCAACAAATCAACTTTTCAAAAATGGACTTTTTGCGGTTAGGAAAGTAACGGGAAATGCACTAAAAAGTGTGGGGTAAATGATTGATTGAGGGAAAGAGGGAGAGCCTCCACAGAAGCAAGTCAGGATGAAAGCCCAGGGAAGAGGTTTCCTGGAGAAGCCAAGGCAAAGGGCCACTTTAATCCCCCTTAGCTGTGCAAACCTGAATTCCCAGGATGCAGTTGAATCTCTCCTGAAAAGCACTCTGCTATGGAGGTGACCCATACGCTAGTATGGTTATGGTTATGGTTATGGTTATTCACACGCTAGCAAGGTTATGCTTAAAATTCTACAAGGAAGGCTCAAACAGTATGTGGATCGAGAACTCCCAGAAGTGCAAGCTGGATTTAGAAGAGGCAGAGGAACCAGAGACCAAATTGCAAACATGCGCTGGATTATGGAGAAAGCTAGAGAGTTCCAGAAAGACATCTACTTCTGCTTCATTGACTATGCAAAAGCCTTTGACTGTGTCGACCACAGCAAACTATGGCAAGTTCTTAAAGAAATGGGAGTGCCTGATCCCCTGTGTGAGTGCCTGAGGGCCCTGCTCCTTCCTGCCACTTACCATCTGGCCTGGGGCGGGGCCTGGGGCCTCATAAGGACTGCGTGGTGCTTGCTGCCTGCTGCCCAGGAGGACTCCCCTGAGTGAGTGCCTGAGGGCCCTGCTCTTGCCACTTACCATCTGGCCTGGGGCGGGGCCTGGGGCCTCATAAGGACTGTGTGCTGCTTGCTGCCTGCTGCCCAGGAGGACTCCCCTGTGTGAGTGCCTGAGGGCCCTGCTCTTGCCACTTACCACCTGGCCCAGGGCAGGGCCTGACAGGCCTCACCAGGACAGTTGTTGCTGCCAGGGGGGCACAGAGTGTTTTTAGAGTGGTTTTAAAATGTTTTTAAAATTTTTCCTTTGGATCTTTTGTATGTGGCGGGTGGGGGTGGGATGGATGTTTGGTTGGGCTTGGGGAATTTTTTTATTTTTATTTTGATGTTTTTGTAATTTTTACATTATTATTTTTTTGTCTGTATTGTTTTATTGGTTTTGTTTGTTTGTTTAAGGTGTTATTTTGTTCTTAGGGGGAGGGGTCAGGGCTGCCGGGGAGTGGGCCCCAGCCCACAAAATGGCTGGGGCATGTTCCACAGGGGGGGATGCACTGGGGCAACCGATCTCAGTGATCACGGGTAGGAGGAGGAGTTACGCTAAGACTAGACCACGTCATTACAGAGTTTAGTCGTTGTCTGAGGACTATTCCTGCCTCCGGGTCTGGTCCTGACCGGATGGATACTAGAATCAGCAAGGGATACCCACATGACCTGAAGGTGCTGCTGTGCAATGCCAGGTCAATGATTCATAAGACCACTGCCATCCATGACTTGATCATGGATGGAGGACTTGACCTGGCATGTGTAACAGAGACTTGGTTGGATGAAGCAGATGGGCCTGTCCTTGCCGCTGCTTGTCCACCAGGTTTCTCTTACGCACAGCAACCCAGGTCATGTGGGCGGGGAGGGGGGGTTGCAGTGATTTTTAGGAAGTCATTAGTTTGCACCAGGCGTCCTATTGGGAAGACCCAGTTTTCCGAGTGCATGTTCTGGAAGTTGGGCAATAGGGGCAGTACAGGATTCCTTTTGGTGTACCGACCTCCCCGCTGCACCAAGGATTCCCTGCCCGAGCTGCTTCAGGTCGTGGCGGATGTTCTCCTGGAGACACCTAGCTTGGTCGTCCTAGGGGATTTTAACATCCATGCCGACACGACCTTACAAGGGGCCGCTCGGGATTTCGTGGAAAGCATGGCCTCCATGGGGCTGTCCCTGAATAAGTCTGGCCCAACCCATAGCCGCGGACATGCCTTGGACCTGGTGTTTACCTCTATGGATGTTGGTGATCTGACACTAAGTAAAAGCGAAACGAAAGAAGTGCCATGGTCAGATCACTTCCTGGTGCAACTGGACTTCTCTGCGACCCATCCCCTCTGCAGGGAGGTGGGACCAATTCGGATGGTCCGCCCCCGCCACTTAATGGATCCAAATGGTTTCCAGAGAGTGGTAGGGGATGCTTTATCCCATGTTGATGGCCTTTCAGCTGATTCCCTGGTGGCCCGCTGGAATGCGGAGTTAACCAGGGCTATTGACTGTTTGGCTCCGAAGCGCCCTCTCCGATTGCATGGAGCCCGGACAGCCCCGTGGTTTTCCACGGATCTGAGGGCAATGAAACAATCGTTGAGACGGCTAGAGCGCCGGTGGCGGATAACTCATTTCGAATCTGACCGGACACAGGTTAGAGCTCAACGTCGAGCCTACCAAGTGGCGATAGCGACGGCGAAGAAGAATTTCTTCACCGCCTCTATTGCATCTGCAGAAAACAGCAGCAGGAGACTTTTTCAGGTGGTTCACAATTTAGCGGAACCACCTGCAACATCGGGGCCCAGTATGGGCCACATGTTCTCCTGCAATGATTTTGCAAAGTTTTTTGCACATAAAATCGCTCAGATTCGGGAAGAAGTAGACTCCACCGTGGGAGCAGGGCCGGGGCGGGAGAGTGCTAGAGTTCTGTCTAGTCAAGTTGAGTGGGATCAATTCCAATCTGTTACCTCCGAGGATGTGGACAGGCTGCTTGGACGAGTGAGACCAACCACCTGTCTCCTGGATCCTTGCCCATCCTGGCTTATAAAAGCTAGCCGGGAAGGACTGGGCGATGGGCTTCGTGGGGTGGTGAATGCTTCCCTCCGTGAGGGAGCCTTCCCAGACCCGCTGAAAGAGGCGGTTATTAAACCGCTTCTTAAAAAACCATCTTTAGATGCGGCCACGATGGCCAACTATCGCCCAGTCTCAAATCTTCCATTCTTGGGCAAGGTGATTGAGCGAGCGGTTGCCGAACAACTCCAGGCACGCCTGGAAGAAGCGGACCATTTGGATCCCTTCCAGTCGGGATTCAGGCCTCATCATGGGACTGAAACTGCCTTGGTCGCACTGGTTGATGATCTCCGGCGGGCTAGAGACAAAGGTGAGAGCTGTTTCCTAGTTCTGCTGGATCTCTCAGCGGCGTTTGATACCATCGACCATAACATCCTTCTGGACCATCTTGAGGGGCTGGGAGCTGGGGGCACTGTCATACAGTGGTTCCGCTCCTTCCTCCTGGGCCGTGTTCAGAAAGTGGTGGTGGGGGATGAGTGTTCAGACCCCTGGGCTCTCACTTGTGGGGTGCCTCAGGGTTCTGTCCTCTCCCCCATGCTTTTCAACATTTACATGCAGCCGCTGGGAGAGATCATCAGGAGGTTTGGGCTGGGTGTTCATCAGTATGCGGATGATACCCAGCTCTACCTCTCTTTTAAATCAGAACCAGTGAGGGCGGTGAAGGTCCTGTGTGAGTGTCTGGAGGCGGTTGGAGGATGGATGGCGGCTAACAGATTGAGGTTGAATCCTGACAAGACAGAAGTACTGTTTTTGGGGGACAGGAGGCGGGCAGGTGTGGAGGATTCCCTGGTCCTGAATGGGGTAACTGTGCCCCTGAAGGACCAGGTGCGCAGCCTGGGAGTCATTTTGGACTCACAGCTGTCCATGGAGGCACAGGTCAAATCTGTGTCCAGGGCAGCTGTTTACCAGCTCCATCTGGTACGTAGGCTGAGACCCTATCTGCCTGCGGACTGTCTCGCCAGAGTGGTGCATGCTCTGGTTATCTCCCGCTTGGATTACTGCAATGCGCTCTACGTGGGGCTACCTTTGAAGGTGACTCGGAAACTACAACTAATCCAGAATGCAGCAGCTAGACTGGTGACTGGGGGCGGCCGCCGAGACCATATAACACCGGTCTTGAAAGACTTACATTGGCTCCCAGTACGTTTCCGAGCACAATTCAAAGTGTTGGTGCTGACCTTTAAAGCCCTAAACGGCCTCGGTCCAGTATACCTGAAGGAGCGTCTCCACCCCCATCATTCTGCCCGGACGCTGAGGTCTAGCGCCGAGGGCCTTCTGGCGGTTCCCTCATTGCGAGAAGCAAAGCTACAGGGAACCAGGCAGAGGGCCTTCTCGGTAGTGGCGCCCGCCCTGTGGAATGCCCTTCCAGCAGATGTCAAAGAGATAAACAACTACCTGACATTCAGAAGACATCTTAAGGCAGCCCTGTTCAGGGAAGTTTTTAACGTGTGATATTTTACTGTATTTTTGGTTTTTATGGAAGCCGCCCAGAGTGGCTGGGGAGGCCCAGCCAGATGGGCGGGGTATAAATAATAAATTATTATTATTATTATTATTATCATCTGTCTCCTGAGAAATCTCTATGTGGGACAAGAAGCTATAGTTAGAACTGGATATGGAACAACTGATTGGTTCAAAATTGGGAAAGGCGTACGACAAGGCTGTATTTTGTCCCCCTGCTTATTTAATTTATACACAGAATACATCATGCGAAAGGCTGGGCTGGATGAATCCCAAGCTGGAATTAAGATTGCCGGAAGAAATATCAACAACCTCAGATATGCAGATGACACAACCTTGATGGCAGAAAGTGAGGAGGAATTAAAGAACCTTTTAATGAGGGTGAAAGAGGAGAGTGCAAAATATGGTCTGAAGCTCAACATCAAAAAAACGAAGATCATGGCCACTGGTCCCATCACCTCCTGGCAAATAGAAGGGGAAGAAATGGAGGCAGTGAGAGATTTTACTTTCTTGGGCTCCATGATCACTGCAGATGGTGACAGCAGCCACGAAATTAAAAGACGCCTGCTTCTTGGGAGAAGGGCAATGACAGGCCTAGACAGCATCTTGAGAAGTAGAGACGTCACCTTGCCAACAAAGGTCCGTATAGTTAAAGCCATGGTTTTCCCAGTAGTGATGTATGGAAGTGAGAGCTGGACCATAAAGAAGGCTGATCGCCGAAGAATTGATGCTTTTGAATTATGGTGCTGGAGAAGACTCTTGAGAGTCCCATGGACTGCAAGAAGATCAAATGCATCCATTCTTAATGAAATCAGCCCTGAGTGCTCACTGGAAGGACAGATCGTGAAGCTGAGGCTCCAGTACTTTGGCCACCTCATGAGAAGAGAAGACTCCCTGGAGAAGACACTGATGCTGGGAAAGATGGAGGGCACAAGGAGAAGGGGGCGACAGAGGATGAGATGGTTGGATAGTGTTTTCGAGGTTACCAGCATGAGTTTGACCAAACTGCGGGAGGTAGTGGAGGACAGAGGTGCCTGGCGTGCTCTGGTCCATGGGGTCACGAAGAGTCGGACACGACTAAACGACTAAACAACAACATGGAGGTGACCCAGCACTGTCATTCCTCAGTCATTTACCTTGAGTTTTCGTGACTCAAAAGAACCTTTGGAAACAGTTTGCGTTTACTGGAGGCTACGAGGCTGCTGTTAGATACCCCCCCCCCCCGCAGAATATGCAGCCACGCTCCTTCCTGTAGCTCTTTTGACTGGGGAAATGAGATGCCTGCATCTCTCACTACCATGAGGGGAGCAGGTGTAACACCCTTTGCATGACGTGCAGCTCAGACTACAGGTATACATTGTCCTGTGGGGGGAAGTGCGCTAAAGGAGGTCAGATTTGCTGAGAAGGAGAAGAGCTGTAGCTCGCAGTGGATGTAGACTGCAAATATGAGATCTTGAATGGGGTTCAGTTTGCTTTTCTTTTTCTGTTTTTTAAACTTGTTTTAATTCAAAATTAAAACAAGACATATTATCCAGAAACATATCATCCTTATTCCCCCCCATTTTTCCTCCCTCCCCCCCCCACAACCCCCCCCGCTTCCCTCAGTTCCAGTCTTTGATTTCTCTGAGAATGCTGTTTTCTGCATGTTACACAGTTGTATAGATCCTCAAAATATTTAGCTGATTATTATCAATAAAAGGTTTGTGAATGTTTATTCAAAGCCAGCCAAGGAGTCCAGTTCACTTTGTTGCGTCTTCAGATACTTTGTAAAGGGTTCCCATTCATCTTTAAAGTCACATTTATCCTTGTCCCGTAGCTTATATGTCAATTTTGCCAGTTCTGCATAGTCCATCATTTTTTCTTGCCATGATTCTTTAGTTGGAGTTTCTTTAGTCTTCCATCCTCATGCTATTAGAACTCTCGCGGCCGTTGTCGCATACATAAAGATGTTTTTCAGCTTTTTTGGCAGATTTTCCCCTACAATCCCTAACAAAAATGCTTCAGGTTTTTAAACAAATGTTAAATGGAACATTTTCTTCAATTCATTATATATCATTTCCCAATTTTTTAAAATTACATTACAATCCCACCACATATGATAAAATGTCCCTTCCTTTTCCTTACACTTCCAACATATATTTGAACTGGTTTTGTACATTTTCCCTAACTGCACTGGTGTACATAATCTTCATGTAATTCTCCTTCAGTAGGGAACAATCTGTAAATTTTAAATCAGCTTTCCATAATTTCCCCCAATCTTCCATCATAATGTTATGACCTACATGTTGTGCCCATTTAATAATAACTGATTTTATAGAATCATAGAATCATAGAATCATAGAGTTGGAAGAGACCACAAGGGCCATCGAGTCCAACCCCCTGCCAAGCAAGAAACACCATCAGAGCACTCCTGACATATGGTTGTCAAGCCTCTGCTTAAAGACCTCCAAAGAAGGAGACTCCACCACACTCCTTGGCAGCAAATTCCACTGTCGAACAGCTCTTACTGTCAGGAAGTTCTTCCTAATGTTTAGGTGGAATCTTCTTTCTTGTAGTTTGGATCCATTGCTCCGTGTCCGCTTCTCTGGAGCAGCAGAAAACAACCTTTCTCCCTCCTCTATGTGACATCCTTTTATATATTTGAACATGGCTATCATATCACCCCTTAACCTCCTCTTCTCCAGGCTAAACATGCCCAGCTCCCTTAGCCGTTCCTCATAAGGCATTGTTTCCAGGCCTTTGACCATTTTGGTTGCCCTCCTCTGGACACGTTCCAGTTTGTCAGTGTCCTTCTTGAACTGTGGTGCCCAGAACTGGACACAGTACTCCAGGTGAGGTCTGACCAGAGCAGAATACAGTGGCACTATTACTTCCCTTGATCTAGATGCTATACTCCTATTGATGCAACCCAGAATTGCATTGGCTTTTTTAGCTGCCGCGTCACACTGTTGGCTCATGTCAAGTTTGTGGTCAACCAAGACTCCTAGATCCTTTTCACATGTACTGCTCTCAACCCAGGTGTCACCCATCTTGTATTTGTGCCTCTCATTTTTTTTGCCCAAGTGCTATACTTTACATTTCTCCCTGTTAAAATTCATCTTGTTTGTTTTGGCCCAGTTCTCTAATCTGTCAAGGTCGTTTTGAAGTGTGTTCCTGTCCTCTGGGGTGTTAGCCACCCCTCCCAGTTTGGTGTCATCTGCAAATTTGATCAGGATGCCCTTGAGTCCATCATCCAAGTCGTTGATAAAGATGTTGAATAAGACCGGGCCCAAGACAGAACCCTGTGGCACCCCACTAGTCACTCTTCTCCAGGATGAAGAGGAACCATTGATGAGCACCCTTTGGGTTCGGTCAGTCAGCCAGTTACAAATCCACAGAGTGGTAGCATAGTCAAGACCGCATTTTACCAGCTTCTTTACAAGAATATCATGTGGCACCTAGTCAAATGCCTTGCTGAAATCAAGGTAGGCTACATCCACTGCGTTCCCTTCATCTACCAGGCTTGTAATTCTGTCAAAAAACAAGATTAGGTTTTTAAAGATGATCAAGGAAGATTTGTGGCAATCGAAATTCAATCACAAGGAGAAAATTTTTTAATAGCAGGAGTTTATGCACCAAATGAGGGGAAATCTGAATTTTTTAAGAAATTGCACGAGACATTGTTAGACTATATGGATCACAACATCATTATGATGGGAGATATGAACGGAGTGGTATCTACAAATATGGACAAGTCGCAGAGACAGACTGTAACTAAAGATGGCAGACTACCAAAAACCTTTTTTGAACTGACTGACAATATGGACTTGATTGACATTTGGAGAATTAAGAACCCCCTAGGAAGAGAGGGAACATTCTTCTCTGAAGCCAAAATGACATGGACAAGAATTGACCAAATATGGATAACTAGAGGACTGGCACCTAAGACTCGAAAAGTGGAAATTTGCCAAAAAACTTGCTCCGACCATAATGCTGTGAAAATGGAGATGAAATTAACACCAATCGGTTCCTTCAGATGGAGGATGAATGACACCTTATTTAGAGATCAAGAGGTTATCAAGAAGGCCCAAAAAACCTTGAGAGACTATTTTGAGATAAATTTCAATACTACTACTGAAAAAAGAATAATCTGGGACGCAAGTAAAGCAGTTATGAGGGGGTTTCTGATCCAACAGAATACAATAAAGAAGAGAGCCCAAAATGGAAAAAAGATAAAATTTTAGAAAAAATAAAGGAGGGTGAGAAGAAACTAAGAGCGAAACCAAAGTCACAAGAGATTCTGAGAGACGTAAAGTTATATCAAGTGCAATATATGAAGATGATGAACCAGGAAATTGAATGGAAAATTAAACAAATAAGACAAAAGACATTTGAATCGGCTAATAAATGTGGAAAATTATTAGCTTGGCAAATGAAAAAAAAGACAAAAGCTTAATACTATCCCTAATTTGGAAGTGGAAGGAAAGAACATTCAGAATCCAGTGGAAATCAGAAAATGCTTCCAGAGGTATTTTAAAGAGTTATATACACAAGGGCCACAGAAAGAGTTTGATATAGACCAATTTTTAAAAACCAATGGATTACAAAAAATCTCTCAAGAAAATAAGATAATGCTGAACTACAAAATTACAGAACAGGAGGTAGAAGGTGCCATTCAGAATATGCAGTTGGGTAAATCTCCAGGGCCGGATGGCTTCACCTCAAAATACTATAGATCTTTGAAAGATTGGTTAATTCAGCCACTAAAGGAGGTTTGTAATGAAATTTTGGAGGGGAAAAAAGCGCCAGAGTCGTGGAAGGAAGCCTATATTACACTTATACCAAAAACGGAGTCTGAAAAGACACAACTTAAGAACTACCGCCCCATATACCTGCTTAATGTGGATTACAAAATTTTTGCTGATATTTTGGCTAATAGATTAAAAAAAGTATTAGTGGAAGAGATACACAAGGACCAAGCCGGCTTTCTCCCAGGTAGACATTTGTCTGACAACACGAAGAACATAATTAACATATTGGAGAAGTTGCAAGTGAACATTAATACTAAAGCAGTTTTAATTTTTATAGATGCGGAGAAAGCCTTTGACAATATTTCTTGGAATTTTATGAAGAAAAATCTTCGGGGGATGGGGGTGGGTCAAGGGTTTGAAAATGGTATAAGTGCAATTTATTCAGAACAAAAGGCTAAGCTAATAGTCAATAATGTGATGACAGAGGAATTTAAGATAGAGAAAGGGACACGACAAGGCTGCCCAATTTCCCCATTGCTTTTTATTTCGGTCCTGGAGGTTTTGTTAAATATGATTAGAAGGGACCGTCTGATTAAAGGTATTCAGGTCGGAGCCAAACAGTACAAATTGAAGGCTTTTGCAGATGACCTAGTTTTGATGTTACAGGAGCCAGAATCTAGTACGAAAAGAGTATTAGAACTGATTCAAGAATTTGGTCATGTGGCAGGATTTAAACTGAACAAGTCAAAAACTAAAGTTCTTGAGAAAAACTTAACACCGATTGAGAAAGAGAGGTTTCAGAAGGAGACTGGTTTAACATTAGCTAAGAAAGTAAAATATCTGGGGGTTAATATGACTGCTAAGAACTTAAACTTATTTAAAGATAACTATGAGAAATGCTGGACAGAAGTGAAAAAAGACTTAGAAATATGGTCAAATTTGAAGCTTTCCTTGTTGGGTTGAATTGCAGCTATAAAGATGAATGTATTGCCAAAAATGTTATTTTTATTTCAATCATTGCAAATTTTGGACAAGATGGACTGTTTCAAGAAGTGGCAGAGAGATATTTCTAGATTTGTCTGGCAGGGCAAGAAGCCCAGAATAAAATTCAAAATATTAACTGATGCAAAGGAAAGAGGCGGATTTGCCCTGCCAGACCTTAAACTTTACTATGAATCAGCAGCATTCTGCTGGTTGAAAGACTGGCTGCTTCTTGAGAACACGGACATTTTGGACCTAGAAGGTTTTAACAATGTTTTTGGGTGGCATGCATATTTGTGGTACGACAAGGTCAAAGCACATAAAGCATTTAAAAACCATATTGTCAGGAAAGCATTGTTCAATGTCTGGATAAGATACAAAGACTTACTGGAAAATAAAACCCCAAGGTGGTTGTCACCAATGGAAGCGAAGGCTCAGAAAAAGCTCAATATGGAGGCCAAATGGCCGAAATATTGGGAAATACTGGAACAAGAAGGAGATAAATTGAAATTGCAGAGTTTTGAGAAATTAAAAGATAAAGTGCGAGACTGGCTTCATTATTATCAAATAAGAGAGGCCTATAATTTGGACAAAAAAATTGGCTTCCAGGTGGAAAAATCAAAATTGGAAACAGAATTGTTAGATCCCAAAACTAAGATACTTTCAAGAATGTATAACTTGCTGTTGAAATGGAATACGCAGGATGAAACGGTTAAATCTGCAATGATTAAATGGGCACAAGATATTGGTCATAACATTATGTTTCCTTTTTAGCTTAAATCCTGCCACTTCCCCAAATTTCTGAATTTTTTCTATTACTTTAGGGAGTGAAGTTTTAGGTTCTTCCACTGTTATCACTAGGTCATCTGCATACGCTTTTAACTTGAATTCACTTTCCCCAGTTTTTACACCTGTGATCTCTTTATATGCTCTTATGTTTTTGGCAAGTACTTCCAAGACCAGGATAAACAATAATGGTGATATTGGACATCCTTGTCTTGTTCCTTTTTGGAACTTACAATCATCCGTTATCACCTGATTTATAATTAGTTTGGCTTTTTGTTCTGAATAGATTGCTGCTATTCCTTTTAAAAACTTAGAACTACTTCTGATTTGTTCTAACAGCTTTATCATGAACTTCCAAGAATGGGGATCAGTTTTCAAGGCCAGAGGAGATAAACTGGATGCCTGCGTGGAGAGGTGCTTGAAGCAGGTTTGGTCTGGACTAAGCAAAAGAAATGCAGCTCCTATTTAGGGGCTCCCGTTTCAGAATGGGCCCCCTGGCACCACAAGAAAAGGGCTGCAGGCATCAGGAAAACACTGTCAGGAGCCCACGGGAAGCAGCTTATTTACCTGGGACTGCATGTTGGGATCTGCAGTCCTTGCCCCATGGTCCCTCCCCAGAGAGGGACCCACCAGGCCAAGGGTGGGGGGCAGATTACACTTGGTGGAGCACAGTCCTCGGGAAGCGAGGCAGCAAACTACAATCTTCCAGCCCCCTCAGTGCAGACTTGTGGGTCACTCTTAGTACTGAGAAAGAGTTACTCTGCTTGTGCTCAGAGGCACACTTTCCTTATTCTTTATGTCACATGTTCCAGTCCTTGGCACTGGAACCAGTTTCCAGAACTGAGGCCTGGTGAGTTCTGGCTCCAGTGACAGGTTTGTTCTTTGGACAGGACTCTTTTTCTGCCCACTTCGATTGCTGCTGCTGCTGCCTGGTGACTTGGCTAAAGGAGCCAGTTGCCCTATGGCCCCCATGCGCCCCCTGCCTAGTGATTGTGCACCTTGCCATGTACCCGGGAGCAGTGGCAGCCGCTGCAGATCAGCTTGACCTTGGGGCCCCCTAGACTTTGCCCTCAGCTTTCTTCCGCTCTGACCTTTCCCAGCCTGAAATAGTACTCACCCATGCCAACCGTTTCTAAGCCTCCTGTGACTTCTGTAGGGGTTTGTGTGGACTCATGTAGCCCCCAAGCCCCACCAGCCTTGGTGAGGAGGGCAGCCCATGGTGGGGGGGCTGCTGCCCGCACGTGTCTGTTGCAGCCTCCTTGGAAACGTGTCCAAGAGAGGGAGTAGAAATTCTCATTTTTGTAGTGCTCCCCTCCATTAATTTTCCAGTTGTAGTACATTACTCATGGATAATTAAGAGTGAGCTATTAATACAACGCTTAATATTCAAGTGCAGCCAAGAGGAGAGGCCAATAAGTCAAGCAGTCGCATCCTACAAGACATTTGGGCTCTCTGATGAGATTTCTCCCCCCGGCTTTGGCTACCGGAGCATAGTGTGCCTCTTCCATTTACGGGTGGCCCTGAGAACTTCATTTATTGATAGAATACAAATAGGTCATTAAATCAGGGGAAGGGAATGGGAATTGCCAGCCATCGAGGGAGCCGGCACCATTCATAATTGTAGCTATCTAGTGGGAGAGAATTATTTGAGATTCTGCCAGGGCGAGTCTCTTAAAATTAATGAGTCCAAAGTCCATCTTGGAATGAAATGCAGGCTGAGGAGGACCAAGCGGCAAGCAAGAAGAAGCAAGACTTTGGATCAGGCTGCAGGACTGGGAGGGAGGCCAGGAGGCTGCCTCGCTCTCTCGCTTGGCTGCCTGGCTGCTCCTTCAGACGAGGGCTGGTGGAGACGCAGGTTGGTGCGCTTGGACTGTCTCTGTGGCTCACATTTCCATCTGGCTGGACACTTTGTGGCTGGGAGTCCTCACGCCCCTTGCTGGCTCTTGCCTCCCCCTGAGTAAATTCCAGCAAGGTCAGATTCCCAAGAGGTGGCTACCTGGCAGCGAAGGAGGGACTCACCCAGCCCAAGATACAGGAGAGAGAGGTCTGTCTCCAGCACAACATGGGAGGCTTGCAGCCTCCGCTGTAAGGAGCCCAGATTCCCAGGGCTGTGCCTGGTATGCGCTGGGCAGGAGACCTCCAGCGAGGAGGAAGAGGGGGAGGAAACTGGCTCATTGTGTTCCCCATTTCAGACAGCCACCTCAGCAGCCAGCATCCTGGCCGAGCTGTGCTAGTATGAGGGCACCATCGGCATCATTGCTGCAGAAGCATCTTCCTAGGAGCAGCATTGGTAAGGGTTAGCGTGTCCTCCGTGGGGCAACTGGCCATCTCTGCCCAAACTGTGCTCCACTCCTTCCGCCCCAGACCAGAGGCTGGCTGGGTTCTCCTTTGCATGTGCAAGAGCAGCGGCCGGCCTTTCTGCTTGTGTCCTGTGGGGAGGGCTGGTGGTTTCGCTTGCGGCCAGCCTGCTTTGCAGAGAGATGCCTCCAGAGAAGCGGAAAGACAGCCTTAGAGCCAACCGCACTGGCATGCTTTCAACTCACTTTGATGATGTGTTCTTCCAACCTGTGTAAACAGTCGTCGACATGGGGAGCCTTCGTGTACCAGGAACCTTGCCTGAAGACAAGGCATTTCAGCGCCATAACAACAATGCTCTGCAGACTGGTAACAGGAGAGATTTGTCACTTAAGAGCACTTTACGTAAGAGAGCAACTTATTAGTGAGAGTGACTGACTAATGGCTCACAAGCTTTAATTGAGAGCAGGGTGAGAGAGGGGTTTTGCCTTTTCAGATCTGGCCGCCTTGCTTTGCCGGTTCATTCAGCTGAAAGGATATTCCGCTGAAACCTCAGGAAGAACTTTCTGACAGAAGGAGCTGTTGGACAATGGAACGGTCTCCCTTGGGAGCCTGTGGACTCTCCTTCCTTGGAGGTTTTTAAGCAGAGGTTGGATGGCCACCTGTCAGGGATGCTTTAGCTGAGTTTCCTGCATTGCAGGGGGTTGGACTAGATGACCCTTGGGGTCCCTTCCAAGTATAAAATTCCATGATTCTATTTTTCCTCTACTCACAATTGCTAAGCCGGCAGTTTCCCATCAAGGCAGACCTCAGCATGGAAAGGATTCCCCACTCAGGGTCACAACTGGGTAGGATTCTTGGTAATAAGAACCATAAAACACGCTGAACACTGAAGAGAGAAAAGATAGGGGGGGGCACCACAAAGGATGGCCTATTAATAGCTCTCTTCCTCCCCCTGGTCTGCCTCCACTCCCCTTGTGGTGGTTGCTGGAGAGGGACATTTTCTCCCTTCCAGGTGAGCTGAAGGCAGGTGGCTGAGGCGGCCAGCCAGCTCCCTCACAAAGGCACCAAGGAGTAGGAAGCCATGCTAAGATTCTCCTCTTGCCCAGTCTCTCTTCTTGTCCTCCCTTGAACCATAGCTTGCTTTCCTCCTCCTCCTCCTCCCCCTCCTCCTCCTCCTTGCCAAAGTACCGTATTTTTTGCTCTATAAGATGCACCAGACCACAAGATGCACCTAGTTTTGGGAGGAGGAAAACAAGAAAACAAATTAGTCTGACTCCCAGAAGCCAGAACAGCAAGAGAGATCTGGCTTCTGGGATAGCCTCTTGCTGTTCTGGCTTGTGGGATAGCCGGGCAAAGCCTCTTCAGGGCAGAGGGATGAAGGCTCCCCCAAGAGCCGCGCTCCCTTTAAAGAGCGCGCGGAGCATGTGTGCGGCTCTTGGGGGCTTTTCCCCAAGGAGGGAGAAGGGCAGCACACATGCTCCACACGGCTCTTTAAAGGGAGCGCTGAGCAGAGCCTCCTGCCTGCATTCGCTCCATAAGACGCACACACATTTCCCCTTACTTTTTAGGAGGGAAAAAGTGCGTCTCATAGAGCGAAAAATACGGAACCACTTTTTTAAGCAAATGGAAATATTCTCTGCCTTATTGTGAATCTCAGTCAAATCTCTGGACAGTCACAAGCCTGACTAGCATATTGATGAATTTGCAATAAAGTGTTTGCACACACGCACATCTGCATGGGGTGTGTCTCCAGTTAGAAATCCAGGCTGGTCTCCCCCACCTGGCATTTCTTTCTTGTTCAACATCTGGCTATTTCCACACAAGCAACGTGGAGCTTTGGGAGACAAAGATTTTCCAGGGCATGCGCTGGGTGCCTAAGGACTGCCTCTGCCCAGCCAGAGTCCTCCTAGTCCCGTGAGTGATTGACGACTAAGGTCATCCTCCTTCCAGAGCCGCCACTCACGTTGGGAGAAAAAGAGGCAAGTCAAACCCGGCCAGCCCCAGCCCAGCATCTGCCCCAACTGAAGCTGAGGGCTGGTCAGCTGTCCACAGATCACAGCAGGGGGCTTCCAGTCACCTGTCATCAACACATGATGGATGGATTGGAGTGGACACTTCCCCCTTGCCCCCTGCGGATGCTGGCCGACTGCAGCCTCAAGGCTCCTGGTGGTGGGCTAGATCTCTCCTTTGAACTGAAACGCCTTTGTTGTTGGCAAAGGCAGCAGAAGAGGAAGGGGGATTCTCACATCAGGTACCAAAGGCAGCGGCAGTGTCTCCTGGGACCTGTTTTCATGGGATGGCAGAGGAGGCGGTGGCAGCCAGGACCCCTCAAATATGGAGTCATCAGTGCCACAGAGGGGGGTTTGCAAAGGCCATGCGTGTCGCTGCAGCAGTGGCAGTGGGGGCCTCTTTGGTGATGGAAGGAGTTTCTGGCAGATGCTCCTGTGCTAAACCAGGTTTAGATGTACCAAGGCCCCAAAGCAAAGGACAAAGCCACCCTGTGGGCCTCAGGCTCCGAGGTTGGGGATGAGGAGAAAGCAGGATTGGGGGGCGGGGCGGGGCGGAGCAAGGCCCTCTCTAAATATAGGCCCCAGTAGGAAGAAACCTGCCTCTCGCCCCCCCCCCCGTCTAACGCCTCCATATTCCCTCCACCTGGCAACAGGCTGGCCCTCAAAATACCCTTGCAAATCCCAGCCATAAAAATTCCCCGTAGTAGAGCATGCCAGAGGCAGCTTCCAGAGGAGCAGCAGGCTAAATTGAGAGGCATGAGCTCAGAGCCCTCTTCTGAAAAGGCACCATAAAGGGGGCAGAAGTGTGTGTGTGTGGGGGAGAGGACCTCTGTATGGGACCAAAATTGTTTATTTATTTATAGAAATACTTATATATTGCTATATCATAAAAATATATCACAGCCGTGAGCAGTTTACAGTAATATAAAAACATGAAACCAGACAACAAAATCCATAGACCTCTGTGGAATGAAGTCTTCTTAATTGCCTGCATAGGCCTGGTGGAATAAAGTCGTCTTCAGCAGGTATTTAAAAGTTGGCACAGAAGGCGCCACAAGCTTTTGCCTTTGGCCGTTGCCTGAGGTTGTTTACCCTGGCAACAAATGAGCCCCATCTCTGAGGCTCCATGCAGCGGGAGGGGGGTGGGGGTGGCAGCAGACCCTCCCACAAAGGCAGCGCCACCAGATGTGGGCACACCCATCCATGCCAGGCTCTCTCCGCCCTGTTCCCGTTTCTCCACAGCATCTTCTGCAGTGTGCAGGACCCATCTGCTCCTTCTAAGGCAGACTAGCCTACAAGACATCCCTGCTTCCTGTTGCCTTCTGCGCATGCTTTGAACATCTCTCTCACACATGCACACACACTCACGGATTCACCCTTTCCTTTGTAAGTGGAAGGCAAAGGGCTGGGCAACATGGGGCACATCGTCAGCTTCTAGGCCAGGAGAGAGCCTCGCTGGCAGGTGGGGAGGAGGGGGGCTGGAGAAGGAAGGCACCCGGCCTTGCCCTCCCTTGCCCTCGAAGCCCAGCCTCCCACCGACAAGCGGGCTGCTGCATCAGCAAGCCCCCCCCTGCACCTGCCCCTCTTCCCCACAAAGCCCCCTTTGTCCAGGTAACCTGACACCCTGAGAGCTGGGATAGAGGCAGGGGGGTCCCCAGCAGAGGAGTTCAGGCAGGGAATTTGGCTCTTGGGCATAACAAAGGCCAGGAGGGGGGAGGGGGCTGCCAAGCCTTTGCTGTCTGGCCCATTGAAATGCACGCAGACCCCTTCCTCCCACGCAGAACCCCCTCCCCCTCCTGCCATTGTGGCATCTCCAGGCATGCTCACAAGCACCTTCCTTCCCTTCCTGGGAGGGGGGAGGGAAGCGGAGGTCTCTGATATAGTCACAGAGCCCAAAGGGTAGCCATGGCAACCTGTGGGGGGGGAGGGAGAGAAGCAGCACCCCCCACAAGGCGCATTGTGCAGAACAAGGCTATGGAGAGACCAGAACAATGTGGGCCTTGTGGGGTTGCAAAGGCAGGGAGTGGGGCAGGGGCGCAAGGGGGTGGGAACAGGAGCAGCCCCACTCACACAGGTTGCAGCTCAGGGGTCCCCATTCCAAGAGTCTCTCAGAGAAAGCTGAATGAGCAGTGCTGGCCAAGGTCTGGAGCGGGACCTTCTGCACTCAAAGCAGGTGCTCAGTCACAGCGCATCGTGATTCTCCCTTCCCAAAAGTGACACATCAGCAGAAGGCTGAGCCCACCTCTCCCCAAATGGTGTGCCTGAGCCCCTTGCCAGGAGTTCCCCAGCATATAGACTGCAGAAGCCCTTAAACATGCCAACCTAAGGGGGAAATCAGGAAGGAGCTGAGGCAAACTGGAGGCTGGGGGTGCCACTGATGCCAGCCCCGTGTCCCCTTGCCCTCCTGGGATGCAGCTGCTGGAATCTTTCTGGGTGCCCGCTTGGACTTGGGCTTCACCTCCATGCAGCACCCAGGCGGGAGCAGCTGCTGACTCTGCTACAAGTCTCTCTGCTTCTGCTTCTGCTTCTACTTCTTCTTCTTCTTCTTCTTCTTCTTCTTCTTCTTCTTCTTCTTCTTCTTCTTCTTCTTCTTCTTCTTCTTCTTCTTCTTCTTCTTCTATCCATTGTAGCCAAGTAAGATTGTCTTCCATGAACACGGTCTTAACAGTGAGTCTGTAAGTGACTGTGGAGGCCAATTCTGGATCCACAGGTCCTTCCATGGTGGGGACATTGCTTTCTGGGCGGGAGTTGATCACAGTGAGGATTTGCCAAGCATGCCTTCCACTTAGCACATTTCTCCCTTGCTTCCTAAGTTCGAGTGTCTTCAAAGTCCATGAGACCTTTGGTAAAGGCTGTTCTCCAGCTGGAGTGCTCCCAGTTTATACTACATTTTTTTAGATTTGTCTTGAGACAGTCTTTAAACCTTTTTTGTTGACCACCGGCATTACACTTTCCATTTTTAAGTTCAGAATAGAGTAGTTGCTTTGGAAGATGTTAATCAGGCATCCGCACAACATGACCAGTCCAACGAAGTTGATGTTAAAGAATCATTGCTTCTTTGCTTCTTCCAGTACACTGATATTAGTTTGCCTGTCTTCCCAAGTGATGTGTAAAATTATTCGGAGATACTGTTGATGGAATCTTTCGAGGAGTTGGAGATGGCGTTTATAAGTGGTCCATGTTTCACAAGCATATCCTGCCTTTGTTCTTGGACCAGGGAAGGGGCTTCTCTTCCACCAAGGCCAGGTAGGGAAGGGGACCCCAGCAGACCCCAAACCACCAGAAGAGCCTCTGCACAGCCATCACAACAGATTCAGCCTTGGGATAAGATGGCAGGAATGCCACTTGCCTGCCACGCCCACTAGCCATGTGCCTCCCCCCACCCAACAGCCTGTCTCTCTCCCTGCCTGAGGATTAGTTGGCATCTGCTCCCCCGGGGAGGGGGGTCAATGCCTTGCCCCAGGCTGATCCTTGGGGTGGGGGGGGAGGATCAACTGGAGGAGAGTACCTTTGAGGATGGGCAAGGGGTGCATCCTCCCCCCAGCTCTCTCACAGCTTCAGTTGGGGGGCGTTCTGGGCCAGAGGCCGCAATGGCAGCTCTTTCCATCATGCGCTTGGGTGCCAACAGGCAGCCTTGCCTGACAGACCAAAGCAAAGGGATTCATTCACCTTGGAAATGCACCAGGCTGGGAGGGTCCTGTGATGCACCAATGCTGCAGGGATTCAGGTCAAGCTGGAGCAGCCCCCCAGCCCCATGCCACGCAGAGCAAATATTATCTGTCCTGGAGCTGGTGGGGCAAAGGGTGGCCACAGCTTGGCGGGGCCAGGCCTGGCCTGCCTTTCCACTCCCCCCAGCTGCTCCCAGGCGGTGACAGGCTCTTGCTAAGTGAGGTAATAGGCAATTGATTTTGTTCCGTTTTGCAGTGGGCAGTAATAAATCACACGCCCTGTCAGAGGGTGTTTCGCACGTTCAGAGAGAGTGTGCCAGCAATTAGCCAGCAGAGAGCTCAGAGAGGCAGAGGCGGCCTCGGATGCAGGAGACCGAGGCTTGGCTGCGGCTTGTGGCAGACCATTCCCATGGGCCTTGAAGGAGCCAGAGGGCGCTGACAGGGCACAGGAAGCAGTGCCTGTTTCCTAGAAAGAGAGGGGGCCACGAGAAGCGAGGCTGGCAGTGTGCCCCTGTTCGCCTCACACACAGCTGGGCCTGCTTTGAGCCCTTGGCCACCCTGGAGAGCAAGGGCCACCACTGCCTTTGGCTCACAGCGTGTGGGCGGAGCAGACTGTTTGCCAGCTTCTGCTCTGGAGCTTCTGTGACTCTTATGGGGATTGTGCAGTTGAGACTCCTGAATTGCAGGGGGCTGGATTAGATGACCTTTGGGCATCGCTTCCAACTCTGCAATTCGATGGTTCTCTGATGGCCCACTCAGTTGCATTTCCGGGCGCAGCCCTGCCTACCCTCCCTGCTTGGGCTTCTCAGTAGCTTGGCATGGCATGCTGTGTCAACGGAGCCCTGCGGCTGGATCAGGCCAAAGTGGGGCCATCCCGGTCAGCATCGTCTTCTGATGAGGGACCACACAGATGTCCAAGGAAAGCCTGGAAGCTGGACCTGAGCACAGCAACAGCACGCTCCTCGCTTGGCATCCCAGCAAGGGGCCTTCAGAAGCACAGCTGCCTCCCACGGTGAAGGCAGTGAATGGCAGAGCATGACCATTTATGCTTTATGAATTTGTCCAATCCTCTCTTTCGCCATCCCTGCTTCCTGTGGGAGGGAGTTCCACAGTTTAACTGCATGACCAGGTACTTTCTTTTGTCTGCTCTGAATCTTTCACTGTACAGCTTCATTGAATGCCCCATGTTGAGTATTATGAAAGTGGAAGGAAAGCTTTTCTCTCTCTTCTTTCATCTGACTCCCCTTGTCTTCAAACAAAGAAGCCTCGTGTTGTCACCTCATGCAGGAGTTTCTTCAGCCCCTGGATCCTTCCGGTCTATCTTTTCTGAACCTTTTCTAGCACCACAATATCCCCTTTGAGGTGAGGCAACCGGAACCGTGCACGACATTCCAAGAGTTGTCACTCTGTGGCTTTTATTTGACACCCAGCAGGGGCAGAGTCTCTGTGGATGCTCAGCTTTGGCGTTACTGAAAGAGCAGCTTTATGGAGATGGTTAAAAGTGCCCCCATTCCTAGAGAGCACCTGGAACATGTGATGCAAAAATACAGAAAAGGGTGCTCTTGAACATGTGCAGAATGCACTCCCCTCACCCCACTGAATGTAGTCCCCATGCATTAGGCAACCCTGCCCCTCCCTTTATGGGACTTGAGCTCTGGCTGCTCCCCCTCCTCTAGGCAAGGGGTTCCCCTCACAGACAGCAGTCAGCATCGGGGCAGAGTAGGGGAGAGCGCCAACGCCTCTGAGCCGGCTCTTCTGTCGCGTGTTAGGCAGGAAGAGGCTTGCATCGCCCCACCTGGCAGCACCTTCCTTCCCCCCACCTCATCTGCCAATGTGGGTCCTCTAGACAACTCTCCTGTGCCTTTGCTCCGAGAAGATAGTCACCCGCCTGAACTAGCAGCTAAGCGGGGTCCTTGTGGCACAGGCCCCCATCCTGGCTATGACAGGCACGTCACTTTGAGTTAAATCAGCCCAGCAGCGGCCTGAGAGCGCTTCCACTCCCTGCGGTCACGAGATTTTCTGTGCTCCAGAGATGACATGTTCAACCCCCAAGTGCCCTTCGGAAGTGAAGATGGGAGAAATTGGTGGAACATCTTGACTCCTTGGGAATGGCTGTAGAGTGGGTGGGGGGAGAACACCACCCTTGTGTAATTCAGAAAGCAGAGCAGGATCGATAGGGATGGCAGCCATTCAAGGGAGATTGGCAGCAAAGTTCTGCTTTCAACTCTCAGGCTCATCATGATTAATAATAATAATAATAATAATACTGCATTTTACACATATCTAGTGTCGCTCAGGAGCTGAAGCAGAGATGCCATAACTTCATGGAAGAGTGAAGGGCTACAAGCCGGGGCCAGGGCAGCCCCCAGGAAGAAATGCTTTTGCAGGCCCCTGCAGGCCCATGACCCTCCTTAGAACACAGCAGTCTTGGGAGAGGAGCCATAGAAGCCCCCATGCCCTTCCTTCTCCCTTCTGCACTGCACTGGGCAGCCCCATGTTGTCTCCTGTTGGCATTGCTGCCCCTCCAGAACCTTCAACTCACAGTCTTTGGGGGAAAGTATTCTGCCACAGTGCGCCTGGGGTAACCATTTGCTAAGCCTGTAACATTGTGGTTACAGGTAGGTAGCCATGTTGGTCTGCCATAGTTGAAACAAAATAAAATAAAAAATAAAAAAGGTGCGACTGGAAGGATTTTTTTATTATTTTCTAACATTGTTCTGAGAGATGAATGCAGTTTTACCACACTTCTACATCTGATCATAAATCTTGTGCAGCAGGAAGATGGATGGGAATTTCCCCTCAACTTGGCAGGACTTTATGGGCAATTGACTTGACAGGTATCCATCCACATGTGCCAAGTAGTTGCATTGGTGAGCTTGCTGCATAGTTAACTGAACACCATCAAATGCATTCAAGTGCATGGAATCAGCGCTTTCTGTTCATGGCCAGCAGAGGGAGCTATTGCTTCAGGAAAGCCAACAGCACCTTAGTTTGGGCTCTTCAAATGGATCTGACTGGCCTGGTTCACACAACCTAGTAAGCTGCCTTTCCTGGTAACCTGTGAGCTGCTGCTAAGGCTTGCTGATGTCTGCAGCTGTTGCTTAGCAGAGAGAACTCCTCACCACCAGCCTGGGTTCTCCAGACCTTGGCTTAGCTCAGGGCAGCTCAGGAGGAAAGACCAGGAAGGAGCAAGGCATTTGGGGGCTCTTGGGAGACCACCTTCTGTACAGTCCCAGGGAGACATCGCTTAGCTTCTGGTCATGCCAGCTGGGGCAGCGTGTGTGCAAAAGGCTCCGTCCTCTCCTGATTCTGGGAGTGACCCTAGGGCAGGGGGGCTCCTCACCTCTCTAGAGACCCCTCTGACATCCTCCCCACCACCACCTGCAGGTCCACAGGCAACCACAGGGCTCCCTTTCTGCTGTATTTCAATTCCTGGGTGTCTGCTGCATCCTGCCAGCTGCTGGCAGCAGGCAGGAGCTGTGTGCCTAGTCTCTAAAGGAGACTGTTTGAAAGGGGATATTGCAAGTTAAGTCACCTTGATCTTG
This sequence comes from Podarcis raffonei, assembly GCF_027172205.1. Classification (NCBI taxonomy): domain Eukaryota; kingdom Metazoa; phylum Chordata; class Lepidosauria; order Squamata; family Lacertidae; genus Podarcis; species Podarcis raffonei. The sequence continues at coordinate 41,932,598 of NC_070617.1, read as the reverse complement.
CCTTTGATTTCCTGGGCTGCTACAGCATTGCTCTGTGTTCTCCAGCTGTGCTACTTAAGTGTAATTATTACTTGGAGAGATCTCAAAGCTCATATTGGGAGTCAGGGTTAATAATTAATTACCACTTTCTTTTAACTAACCAGACAGTGGGTTTTCTTCAGAAAGATGATAATAAATCTGTTTATATTAGTGGCTTTGACGTCCCATTGACATTCCCTGCTGTAGCAAATAGTGTGACCATGTCCTGCAGCTTAGTTGGGGAGCTGCCCCCCCCATTTCATTGGGACTCTGCAAGCCCCAGGACAGCATCACCTGCAGAGACCTGATTCCTTTACCTTATGATGCCCAGGGCTGCACCTGGGGGGGGGGGGTTGGATGAAAGTTGAGCTGTGGGTCTTGAGTCAATGCTGCCATGCCCACCTCTGCCCCTGTGTGTGTCTGTAACACACTCCATCTTATGCTCAGGTTATATTTGTGTGTAAATAAAACCACATATCCAAAAGACAGCAGAGTCTCTGTTGACCTTCATTTCAAGGAAACAGAACCCTGAGTGAATGCTGCAACCCTTGGAGTCTCTCACGTGACTCGGAGGCCAGGGTGGCCAGGTGGGCGCGGTATGAAGAGGCTGGGGAGGGTGTTTTGCACTGGGACTGCTTCACCTCCCTTCAGGGTCAGGTTTCTTCTTGCAAGCAAATTTTAAGTGGTTGTTTAGCTGCTTCGCTCCACTCCAAGGCTGGTGTGCTACCTGGGCGCTCTGGGGAAGCCTGGCACCCCCCCCTCGAAACCAGCCAAGGCTTTGCCAGTGGGGCAGGGAGAAGAGAACCACTTGCTATTTTGGGATCCCCAGAGTGGTGCTGCTCTCTGCTGCCATCCATGCTGCCTCTTTGCAGTGGGAAGGAGATCTTCGTTTGTCTGCCTGGTCTGTGGCTCTGAGATTGGGAGGCGGCGGTGGTTGCTACAGAGAGGAGGGCTGGCTCAGGGCCCAAAGTTCTGTTGTTTCCAGAAACATCTAATTGATGAGGCCATAAAGCAACATTATGTTTCCCTGACACAACAGTGATGCTCTTTCCCATGGTATTAATTGTCAATAAAAGTTAAATGAGGATGCCAGCTGAGACTGAGTAGCACTCGGGCACTTACGAGGCTTGTGCCATGCCCAGCTCATGGTGGTTCGTGGCGGCTGTGATAATGCACCGCTTTAATTCAAGACGTCCCAGCTGACTCTGGAGGGCAAGCAAAGAGTCAGTCAAGAGCAGGAAGGGCCTCCCAACCCGGGACACCCTCGGGATCCAAGGCTCCTGAATGTTGGAAGGGCAGAAGCAAGATGCAAGAAGGCAGGTGGGCAGGTGGAGAAGACTCCTTGGCTTCTGTTTTCCTACGCCTTGAGTTATACTAATTTTTTTTGGGGGGGGGGTTAGATGCACCTTCTTAGATTTAGCAAAGGTCAGGAATGACTCAATAGTTGAGGTATTAAGGGAAGCTGCCATAGAAGCAGGGACAGAATTCTACGTGAGTTGGGGATGACAGGCTGGAACAAAGAGTCGCCAAGGATGACTTTTTGCTGTGCTTGGAATCCAGTGTTGCTCTCCTGCAGGAAGCAAGCCGCTCTGGATAGGCGAGTGCTCTGAACTCTCACCACCTAGACACAGGTTGTAAATACATGTAAAGAAACTGTATCTCTTAAAGAAACTGCAGGCCCCAAGGTGGCTAATTTCTGAAAGACACACAACCCTGGCTGAGTGCCAAGTGGAGATTTTGCCTGGCTTCAGGGTGCCATGGTAGGCACAGCAAGGAGGGTCAGCGAATGCTGGAGTCTGCAGGCAGATACCTCCCTCTCAATCCTGCCTCTCCCCATCAATTCTGGGGGCCACTGCAGTTAAGCCATGCAGTTCCCACGAAAGGTGTGTGTGTCACCATGTTCAAGAGCACACGTGCTGGTCAGGCAAAAGAGAGAGAGAAGTGGGGCTGCAGCCCTCACCTCCCCAGACTTCAATGTGCAAATCTTTGCCCTGTGGCCAGATGGTGGGCCTGCTGGTGCTGATTCTAATAACTCCCAAATGGGAGCAAAGAAATGCTCTCTGCATTAGCTCAGAGGCACTTTATTCTAGGCTTGAGCCCTGGCATCTGAAACAGGCTGTGGAGCCCATTTGTGACTCAGATTAAGCACCAGGATGCTACGTAGGGCAAAAGTTCCCGGTCATCCCAGAGGTGTCCGTGTGGAACTGTGCAGCAAATGCTCTCCCCTACCTGCTTGTGTTTCTTTGAGGGAATTCCCCCTCCCTCTTTCTCTTGGTCCTTCCTGGAAAGCTGTGCTGGGACAGCACCAGTTGATCACCAGCCAAGAGCCTCTCCACAGATTCACCAGGAGGCATCAACATCTTCCCATTAGGAAGAGGTGACAAAACAGCCCATTTGGGGGTGATTAATTGGCAAGTTAAATTAATCATGAGCCTCAGTCTGTCTGCATCTGTGACATGAGATATTAACTGTTCCAACAGCCGCATGAAGAAGACCAGAGACCATTACAAAGTGCATTTGTCAAAAAGTCGCTTCCTTGCCTATTGTGGTGGCTGCTGAAAGGTCAAGTGACTTTGTTATTCTTAAGTAGAGAGCAGAGCAAAAACTCTAATGCCTGCAATGCATTTAATGTGCCAGTTAAGAGGTGGTAATCATCATCAGCTGGCTGGGTCCCCACCAGTGGGCTGCTTCACTGCAATGGCAGCCCCCAAATGTACCCCATCCATAGCAGCAGCATTGCAGGGGAAGGAGGGGCAAAAGCATTCCATGTGGATTTTATGGAGCACTGACCACTGGGGGTGGAAGAGGAAGCGAGACAAGACCAAGGGGGCTTCTGTGCCTTAGTTAGCTTCCCCTGACCTGTGGATGTGACTGACAAGGTGCGTCATGTGGGTGTCCCAGTCAAGGAGGAGGAATCTGCTGCTTTCCCATCCATGTCTTTGAAGCCTCACCTAGAAATGGGGCCGCTCTCCTGCTGCCTGCAGGGCTGGCAGTGCCATATGCCAAAGCCAACCTCCCCCCTTGGCCCGCCAGGCCAGCCGTCACGTCTCTCCACAGAGCCTGCTTCTTCCTCTGGGCTTCTCTTGCTTCAGCCATGTGACACCATAGAGGAGCTCTGCACCTCACTGCAAAGCATCTTTGAACCAGGTATTGAATCCCATAATCCATTTCCCTTTTTTAAACAGTTTTTATTAGCTTTTCAAATTTTACAAATACTTTTAAACAACCAGCAGTTGCTATATTACTTGTATTTTGCCAATTATGTACGTTAATAATTATAAATTATTAAGCTGCAATTCTTATCTGCTGCTGTACTTCAAATCCTGCATATGTTTTAACATAACCATGATATTTTTTGAAATATTCCACAAAATATTTCCATTCTTCAAGAAATTTTTCTTCATTCGGTTCTCCAATTCTCACAGATGGTCTAGCCACCTCAGCATATTCCATCATCTTCATGAGCAATTCTTCTTTGGCTGGGAATTCTTCTTTCCATTTTTGCATGTAGACTATTCCTGCCACTAACATAGTATACATAAACAAAGCTCTGGTCCAGTTATACCTAGCAGAAAGGCCTCAGGTTTCTGGGGAATCATCACTTTAAACTTCTTTTTTAACCATTATAAATCATTTCCCAATAACCTTTTGCCTTTCTGTAGGTCCACCGCCCCCATAACCTCTTTTCAGAGCCCGGGTTCAGGCACTTTGCTGCCAACCATGCGCTGGCCCTGGCAAATCCAAAACTTTCACCCTTGCCCACAAAGCCTGCCAGCCAAACCCCGCCCCCGTTACAACCCCAGCATTTTGACCAGTCCTCCAGGCCAAAGGCCACTTTGTTCGGCCTCCAGGGTGTCTCTGCTTCCGCAAAAGGAGAAAAGGTTGAAGCTGGCCACCTTGTTCCACCCTGTTAGTACCTCTGCTGCATCCAGAAACAAACTTGGGCATGCTATTTACCATGTTAATCTCCAATGGAGTTGTTTTAATTTCTTTAAATTACTGCTGGCAAAATTGGAATGGTCAACAATCCATCAGTCTGCTTCCCCACCCCTTGGCCACCCAGTGCCAGGTGCAGTCTGCCACTGCTGCTGCTGCTGCTGCTGCAGTGGAAGCAGTGAGATCTTGAGGAACTTTCAGAGGCCGACAAATTAACTGCAAATGCACATGTGCAGCAGCCCGGGAAGCAGAACGCAGCAGCTGCTGCTGCTCCTGCTGCTGCCAGGGAGCCCCCCAGTGCAAAATGCCCCTCTCTTTTCTCCAGGCAGGAGTGGGCCTCAGAAAGACCCCACTTGGAATCTGCATAAGATGGATCTTCTTTGCAAAAGGGTTGCTGAGATGCTGCTTCCTCTGGTGCTTCTGCACTTCACACTGGGTGGGTCAGCTTGATGCTGCTTGGCAAACAGCTGTATTCACCCGCCCCCACCGAAAAATCACTTTACTGCAATAGCCATATTAGAAGTTACTACATTTTACACGACCCAAGCTTTAAGCTTCCAGACTTGGGGGAGGTGTGTGTGGTGCCACCCTTGTGGACTGGGCAGGGTATTGAATCAACTGTGGCATGCTGAGGATGAGCACAAATGATTCTGGATTAAGAAAACGTTCATTTTTGAACTACAAACAGGCTAGCGTATACCCAGCCCACATTGTGTTTTGGACTGCCCTGACTGGCTGCTCCTGTGCAGGGACGGGGCTTCTTCTCTGCTGGAAGCAGCAAGAGGCCATTGGGCAGCTGCAGAGGCCCTTTGGAGACTGGGCTGCCTTGGCAGGGGCTAACCCTGCCTGCTTGGTGCTGCTGGCCTGGCCCCATCCTGGCCTCAAGGTGGTGCAGGATTTGGCTGGAGATCCTGGCTGAGACGTGGTCAGAAGGGCCACCATGGAAACCCCAGCCCAGTAAGACCCCAGAGAGTATGACTCTTGCTCTTTGCCATCCCTGAGTTATGGAGCTCCGGCACTCATAAAAGATAATCACCCTTCACGGGTGAAGTAGCCTCCATTTATACCACCCTGGCGGAAGGATTGATGGAGTGTGCAATTAAAAGCACAAGATCTGTGGCTGTCTTGGGGGCTTGGCAAGATTTATCATCAAAGGACATTTTCGCAGCACTTGAAATCCTGGAGCATGGCCAGTGGGAGTTTCCGTCCGCCTTGGTCAGGGCTGGATCCTCTTGGAATCTGCTCATCTAGGACAGCGGGGGGGGGGGCAGAGGTGGAGAAGCTGCCCCATGTTCTGGGGAACGATTGCCAGGAGCCGAGATGCTGGGGAAGGTTTGGCTGGAAGGCACCCAAGAGACCTCAGGGAAGTTGGCCAGAAATGCTCCCCCTTCTCATCTGAACTGTTGCCACACATGGGAAGCACACACACACCGTGAGACGGAGCTTGCTTCTGCTCCAACAAAGGAGCTGAGATGGGGCCACGGATGGCTTCACCGAGTCCTATAGCATCCAGCAGCGCCATTCCTTGCTCTGTGTGTTTCCCACGTCCCCTCCAAATGGGCTCTCGGGGGTCAGGAGAGCCCCAGAACCGCAACACCAGAGAAGAGAGGATTCTGCTGAGCAAAACAGTGGAGGGTAATGATTTGGCAAGGGCAGCATCTAGATTCTCCTCAAAGAAAGAGTGAGCAAAGGATTCCATTGAAGAGGTCCGGTGTGGAAACAGCCTCTCTGGTGGGGCCTTCTTTGCTGCGGGCTTCCCTTCCACCGCATGGGGCAGGCCTTTAAAGGTATGTGCTGGTCTGGATGGGGCAAGGCGCTCTTTATGGGATGCATCCCCGCTGTGTGTTGCCCCCTCTCCTGGATTAGTACTTCCCAACCCATCAGAAGCATGCAAGCATGTGTTTATTTGTGTGAAAGCAGCTTTAAATCCCTGCCCCCCGTTTCAAATATATGTTTTCCAATGTTCCAGATTTGCACAAAACAGCAGTAAAAAATATGGTATGAGATGTGTGTGTCCTTCAAAGCCAGCCAAGGATTTGGAGTTGCTCACGTGAACAGCTGCCCCTTCCTTCCCCTTTGCCCTCCCTGCCTCCTGTATCTGCCAGGGCAGTTTATTTTTAATACAACTGTTTTGTGTAAGACCTGTTCATTGCAAAAGAAGAGTTTCATTTCATTCAAAAATAAAATAAAATAAAATACCAGGGACCTGCTGACGGAAGAAAAGTGGAAGGAAGGAGTGTGGTGGTGACAATGGATTGTGTCCCCAGAACCTGCCCCCACAAAACGCTCCAGGGCTGCCCCCACTGCCAGATAACTGGCGGTTTTCTTTCTTTCTCATCTTCAGATTTGGTTTGGGAGCAAGATGGACATGCTTGTGCCAACTGATAATTGTGAAGCAGCTCAAGCTGGAGAAAAAGGGTCCCCCCCCCGCCCTGCTATGTTGGGGTGGGCAGGCAGGGGATTTGGAAAGTCCTGCCAGGCACCTCCGCCCAGGCCTCCTGCCGTATGTGTCCTGGCCCTGAGTGTTTGGCCCCCACCTCACCGGGGAATAATGCACTGCATCCAGGGATTGCAGGGTGGGGCCGTTTGCAGAGACCTCTTGTCTCCCCAAGGAAGTTGTCAGATTGATGGGCACTTTCTATCAGTATTTTGTTTCTGAAAGGAAGGGCTTGTGAGAACTCAAGCTTGTGAGAAGGGCTGAGAACTCATGCTAGTCCGGAAGTCAGTCACACCCTCTGACATAAAAGCCAACTCCCACCAGCCTGCAGGGCTGTGGTGATGGGAAAGGCACTCTGCACATGTTCAGAGCACTTTGGTGTTTTATTCCACAAGTCACGCAGCTGAGCTCTAGCACCAAAAAGGAATTTTGTAAGTCTGATTTCAAATGAAGCCAGGGCTTAGTTGGTCACCTTCATGTTCCCAAAGTGAGAAGGCCATCGAGGGTGACCCTGAATGGGTGCCCTGAACTGAAGAGCGCAGGAGCCAGGCCTCTGGGAAGAAACATCCCTTGCTGCCTTGCTTCCTGACAGCATCTTGCCCTGCCTCGCCCCCTTCCCCCTCTTTCAGCTGACAGGCTGGTGACCGGCCTTCTGAGCCGCTCCTGCCTCCGCTGCCAATGCTGCCTTCACCTTCCCAGCACAGCTCAAAACATGGGATCCAGGTCACTGTGTGCGCCCCATACTGCTTCCCAACTGCTCTCTCAACCTTCGCCCGGGGGGGACATGGGGAGGAGGGATGCCCTCCTGGCCTGCCCTGGCTCTGGGCAGATCAAGTGCCCAGGGAGGACCCCCCTTGTGTGATGGGAAGGATGGGGGGGGGGGCTTCACAATGAGGCTTCCAGCTCAGCTAAGTGTCCTATCGCCCCCCTGGAAAGGAGCATCCATTAGGCAATTGCTTACATGCTAGGCCTTGGTCAGTAAGTGGAGAGACAGATTTTATGGCCCCATAAATCATAGAGTGTTCAATTAAACAAGTGCTTTAATTACCTCCGCTGGTCGCCCCCCCTGCCCCTCCCTGCCCTGCCGCTAATGGCAGCCACCCACTGGGGAGGGGGCTCCTGGCCATTAGCAGCACGTGCGCCAGGGCAGTTTGTGGAGTGGGGCTTCTGGGGTCCCGCAAGCAGGAGTTGAGCCCAAGAGCCCTCTCCTGTCCTGTGGTTTCCATTGCTGACTTGGCTAGTAGCCATTAGTAGCCCCCCATGAATTTGTCTAATCCTTTTTTAAAGCCATCCAGGTTGGTAGCCCCGCCCCCGCCTCCCATGTGAGCAGGTCCATAGTTTAACTCTGTGCTGTGCAAATAAGTCCTTCCTTTTCTTTGTCCTGACTCTTCACATTCAGCTTCTCTGGGTGTGTGATGGGAAGGCAGAACAGCCTTTCTCTCTCCACCTTCTCCAGGCCACGCAACAAGCAAGTGAACAAGCAAGAGGGTCCTTCAGGGCTGTTCACCATGGGAGCCCAGAAAGGGCCTGGGCCAAGGAAGAGCCCCACAGGCAAGGGCTGGTCTTTGCTCTCCCGCCTGGGGGCTCCTCTCCTGCCTGTGTTGTGCAGAGAGGACTCCGTTCCGCCTTTGGACGCCAACTCCTCTCCTTTTCTTTTTGGAAGGATTTAGCTGATGATTCACTGGGGCCTCATTTCTGGCTGCCTCAGACTTGGCCCCTTCTCCTCTCCAGAGAGCAGCTGTAGAGGAAAGGGCGGGGAGCGGGGCTAAGGATTCCACCTCCTCTCTGGCCTTCTCAGCTCCCTGCTGCAGTTCTCGATGATGCCGGGCTGCCTGGGTCAGAAAAGTGTCTGCTGGGGAGCCTCTGCATCCATGCCATCATCTCTCCAAAAGGACTCCACTGGCCAGCCAGCCAGCCTCTGGAGGCTGCAGTCCTTGTGGGCTCAGGGGCTTCCTTTGTGTGGACCCCAAGTGGGCTCCACTATTTGTCCCATTGTGCCCACATCCCATTCAAGGGGTGGGAACCCACAATGAACCCCAGCACTGTTGGGGACCCAGAAGAACCTGCTGTAGTCCTAAGGCAGCCTGAAGTACCTGGTGGCCCTGCCACACCCTAAGCCCAGCCTTGAGCTCCCCCACCTCAAGAGCAAGGGAGACAGCAGGACTATGGGATGCCCAGAATCCACCTAGGACTGCTCAAGAAGGAAAAAGCCAGCAAAGATACTCATTGCCTCTCTCCCCACCCCCACCCCTCCCTCCCTCTATTATAGGGAAGGGATCCAAATTGCTTTGACTCCCCGGCTAGTGCTCAGGCTGAAGAGTTTCTTCCACAAGATAACTCTGAACTGGTGCATGGATTTTCCACTTCTGTGCAAAGTTCTGTTACAAATCTGGGGTAAGAGAGTTTGGGGCTGCAAAGGCAGTCATAACTGCTAGAGCTGGTGAATGTTAGAAATCAATAAATGGTAGAATTGAGATAATATTTGGAGTAAGGAAGGGAGGATGCAGGCCAGTGAAAATACAGGCTGAACCAGTTCTGTTCAGGAGATCCCTGATAGTGATGCCATTAAGAAGCAAGGAGAACTAAGTGCTGGGCCACTAAAGAACAATTGACCCTTTGCCTGAGTTGGGAGGGGAAGGTTACAAGAGGTGTGGTGTCACACAGGAAAAACATGCCCTTTTGAAATTTAGAGGTTGGGGAAGAAGGGGGAGGACTCCACAAGCTGTTGTGAAGGCCAAAGCCATCTTGGCAGGCTGGCCGAAGGCAGCTGGAAGAAAGACTCAGTGATGTCTGGGAATGCAATGCTGGGTTCTGTGAAGAGCGGACTCCTGAGATGTGAATGCTGTGAAATCTCTCTCCGTTGAAAGCTTCTGGTGTAAATATGTGCAAATAAATCATATTTCAAAGAGTCCACCACACCTCATTTTCCCCAGAGGAACACAGACCCTGGTGCCAAGACCCCCTGGGATCTCGTGCTCCGCTCGGCAGAGACTAGGGTAGCAGGAGCCGTTCTCAGACTGACATCCCCAGCAAGAGACAGAAGGGGCTGCACAAAGCTTCCCTTGGAGATTCAGGCTGCTGCCACACTTTACTCTTCTCCAGAAATGCCCCCTTTGTGCCACACTCATTGTTCTGGAGCATCCAGACAGCATCCTCTTCTGTTCCAGTGTTTTCTGCATGGCCTTTCTGTTGTTTTTCAAATGTGATTTGGGACAAATAAAGCACAGTAGTAGCATCAGACTGTCCAGTAGGAACTGACAAAATGTTGTGCTTCAGAGCTAAAACACTTCCTGTTCACTGCAGCTGACTCTTTTATAACTTGCTGTTGGTCGCTGCTAGGAGGGAGGGGGTGGTTATGAATTGCCCCCTGAATAGGCTATTTTTAATGCACCAGTGTCAGTTTCTGTTCCCACAGGGGAGGCTTTAATTATTGCATTTCTTCCATTTTTCTCTCCTTCCCTCACCCCATTTTTTTTGTAGCAAGCTTGTTGAAGAGCAGTAACACTTGTTGGTGGATTGAGCAGCTCTCTCTGACTCCTGCAAGTGAGGGGAAAGCAGACAGGCTCACTGATGATTTATTGTATTATTTATTATATTTGTATACTGCACTTCATCCAAAGATTGCAGGGCTGTTCACAAATCTGTTCCGCAAATGGCAGACTCGAGCTGGGATTTCTTTTTAGTGACCAGCCGGGCGCTTGCAGACTCCAGCCCCCTCTGGACAGCAGAGGGTCCCTCCCGTCCCTCCTGTCTGCTGACGCTTCTCCTCTTGAAGTTTTTAGCAACTGACATGTGACGGGATCAGAATGTTCCATCTTGAGTTAAAACAATACCTTTTGAAGGCCGAGGCTTTCCTGTTTGTTCGGCTGCGCGCCAGGAGGATCCCAGCTGCCCCAGCAAAGGAGACAACTGCCTGGCTGCGGCTCCAGGCTGGGGGATGGACCAGCTCTCCAAAGCACCTGGCTCCCTGAGAGGCTCAGTGGCGCATCCCAGCTGCACCGTTCCACTGCCCCCTTGAAGGATCTAGGGCTGGTGGAGCCCAGGGAGGGGGAAGGATGGTGCTGGGAGGAAAACCTATGGACCTCTTGGGCCAAGGGCAAGGGAACTCCCTCTCCACTCACATCCCCTTGGCTCTCCCCCAGGCAGGTCCACCCGCTCGTTCACGGCATAGATATCATTTTGGAGATGGGCTGTCTGAGGAAAGGAAATGGCAAAGAATGAATGGGCTGCCCCACAGGGAATTCTGTAAAGCAGGATATTCTCAGCTGGCAGAAGGACCTGAGATGAGGCTGGAGGAAGCTGCCTGCACCCTGGCTCCCATCTCTAGACCAGACATCTGAGACATTGTGGGCTCCCCCTGTGTGCTTGTCTGAACTCTGGCTGAGCCTAAAATACATGACAGGAGACAGCATGTAGAAGATCCTCCCCAGAGGAAGAAAAATGTGCCCTGATCTCCTTCCATCTTCGTGGTCCACAAACACTCCCCGAAGAGGCAGACCTGAAGATTTAGGGCCAACCAAAAAGGCCAGGCGATCTCAGATGGGCTCCAGTTTCTCTTGCAAGAAGCCAGAAAATTCTTTCTGTCCTTTGGAGCATTTTTTGTTTTGTTTCTCTCTTGCCTCCCCACTCCACTAAAAAAAATTAGGTTTAGTTCCAGCTCTTAGTGGGTGGATTGGCTGAGGAGAGAGAGAGAGAGAGAGAGAGAGAGAGAGAGAGAGAGGTCTCTGTTCTGCCATTCACTTTCCAGGCCAAGCAGAGTCCCTCCCCCCATTACTGGCTTAAGGCCTCCTGGGGCAATTTGGGGAGCATCAAAGCCACACAGCTGTTTGGACCCCCCTGAAATATACCGTCAAAACATTCTTTTACCACTATCATATGGAGTGGGTGGGGGGGGGCACTCCCCATTTGAGGCTATTTTAGCATTCAGTTCAATTTTTGTCATTTTAAGGTTCACGCGTTTCTAATTGTTATGAATACCATGGTAAAATTAATAGTTCTATGGTTGATTTATTACATTTAGTAAAATTATGGGCATGTAATGTTTGCCAAGAAAAGACACTGCACAGACTTTAATCATGTAAAGATGATAATTTAGTTGTTACACTTGTTGAAATGATGGGATTAATTTTTTAAAAGTTTGCAAACTAAGGGAGGAAGAGGGGGAAATGTTAATTTAGCGAGACAAGCAAAATGAGGAGAGGAGGAGGAGGAGAGGCAACTAGCCACCAGCTCTTCCCCAGGGAAGCAGCAGCAGCAGAGGCTCAGCAGGCTCCCCTCCCTCTGGAAGTGGTTGGGGCAGCTCTGGAAGCACAGGCTTTGTGCCAAGCGCATGCTCTGTTGCTGAGCTCTGGCTGTTGGGCAGGGCTTCCCATATTGCTTGCTGCATTGACGGGATCACCTGGTTTGTGGTGCTGCGCTGCCTGTCTCCATGGCCCTATGGGGATGTGCCTCCCCACAGAGAGAGGGCAAGAAACCAGGGAGGAGCCCCCTTTTTTGCAAAACATGAAATTTGGCATTTTGCTGGCATCAGATGCTGAGGCCGTGCCTCTCTTCTGGGCTGGGGTAAGGAAGGGGGTTGGGACTGTTTGGAAGCAGGCTTCTCAGGAATTAAAAGGACAGACATCTCCTGCCCCAGTTGCTGCAACAAGGCAAGCGATTGCACTGGTTGCTGAGATACCCCCTGCCCCAGTGAAGGCAGGCCTGCCCTCCATTCTGGCTGCTTCTCCATAAGGCAACTTCTGGAGCGTGAGGGTGGCTGATGGCTGGATGGCCAGCTGGCCATCATTTCTACAAAAAGGCTCAAAGGGATGTGTTGGTGCTGAGGCTGATGTACTTTTCTGTAGAAAAGGATCAAACTCTTAACCAAAACGAATGTTGAGGACCTCTGTGCTCTATCGGATGCTCTCAAGACAGGGCTTGAGGATGGATCCTGTCACCTGCAGCACAGGTTGTCCAGGTGCGGTTGCGCAATGCAGGGATGGATTGCTTTGCTCTGTGCGCCAAGAACACTTGTGCTAGTTTAGCATGGACATGATTGATTAATCACCCTTTAATGTTTAAAGTCTGGTTCCCTCTAACTTGTTTTCCTTTCCTTTTTCAATAGCAGAATAGAATTGTTCCATAATAAAAATGAAAATAATAATGAGGAACCGGGTAATTAAAGCCCACCTGCTCCACAGGGAGCAGGAATGGAAGAATCACTTCCTATCCATGTATCCATCCCAGACATGTTGACTTAGAAATCATTCCTATCCGAGGGGGCAGGGTCTGCACTCACCGCCACAGCATCAGAGGCCTGAGAGAGACCTCCGGGACACGGCTGCTGCTGATGCTGCTTGTGTGAGTGCTGGGAAGACCGCTCCCTCTCCTGCCAACTCCATCCGGCCGAGGGGGCGGGGCCTGCACCCACTGCCACAGCATAAGAGGCCTGAGAGAGGCCTCCGGGATACGGCTGCTGCTGCTTGTGTGAGTGCTGGGAAGACCGCTCCCTCTCCTGCCAACTCCATCCGGCCGAGGGGGCGGGGCCTGCACCCACTGCCACAGCATCAGAGGCCTGAGAGAGGCCTCCGGGACACGGCTGCTGCTGATGCTGCTTGTGTGAGTGCTGGGAAGACCGCTCCCTCTCCTGCCAACTCCATCCGGCCGAGGGGGCGGGGCCTGCACCCACTGCCACAGCATAAGAGGCCTGAGAGAGGCCTCCGGGATACGGCTGCTGCTGCTGCTGCTGCTCGCGTGAGTGTTGGGAGGACCGCTCCCTCTCCTGCCAACTCCATCCGGCTGAGGGGGCGGGGCCTGCACTACCACTACATTTTAGAGGCCTGAGCAGCTACTGGCAGCAATGGACAAAATGGTTTTAAATGTTTTAACCGCTTTTAATTTGCAGCACCTTAAATGGTGGTTGTTGTTTTTTATAATATTATATTATTTCATTATTTTATTTTTGCTTGGGGTGGGATAAGCATTTAGTCAGCACTATTGTTTCTTGCTTTGTTTTGTTTTGTTTTGTTCTGTTTTGTTTTATTATTATTATTATTCTGTTAAATTATTATATAGTTTGTATTTTGCTTTTTAAGGGGAAGGGTCATGACTGCCTGGGAGTGGGCCTCAGCCAATAGATTGGGTGGGGCAGGTTCCACAGGGGGGGATGTATTGGGACACCCGATCTCAGTGATCACGGGCAGGAGGAGGAGTTATGCTAAGACCAGACCATGTCATTACCGAGGAGGCTGGTTTAGTCGTTGTTTGAGGACTATCCCTGCCTCCAGGTCTGGTCCTGACCGGAAGGATACAGTAATCAGCAAGGGAAACCCACATGACCTGAAAGTGTTGCTGTGCAATGCCAGGTCAATGATGAATAAAACCACTGCCATCCACGACCTGATTGTGGATGGAGGATTTGACCTGGCATGTGTGACAGAGACCTGGTTGGATGAAGCAGATGGGCCTGTCCTTGCTGCTGCTTGCCCACCAGGTTTCTCTTACGCACAGCAACCCAGGTCATGTGGGCGGGGAGGGGGGGTTGCAGTGATTTTTAGGAAGTCATTAGTCTGCACCAGGCGTCCTATTGGGAAGACCCAGTTTTCTGAGTGCATGTTCTGGAAGTTGGGCAATAGGGGCAGTACAGGATTCCTACTGGTGTACCGACCTCCCCGCTGCACCAAGGATTCCCTGCCCGAGCTGCTTCAGGTCATGGCGGATATGCTCCTGGAGACACCTAGCTTGGTTGTCCTGGGGGATTTTAACATCCATGCTGACACGACCTTACAAGGGGCCGCTCGGGACTTCGTGGAAAGCATGGCCTCCATGGGGCTGTCCCTGAATAAGTCTGGCCCAACTCATAGCCGCGGACATGCCTTAGACTTGGTGTTCACCTCTATGGATGTTGGTGATCTGACACTAACTAAAAGCGAAACAAAAGAAGTGCCATGGTCAGATCACTTCCTGGTGCAACTGGACTTCTCCGCAACCCTTCCCCTCTGCAGGGAGGTGGGACCGATTCGGATGGTCCGCCCCCGCCACTTAATGGATCCAATTGGCTTCCAGAGAGTGGTAGGGGATGCTTTACCCCAAGTTGATGGCCTTTCAGCTGATTCCCTGGTGGCACGCTGGAATGCGGAGTTAACCAGGGCTATTGACTGTCTGGCTCCGAAGCGCCCTCTCTGATTGCATGGAGCCCGGACAGCCCCGTGGTTTTCCCCGGAGCTGAGGGTGATGAAACAATCGTTGAGACGGCTAGAGCGCCGGTGGCGGAAAACTCATTCTGAATCAGACCGGACACGGGTTAGAGCTCAACGTCGAGCCTACCAAGTGGCAATGGCGACGGTGAAGAGGGCCTTCTTCGCCGCCTCCATTGCATCTGCAGAAAACAGCAGCAGGAGACTTTTTCAGGTGGTTCGCAATCTATCGGAACCACCTGTACCACCGGGGCCTGGTAGGGACCCCAAGATCTCCTGCAATGCTTTTGCAAAGTTTTTTGCAGTTAAAATCGCTCAGATTCAGAAGGAGGTAGACTCCACCGTGGGAGCAGGGCCAGGGCGGGAGAGTGCTAGAGTTCTGTCTGGTCCTGTTACATGGGATCAATTCCAATCTGTTACCTCCGAGGATGTGGACAGGCTGCTTGGACAAGTGAAACCGACCACCTGTCTCCTTGATCCTTGCCCATCCTGGCTGATAAAAGCAAGCCGGGAAGGGCTGGGCGATGGGCTCTGCGGGGTGGTGAATGCTTCCCTCTGTGAGGGAGCCTTCCCAGACCCGCTGAAAGAGGCGGTTATTAAACCGCTTCTTAAAAAACCATCTTTAGATGCGGCCACGATGGCCAACTATCGCCCAGTCTCAAATCTTCCATTCTTGGGCAAGGTGATTGAGCGAGCGGTTGCCGAACAACTCCAGGCACGCCTGGAAGAAGCGGACCATTTGGATCCCTTCCAGTCGGGATTCAGGCCTCATCATGGGACTGAAACTGCCTTGGTCGCACTGGTTGATGATCTCCGGCGGGCTAGAGACAAAGGTGAGAGCTGTTTCCTAGTTCTGCTGGATCTCTCAGCGGCGTTTGATACCATCGACCATAACATCCTTCTGGACCATCTTGAGGGGCTGGGAGCTGGGGGCACTGTCATACAGTGGTTCCGCTCCTTCCTCCTGGGCCGTGTTCAGAAAGTGGTGGTGGGGGATGAGTGTTCAGACCCCTGGGCTCTCACTTGTGGGGTGCCTCAGGGTTCTGTCCTCTCCCCCATGCTTTTCAACATTTACATGCAGCCGCTGGGAGAGATCATCAGGAGGTTTGGGCTGGGTGTTCATCAGTATGCGGATGATACCCAGCTCTACCTCTCTTTTAAATCAGAACCAGTGAGGGCGGTGAAGGTCCTGTGTGAGTGTCTGGAGGCGGTTGGAGGATGGATGGCAGCTAACAGATTGAGGTTGAATCCTGACAAGACAGAAGTACTGTTTTTGGGGGACAGGAGGCGGGCAGGTGTGGAGGATTCCCTGGTCCTGAATGGGGTAACTGTGCCCCTGAAGGACCAGGTGCGCAGCCTGGGAGTCATTTTGGACTCACAGCTGTCCATGGAGGCACAGGTCAAATCTGTGTCCAGGGCAGCTGTTTACCAGCTCCATCTGGTACGTAGGCTGAGACCCTATCTGCCTGCGGACTGTCTCGCCAGAGTGGTGCATGCTCTGGTTATCTCCCGCTTGGATTACTGCAATGCGCTCTACGTGGGGCTACCTTTGAAGGTGACTCGGAAACTACAACTAATCCAGAATGCAGCAGCTAGACTGGTGACTGGGGGCGGCCGCCGAGACCATATAACACCGGTCTTGAAAGACTTACATTGGCTCCCAGTACGTTTCCGAGCACAATTCAAAGTGTTGGTGCTGACCTTTAAAGCCCTAAACGGCCTCGGTCCAGTATACCTGAAGGAGCGTCTCCACCCCCATCGTTCAGCCCGGACACTGAGATCCAGCGCTGAGGGCCTTCTGGCGGTTCCCTCATTGCGAGAAGTGAGGCTACAGGGAACCAGACAGAGGGCCTTCTCGGTAGTGGCGCCCGCCCTGTGGAACGCCCTCCCATCAGATGTCAAAGAGATAAATAATTACCTGACATTCAGAAGACATCTTAAGGCAGCCCTGTTCAGGGAAGTTTTTAATATGTAACGCTGTACTGTTTTTAACACTGATTGGGAGCCGCCCAGAGTGGCTGGGGAAACTCAGCCAGATGGGCGGGGTATAAATAATAAATTATTATTATTATTATTATTATTATTATTATTATTATTATTATGGGATATCCTCTCAGGTAAGTTTGCATAGGGTTGCAGTCTAAGGGGCAACTAAGATGCAATTCTTTCATGCTGTGTTCCCCACTGAGAAAAGATGAGTAAGAGGGGATTTATGGAACGGAGAAAGTGGAGAAAGAAAAGTTTGCCTGCCTCTGTCATGACACTAGAACTTGTCGACAACCAATGAAGCCGAATGCTGGAAGATTCAGGACAGAGAAAGGAAGTCAGTGCAGAGTTAAACTAGGGAACTCAGTCAGCCACACAGGAGGCTGTGAGGACCTTTAAAAGAGGCTGAGACAAACTCAGGGAGGAGAAGGCTTTGCAAGGCCAGGATGGCTCTGCTCTGCCTCCGTGGTGGAGACAGCAACACTTCTGAAGACCAGTGCTGCAAACCACAGGAGGGGAACCACAGCTCTTGTGCTTGGGTCTTGCATCAGGGTTTTGCACAGCAAAATCCAAGCCACTCCTGGCACAGGATCCTTGCAAAGCAGCCATAGGCTTTGTTTGGCCACTGCAAATACTGATGGGCAGTGCATAATTCTCTGGAGGGCACAGGCAGCCTTTGGATGTAGTCCCATTGTCATTTTTGGTCAAAGGAGGCTTTGCAGGTTTTTGAAGCACTACAGAAACCTGCAAAAATTCTTCCCCTTAAATATTGTGGTGGGGGTGACTATGTGCCCTGCAAACAACCACCAAGCAGGAAGTGAAAGCCCCTCCCAGACTGGACTGGAGCTCATTTTTAGATGAGGCAGAGATGGGGTAGAGGAAACAGTCCCCTTCTGGAGCCGGGCCCTCGCAGCTGCAGACCTGGCTGCCTCTGTGGCACAGGGCTTGTGAGAGCCAGCTTGTCAAAACCATTTAGCCACCATGCCAGAGCACGTCCTCCACAGGCCTCCTTCCCAAGGCGCGCTAAGCAGTGGCTTCTGCTCCCAGCCTCTGCGGGGGTGCTAATTCCAGGCACCCAGGAAGCAGGGGGCACATCTTGGGCGCTTATCCTTTCCTGCTGCTCCTGGAAAATGCTCTGGGGTAGGTCTCTCTCTCTCTCTCTCTCTCTCTCTCTCTCTCTCTCTCTCTCTCTGCTTGCTCTCCAGCCCTCGCTGGAGCAGAGGCGCTCGATTTCCCAGCACGCTGCTGGAAACACTTAGCCGATGCATCCCTCTCCGTCAAACGTGCGCCGGGAGGCCCATTTCTCGCTTGCCTGCCACTGTCACCGGGGCCGAGCTGCAGGCCTAACGTCTTCCGACAGAGCCATTCTCAGTGCTGGCAGCTCTTGCATTCAATTCTTCTCCTTTCAGGGGAAAGTTTATTTACTCTGGAGCTGAACTGACAAGCCAGAGCTTTACAAATCATGGCTGGCCCAAATGTTTGTGCAGGGGCAAGGGGGAGCCAGAAGTAACACTGGGAGTTGGCCCCCCGGCAGAGAAGTGGTCAGAGTGGTGACCCTGGCCGGAGGGAGGCTGGGACCTCTCCTAGCCCAGCCCAGAACAGGGTCACCATCTCTTAAAACGTCTGCCGCTTCTGTACCTCTTGCAACAACTGGACAAACCAAGGAGGTGACCATCTCCCCCACTATGGACTCTCATGATAGGAAGAGCATCACCGGCTCCATTATGCACCTGCCAGGCTTTGGCTGAAGGCACTGAAGACCCCCTTCTCTGCCTGAAAGCTCTGATACATAGAGGCCAATGATGGCTGCAGGAATCCGGGAAAGATTCTTCCCACATATTGTCTGAGACAATGCCTTGTCTGTAAGGCCCTTCTGACCATGGGGCTGTCTTGATATATGTGAGCATATTGCCTCCACCCTCTCTGGGCATGTCTCTTCCCCAGTGTTTGTTATTTATAAATTTTTTTTATTGCTTTTTTCCAGAATCTAAATCCATCATCAATAACACAACAAAAGCGGTTTTACAGAAAGAAAAAGAAATTAAACAAGAAAAAATTCATTTTTCGAAGTCTTTTTTTTTTTTTCATCATCCACTGGACTTCCCCATCTCCTCCATCCCTGCATTCTTTATAATAAATATAAACAGCAAATTAATACCTTGTTTCCTGTGTTTTTGTATTTTCATCTAATTATTCACTCTGAAATTAAAACTTTTCTCAATCATTAACTTTGTTTCTATCAACTCCGAATTTCAATACTGAAGCATATTTACCTCAAACCTTAGCAAATTTTTAACATTCATATATCTTATAATGTTTTTGTAAATAGTCCTTAAATTTTTTCCAATCCTCTTCCGCAGCCTCTTCTCCCAGGTCTCGGATTCTGCCAGTCATTTCGGCTAGTTGCATATAGTCCATCAGTTGTGTGTGCCATTCTTCCAGTGTGGGTAGCTCCTGTGCCTTCCAGTATTTAGCTATGAGAATTCTTGCTGCAGTCGTTGCATATAGAAAGAAGGTTCTGTCTTTCTTAGGTATCCTCTGGCCCACAATGCCCAAGAGGAAGGCCTCTGGTTTCTTCTGAAAGGTATACTTAAATACCTTTTTCAACTCGTTATAAATCATTTCCCAGAAGGCCTTCACCCTCGGGCATGTCCACCAGAGGTGGTAAAAAGTTCCTTCAGCCTCCTTACATTTCCAACATTTATTATCAGACAAATGGTATATCTTTGCAAGTTTGACTGGGGTCATGTACCACCTGTACATCATTTTCATAATATTTTCCTTTAAGGCACTACATGCCGTAAATTTCATACCGGTGGTCCATAACCTTTCCCAGTCCTCAAACATAATGTTGTATCCAATATCTTGTGCCCATTTTATCATGGCTGATTTAACTGTCTCATCTTGAGTATTCCATTTAAGCAGCAAGTTGTACATTCTTGAAAGCACTTTCGTCTTAGGTTCAAGTAATTCTAGTTCTAATTTTGATTTTTCCACCTGGAAACCAATTTTTTTATCTTTTTTAAAGATCTCTAAAATTTGGGCATAGTGAAACCAGTCTCGCACCTTCCCTTTCAATTTTTCAAAGCTCTGCAACCTCCAAGTGTCACCCACTCTTTCTATTATTTCACAGTATTTTGCCCAGCCACCCCCCATATTAAGTATTTTTGTGGCTTTAGCCTCCATCGGTGATAACCACCTCGGAGTCTTGTTTTCAAATAAGTCCTTGTATTTAGTCCAGACAGAAAACAGAGATTTCCTTACAATATGGTTTTTAAACAACTTATGAGACTTTACCTTGTCGTACCACAAATATGCATGCCACCCAAAAGCATTGTTGAACCCTTCCAGATCTAGGACATCAGTGTTTTCTAGCAAAAACCAATCTTTCAGCCAGCAGAGGGATGCAGCTTCATAATACAACCTTAAGTCCGGCAGGGCAAAACCCCCTCTTTCCTTTGCATCTGTTAATATTTTAAATTTTATTCGGGGCTTTTTGCCCTGCCAGACAAACTTCATAATGTCCCTCTGCCACTTTCCAAAACATTCCACTCTGTCCACGATCTGTAGGGTCTGGAACAGAAACAGCATTTTTGGCAATACATTCATCTTTACTGCTACAATTCTTCCCAACAAGGAAAGTTTCAATCTTGACCAGATTTCTAGATCCTTTTTAATTTCAGACCAACATTTTTCATAATTATCTTTAAACAGATTCAAATTTTTCCCAGTCAAGTTGACCCCCAGGTATTTCACTTTATTAACAACGTTTAGTTCTGTTTCCTTCTGAAACCCATCTATTTCTAAAGGTGTCAAGTTTTTTGCCAAAACCTTAGTTTTTTGTTTGTTTAACTTGAATCCCACCACCCGACCAAACTCAGAAATTAATTCCAATACTCTTTTTGTGCTGGACACCGGCTCCTGTAATGTCAAAACCAAGTCATCTGCAAAGGCCTTCAGTTTATATTGTTTTCCTCCGACCTGTATTCCTTCCACCTGCTGATCCTTCCTGATCAAATTTAGCAAAACCTCAAGGACAGAAATAAATAGCAAGGGTGATAGGGGGCACCCCTGTCGTGTTCCTTTTTCAATTTTAAACTCTTCTGTCACCACATTGTTTACTATCAATTTAGCCTTTTGTTCTGAATATATTGCATCTATGCCATTTTGGAACGCCCTTCCCACTCCCATCCCTTCCAAATTCTTCTTCATAAATTTCCAAGATATATTGTCAAAGGCCTTCTCCGCGTCTATAAATATCAAAACTGCTTTTGTATTCAAATTTGTCTGTAGAAGTTCCAGAACGTCAACAATGTTCCTAGTATTATCTGACAAATGCCTGCCAGGGAGAAAGCCTGCTTGGTCTTTATGAATAACTCCATTTAAGACTTTTTTCAATCTATTTGCCAAAATGTCAGCAAAAATCTTGTAATCCACGTTTAGGAGTGAGATGGGACGGTAGTTCTTAAGTTGAGTCTTTTCAGATTCCAATTTTGGTATCAAAGTGATGAATGCCTCTTTCCACGATTCTGGTGCCCCCTTCCCTTCCATAATTTGATTACATACCTCCATCAATGGCTGAGTCAGGTATTCCTTCAATATCTTATAGTATTTGGAGGTAAGTCCATCTGGGCCCGGGGATTTGCCTAGTTGCATGTTCTGAATGGCATTTTCGATTTCCTGTTGGGTTATTTTATAATTCAGGTCAGTTTGTTTGTCTTGTGTTAGTTTTTGTAGGCCATAGCTTTTTAAAAATTTATTTATTTCAGTCTCCACTTGGGGTCCTTGGGAAAACAATTTTTTAAAATATCTCTGGAAACACTTTCTAATTTCCTCTGGTTTCTGAATACATTCTCCTTCAACCTCTAGATTGGTAACAAAGTTCAGTTTTTGTCTCTTTTTCAGCTGCCATGATAGCAGCTTCCCACATTTATTTGCCGATTCAAATGATCTTTGTTTCATCTGTTTGATTTTCCATTCAACTTCTTGATTTATCAGTTTTGCATATTGTGCTTGATGGAATTTTATTTCTCTCAAAACTTCTTTTGATTTTGGATTTAGTCTCAACTTTTTCTCTCCGTCTTTTATCCTTTCCAAGATCTTGTCCTTTTTACCGTTCCAGAGTTTTTTCTTAATAGAATTCTGCTGTATCAGAAACCCTCTCATAACAGCTTTGCTTGCGTCCCAGATTGTTTTTTTTTCCACCGAAGTGTTCAAATTTAGTTCAAAGTAGTCTTTCATCGTCTTTTGGGCCTTCTTCACTATCTCCTGGTCTCTAAACAATGCATCATTCATTCTCCATCTGAAGGATCCAGCTGGTGTAAGTCTCAAGTCCATTTTCAAGGGGTTATGGTCGGAGCAAGTTTTAGGGCAGATCTCTACTTTTTTGGTCTTGGGTGCCAGTCCTCTAGATATCCAGATTTGGTCGATTCTTGTCCAGGATAGGTGGGCCTCAGAAAAGAATGTTCCCTCTCTACCTAGGGGGTTCTTTGTCCTCCAGATATCAATCAAGTCCATATTGTCTGTGAGTTCAAAAAAAGTCTTTGGTAGTCTGCCATCTTTAGTCACATTTTGATTTTGTGGCTTATCCATGTGTGTGGAGACAACCCCATTCATATCTCCCATCAGAATGATGTTATTATAGTCCATATGGTCCAGCATTGTCTCATGCAGCTTCCCATAAAATTCAGATTTCCCCTCATTTGGTGCATAAATTCCAATTATCAAAAATTTTTCTCCTTGTGATTGTATTTCGATCGCCAATATTCTTCCTTGTTCATCTTTGAACACAAATTTTGGTGCTAGGCTCTCCTTTGCATATATCACGACTCCCCTTTTCTTTTCTTTAGCTGATGAAATAAATTCTTGGCCTAGTCGCCAAGGGGACTGTCTCCAGCTATGGTTAGACTCCAGCTCCCAGTAGCCCCAGCATGGCCAATGGTCAGGGATGGAGGGGGAGTCCAGCCACATCTGGAAGGCCCCCTGGGGTTCACCACCCTGCTCCAGGTTGTGTTGTTGTGGAGCAAAGGCTACTATTCTGCTCAGACTGTCCTGTGTGTGCCTGATCTCAGGAGAAGCTGCCTGACCCAAGTTTGCGTGACTCCTGAACCCACGAGACAGTTGTGTGGTGTCAGAAATGGGATAGAACCATAGAATCGTTCTGTGCCCAAGGAACCTCGGGGGGTTCTGGAAGGCTGCACCCACATCCATGGGCCTATCACCTTCCCGTTTCCTTCTGTCCTGCACATGTCGCCCCCTGTTAAACTGAAGAGGGCAATGGATGCTGATCGGATGCAGCAAGGAACACGAAGACACACATCCCTGTGTGCCAAGCTCCCTGGGAGGGAAACCATGGACTATGAGGGGGGGAGGAGGCTAGTGCCCTTGGCCTGGACATCTGGGATCTGACTTTGGGACTTGGGGGGCGCGGGCCGAGCTGCTGCTGCAGGATCCAGCCCTTCCTGTCCACCGGCTGCCACAGCCTTCTCAGCTGGTACACCTGCAGATTACTACAAAAACACCGAACGTCTCCAAGGCCTTCTCCTCAAGAGGAAAACGATCCTGCACAGCCAGCCTAGACCTTCCCATAACTCGAGAGAATCCTTCCACACATGTTGGGGGCTAAGTGAGGCCTGCCATTGCCCACAGGCCCAAGGCTGATCCTCAGACCAAGGGTGGGGGCTGCTTCTGGAGAGGAGGAGGGACCCTGCCCTCCTTGGCTCGCAACTGCGCTCCAGTGCAACTAGGCCAGCAGAAGACGAGGCCTCTCCATTTTCTCCTTGGCAACCGATGGTAATTTGGCTCTGGACAGGCGCAGGGGCACGTTTAGAGCACAGAGCTGTAAACAGCGAGGATTCGCATCCGCCAGCTCTTTTCTGACATCTGAATTGGTCAAAAGACAATTGCCTGTGACAAGGCTGCTTATTTCCCACCCAGCAGACCAGTTCGCGAATCGACGGCACCAAGGCAAGGATCTTGCCGCTTTCAAATCTCATTAAAGTAGGTTCCCTCTTGTTTCCTGCTGCAGGGTCAGGGGGGGCTGATCCCACAGGCGGGACTTCTGCCTCCAAGGGGACGCATTTCTGTTCTCCCAACAGTGAATCCGTGAAGGCCCCTTGTTGAGTTTAGCGTGCACGCACACGCACACACACACACACACACACACAAACACACACAATGGTGTATGAATGGTGTGACCCGAAGCCCTGTTCCTCACTGGATGCAACAGCCGGTGGACAGGTTGCTGGCATAGAAGTATACAATTATAGAATTGTAGAGCTGGAAGGGACCCTGAGGGTCATCTAGTCCAGCCCCTGCAGTGCATGAGCAGCTTGTCTAACAAAGGCAGAGGATAAATCTAACACTGGACTGCACTGCTGCAAGACTCTTAGCATTAGCTCTAGCCTCTCAGACACTCACTTGTGGAAGGCACATTTCAGTGCACAATGCCAATTCCATTGCATAAAAAAGCCTGGGTGCTCAATCAGGCCAATGGGCACCTGGGGCAGCATCCTGTTCTCATAGTGGCCAAGCAGATGCCAAGGAGAAGCCAGCAAGCTGGATATGAACGCAGCAGCACTCTGGCCCATGTCATGAGCCCCATAGTGAGGTTGGGATCAAGCTTGGGCCAGCACCCTGGCATGGGAGGGGGCAGAAATAGGGGTGGGCCTGAAGGTTGGGGATCTGAGTTGGAGGAGGGAGGTCTCTCCTTTCCACCCTGACTTCCATCCCTTGGGAAGAGGGAGCAGGGATGCCAGTCCCACCACAGGGAGGACTTGGAGCTGCTGAGCACAGGGAGGAGGAACTGGAGGAGGCAATGGTAGAACACAGAGGTGCTGTCTTGTCACCTAGAACCAGGCAACATCTCTACAGATGGGAGCAGCCCCCCCCCCCACTCCAATGCTGTGTGCCTTTACAATCCTGACATTACCGCAAGGTGCACCACCATTGCTCGTCTGTCTGAATTTCTCGTACTGCACTTTAAGTCCTGAACCGTGACTCCTGATCCTTGTGTCTACCGCTGAGCCTGTATCATTATTTCCTGGAATAAAGATCTATTTCTTATTTCCAAGAAAGTGCCTCTGCTTGTTTCTTTTTTTGAGGCGTGGGCATGAGGGAGAGCCAGGACAGTCCAGTACACAGTATGTGGATTGGGCTCTTCAACCTGCACACAATAAATGACACAATTTGCACACAAAAAATGCATATGCTTTGTGTCAGATGCAAATTTGTGTCCTTTTTGCAAGCAGAGTGGAGTGGTGCACAAATAAATCAGTGGCCACACATGAGGAATAAGATGACTGGCAGACCGAAGGTGAACAGGGGAAGCCAGCTTTTGCTCCTGACCTCTCCCCCAAAGCATGTGCCAGGGTGATGGAGCAGACGAAGCCAAGTCCAGCGTCTCTTGCAGAGGCCTCAACTTGGTTTCTGCAACTGAAGTGAGGGGGAAGGAAAGTTTGCTGCTCCAGAGAAAGTGGTCCCAGCTGCCACCATGAGCGGGGGGAGGGGGGCACAGCCAGAGTGGTGAGAGCAAGAGTGGAAGTGGAGCTGGAGGTAGAGAGGGAGAGGAGGACCTGCCCTCATCAACCGGGCCCTGCTTGCTGCTCAGGGAGGGTCGGGGAGCTTGACAACTGCTCTGCTTCGGTCTGGCGAGGCTCCATTTTCTGGAAGCTGTAAAAGGGCTTTTTTGCAGTGAGGTGGATGGAAAGAGTTGCCTCATCGCCTCAGCCTCCTTGGCAAGAGAGATGCATGCAGCGTTGTTCACCAGCAGGCTGAGAGGGGAGAAGGAGGAATTCAAGGAGTGAAAGCAGGATTTGTTTCAACTGTGTGAAACCCCAAATAATTCTTCTCTGGTGGGAAGGAGCCCCCTCCAAGCCACGCAGGCAGCTGGGGTGTGTGTGGAAGGAGGGAGGGAGGGAGCAAAGTTCTCTTCCTCGTCCTCCTCCAACACCCGCTTGGCTGGGCTGCTTGAGAGAGCCTCCTTTGGAAGTGGCCTTCCGGGACATCTCTGCACGGCTGTTGTTTCCAGTGATAAGAGCTTGTTGTAGCAACTTTATTTCCTGGCCAAATCCCCAAACATCTCTAAACAACCGCCTGGCTCCCTCGCAAGCAGTTTCAAAGTGCATCTGACTGCGACTGGTGCTTCACGTCTCCCTCTCTCCCTCTCAGGGAGCATTTCTGCAGCTGAGCACTAGGACTGTGCTGCTTTTAGGGGCCTGAGCAGAAGGCCAGCCGGGCAGTGAACTTCACAAGACTAGCCAGATTCCCAGCAGATGTCCTTGGAGAGCCTCAGGCCGCATGGATGGCTCCCCCTGGGCCGAAGGAAGGATGGCCTGGCAGGGGGGCACCATGGTCAACCCACCCCTCACCCGGCACAACTCATGCTCAACCGTACCCCACTGGGGGTACAGCAAGGGGTTGAGAACCGCTCCAGGCCTCACCCCATGCAATTCCCCATAGCATACCCTCTACCATTCCCCCCCATGAAAATGGGGATGTCTCCAACAGGGAGAAATTGAAATACTTTATTGTCACTTGTACAACTTGTATACAGTGAGATTACACGAGCCCCCCCCCCCCCCGCACTCAGCTCTCTTAGTCTTAATTCCCCTCGTTTACTGACACACACCTACCAAACCCGAAAGCCAGTTGCCCTGTTATCTTTTCATTCAGCAAAATGGGCCTGAAGCAAAGAGATGAAGTGCAGGGAGGGGAAGTTGATGTCCCTGCCCCACCTGCACACAGATTTTGGGGTGAAGAAAACAGAAAGGCAAGAGGGCTGCACCCCCCCCCGTTCTATATGTAAAGAAACAAATGGAGCCTCCCCCACCCACAGCCAGTTGGGCATGAGGATGGGTGTTTGGGCTGAACCCTCACGGAGCCCCTTTGGGGGAGATGAAGGTCCCCCCTGGCTCCCCCCCCCCAGCAAACTCTGGGTGGCCCTCCTCCCTCAGGGGACCTGGGGGGCACAGGAGCCTTTGTGCCACGGCTCTGTGGGAAAGGCCCAGAGTGGCAGGGAATTTTAATGAGCCCCAGAACAAGTTGACACTGTTCACCCTGGGAGATAGGGGATATTTATTTCTGCCATTTCTATCCCACCCGTCTGCCGGAACACTCTGGGTGGTAAATACGTTCAAACCAACAACAGGCAGCCCCAGTGCAGAAGTAAACATTAAATGGAAAACAATAAAGCGACCCCATAATTGAGACCATTAAGCCACAGCAAGCGCCCCCCCCCCCGGTCTGGGCCCTATTCTGTCACATACTGTACAGTACTTAGCATCACAGTTCTTCTTGCCTTGGGGAATCCTTTGGAAATCCATAGAACATGGTTCTCAGCCTGGCCTCTTGTGACCAGGATCTGGCCATTGCTGCCATGCTCAGAGCTGGCATGGGGCACAGCCTCCCCTTCCCCAGTGGGTCTCCTTGAGGGGTGGCAGCCCTGGGTGGAAAAACGGGGGGCTGAGAGGAGGAGCCAAAAGGGCGTGAGGGAGACGGGGCTCGTGAGTGCTATTTGCACGGCTGCCATGCGGGATATCAATTTTTAAGAATAATTGTTCCTGGAGAGCTCTCTGCAGGGAGCGCAAGTGTGTGTGAGAGAGAACGCATGGCTGTGTGCTGAGCGGACCCATTCTTTATTTCCTGACGGGGCAGCCTCCCTTTCTCTGCCCCCCACCTTCTGAGACGTGGGCTCCCGCACCTCTTTGCCCAGCCTGTGCAGCCGCATTCCTCTGACCCCCTTTTCATGAAGAAATGAGCGGTGTCACTTGCCTTTGAGTCAATAGCCTCTAATTAGTTTGCTATTAATTAAGGGTGTTAGTTCTATACAAATTAGTTGGCAATATTCTGGCTGCTGCCCCCATCCCGGGAACTGGAGATTTAAATCTTGTTGATTTCTGAACTAACCTGGAAGGATCTCAGCTTGGGGACTGCCTCTGGTGGGGGCTGGGGGGCATGTGCTGAATTCTGGCAGGTGCCATTTGCAGCAGGGCTAATTGACAGCAATTAAGCCATTATCTCCTCTTGCCTGAAGTGTCTGAAGAAGGAGATGGGGCTGGCAAGAACAAAGCAGAGGCCTGGATGCCAGGCATGAGCAGAGAGCCAGAAGAGGGGCACCGGAAGGCACAGACCCACAGAGCAGGTCAGAAAGACCTGGCACCCTCTGGGCACCCCATGTTCTCATACCCTCCCGCATTTCTCAGAGGAAAATAGAGGCACCCTATTCTATATCAGGACGCTTCTCCCGCGTTTGATCTCCCCCCACATAGGCGTCATCTGCACATCGACATCGGTCATCTTGAGCCAAGTGCAACCTCTCAGCCGAACCTACCTCACAGGATTGTTGTGAAGAAAAGGTGTTTGAGGGAAGGGATAATGTGAAACACTTTCAACAGATAAATGGAACAAAATAAATTTTAGCTGTAAGATGCCCTGAGTCCATGTCAGGGGAAAAGGCAGGATATAATAATAATAATAATAATAATAATAATAATAATAATAATATAATAATAATAATAATAATAATAATAATAATAATAGAAACTGTGAGAATGATCAGGAACATATCACATATCAGAGAGAAAATTCTGTTGAACTCAGTGGGACTTAGTTCTGAGTAAAAATGCTTAGGTTTGCAGTGTAAGGCTGCACAGGCTTTACCCTCGGGCTTGCCGATCAGAAGGTTGGTGGTTCGAATCCCAGCAACTGGATGAGCTCCCGTTGCTCGGTCCCGGCTCCTGCCAACCTAGCAGTTCGAAAGCACATGAAAGTGCGAGTAGATAAATAGGTACCGCTCTGGCGGGAAGGTAAGCAGCATTTCCGTGCACTGCTCTGGTTCGCCAGAAGCGGCTTAGTCATGCTGGCCACATGAGCCGGAAGCTGTACGCCGGCTCCCTTGGCCAGTAAAGCGAGATGAGCGCCGCAACCCCAGAGTTGTCTGCGACTGGACCTAATGGTCAGGGGTCCCTTTACCCTTTAAGCTCCATTGAATACAGTGGGACTTACTTCTGAGTAAACAGTGTAAGACTCCATTTACAATAAAGGAATCAATACTCCATGTGTTTCCTACAAAATGGCTGGCTGCTGAAGCAATGCAATGACAGTATTTAAATTGGATTGGTGACATTTTCTTTCAAAATTATAAGAAGGGCTTTGTATGCCAGCTTCACCGTTTCCTTCAATTGGTATTTTATTTTCAGGATAAACAGAACTCCATTTTTGCACCTACCCACCCACCCACAGGCATTGCCTTGGGCACAGTATTTGGGTGGGGGAGCATCATGGCGCCCTAACGCGTCATGTGTTCTTGCATCCTTCTCAGCGCCCTCCAGCTGGAGGGCATCATGAGAAGGATGCAAGAGGGGTGTGTCCTGGCCCCTGCAAACCCAGTGCTGCTTTTGCAAGTGGCACTACTTGCAGGGAGGGCGCCACGGGCTGTTGCATCCTTCTCATGGTGCCCTCCAGCTGGGGGCCGCCTGAGAAGGAGGCAAGAGGCACACACCTTGGCTGGGTTCTACCAAACCCCACAGGATTCCTCCTTGCCCACCTGCCCACCCCAGACACAGCTGCCCTTGCTTGTCAGTCTCACCAGTGCCTTCACACACATTTGCCAGGGGGCCCTGGAAGGCCTGGCCAGGATCCCTTCCTTAGACCCCTGTGAGATCCGGATATGCTTGGGCCAGGTACAGCTTGATGCTGTGCTAGGATGATGCCTGGAGCCAGGGACAGGTCATCAGAACCTTGCCTGCGATTGCTGGGCTCAACGTTTTAATTTTAATTCCTCCTCCGCAGCAAACAGCTTTGGGGAACTCAGCTGGGGAGATTGATAGAGACCATGAATGATTTATAAAGCCTTGGTGGTGGTAATCAATACTGCTTCTTATTACAGCCCTGCACTCCCAAAGCCTCTCTTTACAGCTCATTTCTCCAGCCCTTCTAATTTGACCCAAAGTTAATTGATGAGGCAACTGGGGAGAGGCTGCCCTCAGTCCCTCCCCCCCCCCGCAGTGATCAAACCCTGCCCATTTTGGTCCTCCTCTCCGCCTCTTCCTAGGGCTGCAATTCTGTTCTGGGCAAGTCTGCTCAGCACCGGTCAGGATGGTGTTCCCTGCTGTTGCTGCTGCTCCATCTTGGCAGCACAACCCTCCAGAGGTTGAGCACCCAGCTGCCCTGCAAAGCTCCCAGCATCTGCATCCAAAAGCCACTGGAGTTGGGGCCACATAGCAGGCTTTGCGACAGGGTGAATTCCTTCTCCAGGTGGGGCGGTAAAGAGTCTCCTCCACGCCTGCCTTCCTGGAACGTTGCCATGTCTCCTGAAATGCATGAAGAGCTAGCAAAAGTCCCCCTCTCTCTTACTTTTGGAAATTCCGGGGGTCAACCTTGGGGTGACACAGATATCTTCTTCAGGTTTGGGTCTTGGAGGAGGGGGGGGGGAGCTGCCTATCTTGACCAGTTTGTGCTTTTCAGAAGTAAGAAGCCAAAGGTTGGGGTCTCTTCAAGAAAGTCTTGGGGTGAGTACAATAAAAATTGCAGGCTTTCCTCTCTGGGCATGGGGAAGCCAGAAGTCTCCACTCATTTCTCTCTCTCTCTGGCAGGTTGCCTCATTTCCCACCAGCCAAAGGGCAACATGTTGTTGCTTTGAAAACACCCTCTCCCCCCCTTCTTATTTGCCACTTTGCTTCTTGAAAAGCAACACCCCCATTAAGGCTGGTTTGCCGCATGATTCATGCAGAGCCTTTCCAGGTAACCAACACCTCCCCCCCCTTAGAGACTGAATTATGCTAAGCCCAATTTAGCACCAAGCAGTAGAATCACAGGATTGTGACCCTGGCGCGTAACCAACGGGCACAACTGGAGCCTTGCTCACGGACAGGCACCTACCCATCCAAGGGAGGGGAGGAGGTGTTTGCCTGAAAACAAGCAGAACAACTACAAGGATCAGATTCGGGGTCAAAATCCAAAATCCACTCCAAATTCCTTCCACGCTGTGAGGCTGACCTCTGGCCTGAGAAGGAAGACCTGGGAGGAATGGGGAGGGCTCTGCATTCTCATCACTGCCCCCTCCCACCAGAATCCTGCGACTGGAGAGGACAAAAGGGGCAGGGCTCCCCCCTCCCACCCCAGACTGGTTTTTGCCCTTTGGGGCAGCTGGATGCGGCCCTGTCACCCGGCTCACTCCGGCAAGAGGAGGAGGCCTCTTTCTTCCCATTCATGTATTTCATATTATAAAATGACTGTTGTTGCCATGGAAACATAAAGGGAGCAGATCTCATTACCGCGGCCCGGCCACAAGATTTTCTCCAAGGAATTTCTTCTTTTCATTATTTTTCTCCAAAGGTCAGTTATCCTCTGAGGCAGGGCGGGAGACTCTGCAAAAGGTGAAGTGTATTCATGGTGAAATTCCCCAGGTGGAATTTACAACCATCCTCGCCCCCCCCTTTCATACTTGTTGAAAGCTCTTTTAGGCTAATGCTTTTTAACCCTTTCAGCCAGCAGTGCAAGCCAAGTGGGGAGGCAGCTTTTGCTCTCAAGGCTTGCGGGAGAGGAGGAAGAGCGCCAGGGGTTCAAGGGCCCCCTGCTCTGGATTTCCAAGGCCAAAGTGGTCACTCTTGGCCAGGGGTCAGCAATCTAAGGGCCGGATCAGGCCCAATTGCCTTCAGGATCCAGCCTGCGGACTGTCCATGGATCGGCGTGGGGATTCTGTTCATTCAGGCTGCACCATTTTTTGATGCACCATTCCATTTTCCCCCTCTCCCTCCCTCCCACCTCAGTGGCACCTCCTCCCTCCCTCCTCCAGGCTTCTCCCTGCCCTGCCTAGAGGAGGAAGGGGGCTGGGCTGAGCTGGCTGAGCGCCATTTTAAGCAGCCCCTCTCTGGAGCCAGCCCTTTCGTGCCACTCATCTTCCTGCTGACGCCACCACCCTGGTGCTCCTGTGGGCCAGAGAGTGGAGCAGACAAGCTCGCTCTGCCCCCCGCCTCTTTTCCCAGCTCCCCCCCCCATGCCACTTCTCCGGCCCGCCACAAGGTCTGAGGGACAGTGGACCAGCCTGCTGCTAAAAAAATTTGCCGACCCCTGCTCTTGGCCCTTCTCATGTGGCACAAACAATTGTACCCAAAGACAAAACAAAATGTGGAGTCCCTAGTTTTGCAAAGAGAGAGAGAGAAGTCTCAAAGCCATTTCCCTTTCTTCTCACGAGGTGCTTGTGAGAGAGAACCTAGATGAACAGAGCAAGGAGAGCCCCTAAAGGGGAAAAAGGAGGCTTGGAGATACCAAAGGTGGCTCATAGAATTGAAGAGGGTCTAGTCTACCCCTCTGCAGTGCAGGAATCGTGGCTAGATAATCCCTGACTGGTGGCCATCCAACATCTGCTTCAAAACCTCGAAGGAAGGAGAGTCCAGCACCTTCCAAGGAAGATCGTTCCACTATTGACCAGCCCTTACTGTCAATAAGTTCTTCTTGATGATCAGTCAGAATCTCCGTTCTTGACATGTGGATCCACTCATTCAGGTCCTACCCTCAAGCTTGCTTGTGAGAGCCCTTCAGATACCTGAATGTGTTTTCTGGGGTTTAAACAGGCTTCCTGTAAGAGGTGAGGAACCCCAGGCCTGGGGGCTGGATGTGGCTGGACTGACTCTGCCTCCTCTTTGCCTGCAGGATGAGACACGGTTCTGGGTGTAAAACCTCTAACTCCCCCCCCCCCCCCCATTGGCTCAAATGTGGCTCATGTGTTAGTGTAGGGTTGCCATGTTTCAAACAGTGAAAATCCAGACAGAAAAGTTGTTGAGCTTTTTGGGCAAAATCACAAAAAAGTAGTTTTTGAGGTATTTTTTTATGGGAAAATGGCACTGCTGACGTGGGCTGCCATATGTCTGGATTTCCCCGGACATTCATACCCTGCTGCCAACTGCAGTGCTCCTTATGTGTCCAGGAAAATCCAGACACATGGCAACCCTATTAGGAGAGCAGGCTTAATGTTGGGGGTGGGGCAGAACCTCAGTTAAGCATTTTTATTGATTTACTTGATTTGAGAAGCAGATGCCCTCCTGCTCCCCCTGGCTCTGCCCCTGCCCACCCCAGGGTCCTCCTCTGGCTGATAAAGCTCAAGCCGTGAGCTTTTCCTGCATTTCTGAGAAGAGACCCTGAGCAGGACATGGCGCTGGCTCCCTCTGCGTTTCAGGCCACGGCAAGCGCCACAGACTCAGTGACCATTGTTCTAAGCAGGGAAATGGGCCTAGGCACTAGGTACTCACGACAAAGCTACACATATCTTTGCTGAAAAGAGAAGAAGGCAGCAACCAAACTCATCTGTTTTTATTTCTCACTTTTAAGATCTTGGCACCCCTGCCCTGCTCTGCCTCTGTCTGCCCTCAAGGGAGCTTTCGGCAATTAAAAGAATCCAGTGAAGAAGCTGTTGCAGATGCTAAAATGAGCACAAATGATCAAACTGCTGCCTACAAAGTCATAACTAGAAAAATAACCTTACACAATATGCTTGTCAAAAGGCCTGGAGGGACTTGCTTTTTTGCAAGCAAAACTTGGGTATCCGTTTGAGTGTGTCCACTTCAATGCCCCCTTGCTAGTTGTGCGGGTGGGATGGCAGCCTTTTCCCTGTGGCAGCCCCTAAATTGTGCAACACCCTCCCTCCCCACAGGGGTCCCTGAGCCCCCTGGCCTTTGAGTGTTGGGGCATCTTGGCTTGTTGAATTTATATTCTTTTGGGTTTGGTTGGAAGGTTTTCGCTGGTTTTGTGGATACAATTGCTGAAGCCCATCCTGGGACCACCTTTTAAATAAATGAATACATGGGTTTTTGTGTGTGTTTTGTGTTGAAATAGATGCCTCAAAATGATCATTTCTGGTTTTGTTTTATTGTTAGCTGCCTGGTTGAAAGGTGGGGCAGAGAATGTTTTAAACCAGGGGTCAGCAAACTTTTTCAGCAGGGGGCCGGTTCACTGTCCCTCAGACCTTGTGGGAGTCCAGACTATATGGGGGGGGGGACGAATTCCTATGCCCCACAAATAACCCAGAGATGCATTTTAAATAAACACACATTCTACTCATGTAAAAACACACTGATTCCCGGACCATCCACGGGCCAGATTGAGAAGGCGATTGGGCTGGATCTGGCCCCTGGGCCTTAGTTTGCCTACCCATGTTTTAAACAAATAACTACATAAATAAGAGTCCCAAAGACAACTGTCTGTTAAATTTTTTCCTGCACTCATCTTGTGTCCTCCTGAGAAGCAATGGAAGGATCTGTCAGTTTCCATTTTCTCATTTTTCCTCTCTTAAATTCAGTTCTCTACATTTGACAGTAATTTACAATTTTTTTAAAAAAATCATCATGAAAATTCACCAGCCTTTTGGACGTGCCCAAGGATTAAGGCTTTCTGGGAGATGGTTTATAATGAAATGAAAAAGGTATTTAAATATACCTTCCTGAAGAAACCAGAGGCCTTTCTCCTGGGCATGGTCGGCCAATTGGTGCCAAAGAAGGATAGAACTTTCTTTATGTATGCAACAACAGCAGCAAGAATACTCATCGCAAAGTATTGGAAGACACAAGATTTACCCACCCTGGAAGAGTGGCAGATGAAGGTGATGGACTATATGGAACTGGCGGAAATGACTGGCAGAATCCGAGACCAGGGAGAAGAGTTGGTGGAAGAAGATTGGAAGAAATTTAAAGATTATCAAAGAAATACTGTAAAATTAAGGAATGTTAGAAGGATGTTGGAATGAAGTTATGTGGTTTTAGCAGTAATGTTACAAAGGGGTATGTAAAAATGGATTGTTAACAGCTGAGAATGTAAAGTTACAATATATTAAGATAAACTATTAAGATAAAGGAAAAAATGGTAAGGATTTGCTGAAACAACTATTGAACTAGAATACAAAAAAGGGAGGTGTGAGGAGGTCAGAGAAACAAGCAAATGAAAGATAAGACATGGAAGGATTGATTTGTTTTTAATTGGTTTTACTTCTTTGTATTTTGTATTTTGTATTTTTTTATTTTTTTTGCTTTGTTATTTTTTTTCATTTTTGTGATTTGTTTGAAACTCTAATAAATATTATTTTTTTAAAAAAAGGAAAATTCACCAGCCTTTTAGTGCAAATTTCTCTGAGTAAACACATTTTTGTATGCATTTCTGATTAATCTACACATTTCTTCAAAGCAATCCCCTCCCTTTTTGTTCCCGTCCCCCACTAATATATTGGTTTTTATGCATACTTCGCAATATATGCATTTCTGTAAGCATAGTTTGGTGGGAAAACCACATTGCAAGATTTGGTCAAATATGAATTTCCATTTCAGTTCACATTTTGTTTCAGAAAGTCCACATTGATAGGTTCAGCTTTAAAAGTGTTCCGAATTGCATTTCCTCCCCGCCTAGTCCTGAGCCTTGCCCTCCCCTCCTCCTTCTGGGCCCACTCAGTGGCTATGCATGTTTTTCTAAAACAATTCACTTTTTTTTAATAAGATATTAAGATTTTTTAAGATATTACAATAAAATAAAAAAGAGAAAAAACAGATAAATAACAAAAATACAGAATAAAGAA
This sequence comes from Podarcis raffonei, assembly GCF_027172205.1. Lineage (NCBI taxonomy): Eukaryota > Metazoa > Chordata > Lepidosauria > Squamata > Lacertidae > Podarcis > Podarcis raffonei. The sequence goes on along the minus strand of NC_070617.1, from coordinate 41,897,491 downwards.
AATTTAAAAACACATAAATTTTCAATTGCTTATTTTCCTTTAACTTGTTTCCCGGACCTCCTCATACCTCCCTTTTTTGTATTCCACCACAAATTGTTAGTTCAGCAAATCCTTACCATTATATTATTACCTATTTATAATCCTTTTTTCCCATATTCTCTTAAAGCATTACAGCTGGAAACCACTTAATTTCAATCCAACATCATTCTAACATTCATTGATTTTACAATATTTCTGTAAATAGTCTTTAAATTTCTTCCAATCTTCTTCCACCGACTCTTCTCCCTGGTCTCGGATTCTGCCAGTCATTTCTGCCAATCCCAGATATTCCATCACCTTCATCTGCCATTCTTCCAAAGTGGGTAGATCTTGTGTCTTCCAATACTTTGCAATAAGAATTCTTGCTGCTGTTGTAGCGTACATAAAAAAAGTTCTGTCCTTCTTTGGCACCAATTGGCCGACAATGCCCAGAAGAAAGGCCTCTGGTTTCTTCAGGAAGGTATATTTAAATACCTTTTTCATTTCATTATAGATCATTTCCCAGAAAGCCTTAATTCTTGGGCACGTCCACCAAAGGTGAAAGAATGTACCTTCAGTTTCTTTGCATTTCCAACATTTATTATCGGGCAAATGATATATTTCTGCGAGCTTGACTGGGGTCATGTACCACCTGTATATCATTTTCATAATATTCTCTCTTAAGGCATTGCATGCCGTGAATTTCATACCTGTGGTCCACAACTGTTCCCAGTCAGCAAACATAATGTTATGTCCAACGTCTTGTGCTCATTTAATCATAGCAGATTTCACCGTTTCATCCTGAGTATTCCATTTCAACAGCAAGTTATACATCTTTGACAAAATCTTAGTTTTGGGTTCTAACAGTTCTGTTTCTAATTTTGATTTTTCCACCTGGAAGCCAATTTTCTTGTCCAAATTATATGCCTCCATTATCTGATAATAATGAAGCCAATCTCGCACTTTATTTTTTAGTTTCTCAAAGCTCTGCAGTTTTAGTCTATCTCCCTCTTGTTCCAAAATTTCCCAATATTTCGGCCATTTGGCCTCCATATTGAGCTTTTTCTGAGCCTTCGCTTCCATTGGTGACAACCACCTTGGGGTTTTATTTTCCAATACAATTCACTTTTCATAGAGGTTTCATAGAGTTGGAAGGGACCCAAGGGTCATCTAGTCCAACCCCCTGCAATGCAGGAATCTCAGCTACTCCCTTTTGTCCACTTTTCCACACCTGGCAGAGTCAGGAGCTATTTAGGCTATTTGTTTTAAGAATTTCCATGTTTCCGATGCCTGCAGGGCGGTTTCCACAGATAGGGACAGGGCGGGGGGAGCACACCACCACCCTTTGACTGGAATGGCACCCAAATGAAAATCCCCTCCATGCAAGGAGAAGGAGAGGTCCGGGTCAGGAGCAGCTGTTCTCCTCCAGGCCTCAGTCCTAAGCTGCTTTACACCAGGGCTGGACTGAATCTGAGGAAAGGAAGCGGGGGGGGGGGCAGGAGAAAGATGGCTTTTTAAAGGTGCAAACTAGGAAGAAAGGGAACAACAGGAAAGAAACAAGTTGTGTCATGAGGAAAGGCAGAGGCACAGGCAGGAAAGAAGTTGCATGTTTCTATTGACAGTCCTAGAGCCCAGTCCAAAGGCGCTGAATGATTTTTGGGGGAAACCCTGGGGGGGGGTGTGTCCTGTCTGGCCACACCTGGGAGGCAGCCCTGACCTGTCACCACATGTGTCTTGTGGCTGCAGCACCGCCCCTGTGGACTTGCCATTTGGGGAGGGCTGGGCGGGGACCCCCTTGGCAACAGCGGCCAGGATTCCTCTTGCTGGCTCCCCCCAGCCCCCACTTGAAAGGTTGCTTTTTATATTGGGTCAATTCCAGACCATTTGTTATTGATATATGAAGATCCTGGGGGATTATAGTAATGTATTTTTCATCCCACTGTGATAGAATCATATAAGGAAAATGGGTCTGACTGTTAAGTACAAATTGAAAGAGACATGGTCATTTAAGATAAGGAGTTATCTGTATACAAGGAAATGCTATCAGGGAAATAGACCACTGCTTGACAGAAATAAATTTTGCTTTGTGCCCCCACCCCCACCTGGGCTGCTTTCCATGATTCAGCTCCAGCCCCACCTTGGCAGGGTCTCCCCTCCGTGTGTGGTGGAATCTGGGGGCAAATGGATCACCCTGGTTGCTTCCCCAGAGCTTCTTAAAGAACAGGATTGTGGACTGAGCTGCTGCTGCTGCATGATCTGGCGGGATCCAGTCCCAGTTCCACGCTGGCATCTTCATGCACACTGGCGAGACTTTGGATCATGCCCCCTGGAGGTTTCTGGCAATTCCCAAGGCTGCGGTGCTGAGTCCTGACTTGCAGGTAGGAGGCCCAAGGCAGCAGTGGGTGTGAGAGACAGGGAGCTTTTACAAGGTGAATTCCCTCAAGGCCGATTTCTTTTTTGCACGTGGTCCACAATTCTTGATCTGTGCACATGGCAGGTGTGTATTTTTAGCTGTTGCTGGTCTCTTTGAAATGCACATGATCAGGAGACAAGCGCCCTTGCACCAGGAAAGACAGACATCAGGCCCTAAGTTGGGGGGAGGGGAAGGCATGGGAAAGTCCTTAACAGGATTCACCCAAAGCATTTAAATTGGTGAGGAGGGTCCTCCTCTGCATTCAGCGCAAAGGGCTTTGTTTTTTTGTTTGTACATATTGCTGCTCTCCTGCCTGCATAATGACGCAACACAGTTCAGGAAAGGTTGCACCAAATGCTGCTTCTGTGTGGCTGAATCAGTGCTGTGATGAGCAAGACTATGGAGCCCCCTGCCACTAGAGAGTTGTCTGTGGGCTGGGGTGTGCGAGAGAGAGATGGCCTGGTGATGGGACCTGCTTACCCAGGTGAGCTCTAGCAACAGAACATGTGCAGGTGGCAGATCCAAAGAGAAGAATTATGGTATCTTCTGTGGCACAAGAGGGAACTGCTTGCCAGACCTCAGGCCGCCACCTGTGTCAACATGGCAACCTCTAAAAACCCAGATGACATCCTTCTGCCTCCCTTTCCTTGCCCGAGTGCCCCACAGAGGGGCCTGCAGGTAGGAGCAGAGGCGCTGACTTGGGAGTGTGATTGGGGGGCTGGTGTTGTGCGTGTGATGTCCTGCCTGTGACGACATCTGGATGTGGCACCATGCAGCTCCTCTTCCTCCTCCTCCGGCCGCCGCCACCAGCTGGGGCCTGTTTCCTGCTCTAGCAAGAGGAGGAGGAGGAGGAGGAGGAGGAGGAGGATGCACATTGCTGCTGCTGCTGCATTCCAGGCTCCACCAACCTGACACGAGATTTTTTTTAACATTGGCGGGGGTGTGTGTGTGTGAATATTAAGAGGGCCCAAAAGTGTTTGGCCCCTAGGAGTCAATGCCCCTGGGTAGGACAACAGCACCTGGTCTTGGAAACTAAGCATGGCAGAAAGCTTCTATCCTGGATTACACAGAACTCTTTCTCAGGAAGAAACGGGGAACAGTAACGGGACTTCCAGTAGTGGCTTCTCTGCATCCTTTGTCACAGGCCCAGCAGCTCCCCTCTCCTTACAAGTGGGGGGGGGGCTTGGCAAGCAAATTCCTGAGTGTTTCCAGTGAGCCATTCAGACAAATCCTTTTCCTGGGACACCTATGTTCTCTCCTGGGAGGAAGCCCAGAAGTTCCCACTACAACCACTACCGAAAGCAGAGGCTGCCCTCCTCCCCTGCTCCTGCCTGGTTTCACAGCCCCCCCTCACCCATTGAGACTCACTCTCTCTCTTTCTCCAGTCCTCTGAGGGGCCATCAGCAAGGACTCTCCCTGCCATTTGAGCAACAAGGTCAAATGCCCAGATTTTCCATGGAGGAGCAATTCAGGCTCTGAATTCCAGCAAGTGCAGCAATTTTTCAATTTCTGCCCTGGACATCCATTCCGCCTTTACAATCCCAGTAATGTCTGGGAAAATCCAGGCGTATGGCAGCCCTAGGTAAGGAGCTCTGCTCGCCTCCCCCAGCTCAAGGGGGTGGGACTGCTTGGAACTTTACTCCAGCGAACTGCCCGTCTAGATGGCTTCTGCTGTTGGGAGGGTGCCTCGGGGAGGTAGGGACACCCCACCCCTGCAACTGTATCGGGAAATCAAGACATGCATCTTGTTCATCCAAAGCAGAAGGAAGGGTGGGGCAGCGGCTGCTGAAGGCGGAAGCACCCTGTCTCTCAACTTTACAACTCTCTCGACAACTTCCAGGCCCCCAGGAATAGGGCAGAGTGATCCCCCCTTTCTGTGGTTTTATCAAGGTTGGCTTGTGTGGGTTCCTACTCCCCAGAAGGGAGGGTCAAAGCTGTGCCATTCCCCTTCCTTCTTTTCCTCCCCCCCCCCCAGCAACAGCTGCAGAAGGAGCGAGTGACAATCCCAAAATAATACTCAGCCTATAATTAGAGTGTGCCAGTTTCTCTGGAGCCCCCTGGGCTTTAGCTGGAATTCTGTCTTGGTGGGTAAGGAGAATGCCAGCCTGGCAGGACACAACCCCCTGACTTTGGGATGAGCACATCATGTGCTCCCAATTCAGCAGCCCTCTCCAAAGGGAGAGATGCCAACCAGGCCCCCTGGAAGTCCTGGGTGGGCGATGGCAGGAAGCAGCGGCACCTCTGAGCCACATGGTCGGAGCGTTGTGGGAAGGAGGGAAGAGGAAAGCAGGGGCGAGGGGCGGGGGACCCCAGAGCACCACTGCGGAGTCTGTGCAGAGGGGCCATCCTGGGCAGGATGCAGATCCCAGCATTCCCCTGCAAGGCTCAAGCCTTTGGGGGGGGCGGCTTTGGGACATGGACCCCTTCACCATGACATTTCACATGCACATCAACATCCAGCAAATGTTCTGAAGCCTCAAGTCTGGGAATGAGGGTCAGGTTTTAAAATTCGTAACAACACTTTATGCTAGTCGTGATGAATATATATTTTCTCTCTTCCCCAGCAGGAAACGGATCAGCTCAACGCCTGAGGAGTGCCAGCATCTCTCTCAGACCTTCCCCCAGGACCTCCACACTTACCCCAAACACACCTCTCGGAGGCTTTTAACATGCTCTTTCCACAGAGAGGAGCTCCAGACATAACTCCACTGATTCCACCACGGGCCCCCCCACCGCCCCCCACATGCTCAAAAAAGAAGCAGCCAGCTACAAAATAGGAGAGGGACCACATGCAAAAGGGCTTCAGTCCCATGGAGGGGGAGAGGCCCCCTTGGAAGGCTTCTATTGACAGTGAGATGGAATAGGCCTTATTTAGTTGGGCCGGACTGCCCCTCCCCCATTTTTAATTATATCATGCTGGGCTCTTTTTTACAATCCCGTTTCACCCACAGCACTATTGAGGCCTGGGAGACTTAAAAATGGACCCCGAGAGAATTCAGAGCATTTGGGGTGTGCTGAAAACCCTGTCCTGAAAGATGCACTCCCAAAAGAAAGAAACAGCCTCCACCATCCTAGATATTTTTTTTGCGGGGGGGGGGGGGGGAATCTGTGCTGCTGAGTATTCCTGCCCCAATGTGAGGCTCTTCTGTGGGGCTCCCTCCCTCCTCTGTGGTCCCAGCAGAGGGGCTGGGTCTGCCGCCTTTCAGCCTCTGACTGCCAGGGGGGCTTTTTCTTCTCTAGGACAAACCACGGTTTCTAAAGCAGGGTTCCTCTGGCAAATGAAAAGGATCACCCCATCTTATGTGACTAGCGCCTGCAAAGACACAACGTGGTTTGGAGGGGGGGGTTGATGGAGAGGAGAGAGAGAAAAAGAAAGGCCGGTAATAAAATGCTATTCAGGGAAGCACAATCTCTGCGAAACAGGGGCCCATTGAGATGACAGCCTGAAACCCATTTGCTAAGCAGTGCAATGGGCCCTTTTGTAACCTCTTTCCTTCTGTTGACAGTTACCTTTCAATCTGACAATTGTGCACTAAGTACTGATCTTTATTCAATGTTCTATTCACCCTGCGTATTAATGAAGGGGGGGGGAGAAGAACTTGTAAGAATAGCCTTTAATGGGCTGATAGACAAGGCACCCTTCTTCTCCCTCCGAAGCTCCCCTTATCAGCCTCTCCCAGTCGTGTCGCTCCCCTGACCACCTTCCTGCAGCTCCCCTCCGCCAGCTCTTCCCTGGTTCAGATGGCAAAGCTTTCCTTTCCAGGCTCTCACTGACCTTTCCTAGTGCTGGAGGGGGCGGGGGGGGGGCAAAAAGGGAGCCCACAGAAAGGGTGAGGAGGGTGCCTCCAGATGATGGAGCCCTCGGAGGGCGAGTGCTTTTCGTGGGTAGCAGGGAGTCAGGCTGAGGCTCACTGGGCTCTGTCTCCTTCGTCATGCAGGCTTTGGACAGCAGATGAACCAGAGGCAGAGGAGTCTGGCCACAATGGCACTCTCTGCTCCCCACTTCTGGACATCAGAGGCAGCCCCCCTGTCTTCCAACTTTCTCTCTTGCACTCACGCCCATGGACAGACCTGTCTTCTTCCTCCATGCATTTATCCTTTTAAACCCTACATATCCTGTGGCCATCAGTTCCACCAGCTGATCATGCATGGTGAGAAGAAATATCTTTGGTTTATCCAAAACCTGCCACCTTTCCAATCAATGGATGATGCTGGATTTTGGGGCACCATTACTCAGGATTTTATGTCCTTCTGTGATGCTGTTCTCCAGCTGAATTGAATCCCACTCCCCTCAGCTCTATGGTCTTTCTTCACTGAAGGAAGATGTTAGGACACTCCCATCTTCTGGACACCTTCAGCTGCTTTGGCTGGATGGGCTCCTGTCCATCCCCCTCCCAGGGAAAACTTGAATTTCTTGCCTCCTTAATTGAACCCCCCTCCTACACACACACACACACACACACACACACACACACACACATGTGTGATGGGCCAGGAAGGTACCCCCAAGCCCACTTTGAGCCTCCCTTCTTCCTAGAGCTTGGGGGGAGGGAGCGCCTAACTCATAATTGCATCTTGACGCAAATGCGCCTGCCAATGTGAATACATTAAAAAGCGCTGCGTCAGCAATTGCGGTGGTGGCGAAATGGCATGTAAATGAGGCTCCAGCTTATTGCTCCATTTGGAGGCTGTGAAATGGCACCTTATTGTGTTGTTATAAGATTTCTTGCTTAGTTAACAGAAAATCCTCACAATTAAGACTGAACTCAGATTAATTCCCATTAGAGGAAGGGAGGTGACCTCAGCCCCCAGTTCTCTCCCTCCTGCTTCAGGCTCCGGGGGGTAGAGTCACAAAGGCCAGGAGAGTGTGTGGCTGGCCGTACCAGGGAGCAGAACCCTGGAAGCGGGTGCCCTCTGTGACCTCCCTACAGGGAGGCAGTGTGGCACAGTGGCTAGAGCATGGATTTGAGCAGAGAGGGGCATTTGCGGCTCTTGGATGAGTGACTTTAGGGACATCAGAAGTTGCCTTGTGCCCTGGTCAGTCCCCTGTCTACCCAAGGCAGTTCTGCCTTCACTGGTTGGCAGCAGAGCTCCCAGGGTGTCAGGCGGGGGGTCTCTCCCAGCCCTACCTGGAGATGCCATCTGGGGATTGAAGTCGGGACCTTTGGTGGCAAGGTAGGCGCTGTGCCATTGAGCCATGAGCCTTTGTGTCAGCCTCAGTTGCCTATCAACAAAGGGGGGGGGGAGAGAAACTATAGGAGCAGAGACCCATCAAGAGTACATCTGAAACAGCAGCAACAATGACAATCCTTTTCACCACCTTCAGCTCCTTGGAAGATAAAGGTGGTATATAAATGTAATAAATAAAATAATAGAATAAATACTGCCACAACGCACACAGGGTATTGCTTCAAGAGAAAAAAGAAAAATACCTCAAATAAGCAAATAAATAAATTCAGTTAGAGTCTGTATTGGAGTTTGCTCACATGTAAGGCCTCTTGGGGGGGGGCGGTGGTTCAGCATGGACTCCTGTGAAACACGACTGGCTGAAGCCCCACCAGGTGTTTGGGGTTGGCTTGAGTCCCTTGAGCAAGCTGGGAGTCCCCTGCAAGGCAAGAGAGGAGACCTATAACCTCAAGGGCTGGTGACCTTCAGAAGGACTGGAAGCTCAGTTTTAAACAACAGCAACATCATGAAGAGGGAGAGGTGACACAACCATCAAAGCTTTCTCAACCACAATACATTTGTCCCTCTTTAAGGACCCCCTCCCCGCCGATTCTTCTGTGAACTATGGAGTTCAGCCAAGGAGCTCTCCTCAAGCCTTCTGCCAGGAGAAGGTGCCCGTCCCACCAAAGCGCTCTGCTCCTCAGCTGGTGGGGCTCAGCAGGCAGCCCAAAGCTACACCCCCTGCAGGCACCTCTTCCATCCCTTCCATGGGCTTCTCCTGTTCTGGAGGCATCAGTGAGGGTCTTGGCTCCTTGCCCAGGTGGCTTCAGTGAGCACCCTGTGCCTGACTGCGGAAGGATAAACACTTTCCTTGTACAAACAGTAATTGTAGAAAGAGGCCTGTGGATAAATTATTATCATGACCCTCATTCCAGTGTGAAAAATTCTCCGCACCACAGAGGGAAAAAGTCAAAATTTGCATTTAAATGGAAAGCATTTGGTGATGTGCAAGACTTGGGGATGCTCTGGCAAGATGGTGGGCTGGCCAGTTCAGCACTTAGAATCATAGAGTTGGAAGAGACCACAAGGGCCATCGAGTCCAACCCCCTGCCAAGCAGGAAACACCATCAGAGCACTCCTGACATATGGTTGTCAAGCCTCTGCTTAAAAACCTCCAAAGAAGGAGACTCCACCACACTCCTTGGCAGCAAATTCCACTGTCGAACAGCTCTTATTGTCAGGAAGTTCTTCCTAATGTTTAGGTGGAATCTTCTTTCTTGTAGTTTGGATCCATTGCTCCGTGTCCGCTTCTCTGGAGCAGCAGAAAACAACCTTTCTCCCTCCTCTATGTGACATCCTTTTATATATTTGAACATGGCTTTCATATCACCCCTTAACCTCCTCTTCTCCAGGCTAAACATGCCCAGCTCCCTTAGCCGTTCCTCATAAGGCATTGTTTCCAGGCCTTTGACCATTTTGGTTGCCCTCCTCTGGACACGTTCCAGTTTGTCAGTGTCCTTCTTGAACTGTGGTGCCCAGAACTGGATACAGTACTCCAGGTGAGGTCTGACCAGAGCAGAATACAGTGGCACTATTACTTCCCTTGATCTAGATGCTATACTCCTATTGATGCAGCCCAGAATTGCATTGGCTTTTTTAGCTGCCGCGTCACACTGTTGGCTCACGTCAAGTTTGTGGTCAACCAAGACTCCTAGATCCTTTTCACATGTAGTGCTCTCAAGCCAGGTGTCACCCATCTTGTATTTGTGCCTCTCATTTTTTTTGCCCAAGTGCAATACTTTACATTTCTCCCTGTTAAAATTCATCTTGTTTGTTTTGGCCCAGTTCTCTAATCTGTCAAGGTCGTTTTGAAGTGTGATCCTGTCCTCTGGGGTGTTAGCCACCCCTCCCAGTTTGGTGTCATCTGCAAATTTGATCAGGATGCCCTTGAGTCCATCATCCAAGTCGTTGATAAAGATGTTGAATAAGACCGGGCCCAAGACAGAACCCTGTGGCACCCCACTAGTCACTCTTCTCCAGGATGAAGAGGAACCATTGATGAGCACCCTTTGGGTTCGGTCAGTCAGCCAGTTACAAATCCACTGAGTGGTAGCATAGTCAAGACCGCATTTTACCAGCTTCTTTACAAGAATATCATGGGGCACCTTGTCAAATGCCTTGCTGAAATCAAGGTAGGCTACATCCACTGCGTTCCCTTCATCTACCAGGCTTGTAATTCTGTCAAAAAACGAGATCAGGTTAGTCTGACATGACTTATTTTTCAGAAATCCATGCTGACTATTGGTGATCACAGCATTCCTTTCTAGGTGCTCACAGACTGTTTGCTTAATGATCTGCTCCAGAATCTTCCGTGGTATTGATGTCAGACTGACTGGGCGGTAATTATTTGGGTCCTCTCTTTTCCCCTTTTTGAAAATAGGGACAACATTTGCCCTCCTCCAGTCTGCCGGGACTTCGCCTGTTCTCCAGGAATTCTCAAAGATGACTGCCAGTGGTTCTGAGATCACATCTGCCAGTTCTTTTAATACTCTTGGATGCAGTTCATCTGGCCCTGGAGACTTGAATACATCTAAACTAGCCAAGTATTCTTGTACTATCTCCTTAGTTATTCTGGGCTGTGTTTCCTCTGCTGAATCATTTGCTCCAAATTCTTCAGGTCGGGCATTGTTTTCTTTATCGGAGAAGACTGAGGCAAAGAAGGCATTGAGGAGTTCAGCCCTTTCTGTGTCCCCTGTTTGCATTTCACCATCTTCTCCTCTGAGTGACCCCACTGTTTCTTTGTTCTTCCTTTTGCTACGAACATACCCATAAAAGCCTTTTTTGTTGCTTTTAACCTCTCTAGCAAGCCTGAGTTCATTCTGTGCTTTAGCTTTTCTGACTTTGTGTCTACACGTGCTGGCTATTTGTTTGAATTCCTCTTTGGTGGTTTCCCCCCTTTTCCATTTTTTGTACACATCCTTTTTTAATCTTAACTCACTTAAAAGTTCTTTAGATAGCCACTTCAGGGAGCCATGCGCTACAAGGGCCACCCAGTGGACATCTAGCCTGGTCTTGGAGCCCAAGCAAGAGGTGGGGGGAGGAGCTTCAGGTCCTCCCCTCAGGCCAGATCATGCACTGAGGACTGCAAGCCCCGTGAATTCCTCCTGCTCCTCACCCCATGGCCATTAAGCAGCCTGTTTTCATAGTGGCCATCCAGATGCCCCATGAGAAGCGCACAAGCAGGACCCAAGGGCACCAGCAGCACTGCTCTCCTCACTTGTGATTCCCAGCAACTGGCATTAGAATCGTAGAACTGTAGTGTTGGAAGGGACCCCAAGGGTCATCTAGTCCAACCCTCTTCAATGCAGGAACCGCAGCTAAAGAATCCTTCACAGATGGCCATCCAACCTGTGTTTAAAATCCTTCAGGGAAGGAGAGTCCACCACCTCCTGACAGTGGAGGAGGAAAACAGCCCTTGTGTGTTGTGTGCCATTGGCCACCTTCTCCCTGATTCTGCTTTAAAGGTGTTCCTAGATCTTGTGGGAGCAGCACTGTGTCAAGTGGTCCCTCCCTCCCACCCATCTGTCCTGTATCTTCTAACATTTGGCTGCATGGATGGCCCTATGATTTCATATAAAACATCTCCACAGCCCCTTTCTCCACAAGGTGCATGATTTTATACACCTGCTTGTCTTTTCCCTCTGAACTAAGAAGTCCCAAATTTTGCAACCTCTCCTCAGAAGGGAGCAGCTCCAGCCTGGGTGAAGACTCCTAGCTCTGTGATGAAGGCTGGGAGATCTTCCAGGCAAAAACTCCGCCCCCAGGAGCTAATGAGGAACAAGGGGTGGAGCTCCACAAGGTACCACTAGCATGCCTCACTCCTCTTCTCAAAGGGGGTGGGGCTTGGGAATCTTTCCACTGCCTCTCCATTCCCTGCACATGTCACCTGACTAGTTCCCCACCTCCTGTTCTTTCCTGGCACCAGGCACTCCCAGCATCCCCTCTGCACACATTGATGAAATTGGACATACCTTTGCACAGCTATTTCCCCAACTGCTTTCACCCTCTACCTGCAAAGCCTGATTTGGAAAAGGTGCCCAGTCCAGCTCTCTGCAACCTGCTAACCTCCTCCCCCATGCTTACCCTGAGGTGAAGAAAGAGGACTCTGCACATCCTCAGAGGCACTGTGGCTTCCTCCACGCTAGCACTAAGGGCCAACAGGCAAAACAAGTTCTGGGGGTGAGCCCTGCCTATGCCCTTTGGAGAGTGGATAAAAATACCCTTTGAAAGGTTAGCTGGTCCCTCCTGCCCACAGTTAATGGAACTGCATGCATTTAAATTGTAGCAGTGGAAGCAATTAGCAGTATAAAAATGTTGCTGAAACTTGCTTTGCTTGGACAGAGGATAAAAAGTGGAAATCTGTGGCCTGGGAGGCAATTCTGTCAACCCCACCAGCCACTGTGCTCACTGCCAGGGGTGCTGAACCCCAGCTCTCTTCCGGCCCTTGGCATGAGTCTGCAAGCAAGGGAGAGGGGGTGCCTTGGCTCAGCCATTCCCAGCCAGGAGATTTTATTGAAACATGGGGCAAGGGATTGTTTTTGACACAGCAACCCAGCTTTAACAGTCAGTCACCTGAGATCATGATGACAGTGGAGAATGGAAAGGTGGGTTGCCCCACCAGCCCAAAGTCCTTTGCCCTGGGCTTTGCAAGTGCATGGCAGCCGACTGGGGGTCAGGCCCTTGGGAGCCATAGCAGGTGGGGCTAGCTGTGCACTTGGGCTCCCAAGTCACCCTGCCAATCCAGCAGCGTTGAGCTGGTGGGCAGTAACTTCAGCCCTGCTTGTCACAAGGATCAGCAGCACCATTGAGTTTCCCCACAGGTAATTCAGCCAGGCAGGTGACCCAGCTGCATCTCTCCCTTCCCCACACCTGGATAGTGGGGGTGTGCAGGTTGGAGGAAATGGCCTCATGGACCAAATTTGGCTCACAGGCAGGAGGCTCCCCACATGTCTCTTGTAATGCTTTCATAAGCCCTACGCCAGCTGGGTCAGGCCAAAGGAGGCAGGTCTAGCCCAGTGGCCAGCCAAATGCTCCAGGAGGAAGTCCACAGGCAGGAGCTGAGCGCAACAGTTGCAGCCCCAACACTTGCAGAGGGATGAGAGGAAGTGTGGCTAAGCCCTTTGTATTTCTGGATCAGACCAAAACAGTGATCTGGCTTAGCTTCTAGCCCAGCCCAAAACTAGCTAGGGAGGCAGTTTGGGTCTTGGATGACAAGGGAGTCAAAGGGGTGCTAAAGGAGTAAAAGGAGATTGCAGAGAAGCTGAGCGAATTTTTTGCATCTGTCTTCGCAATGGAGAATATAGGGGAGATCCCAGAGCCTGAACTGTCAACTTTCACAGGAAGGAACTGAGGCCATTATAGATGACAAGTTCTAGTGCTTATTGACAAATTAAAAGTGGGCAAATCACTGGGTCCAACCGGCATTCACCAAAGAGTTCTTAAAGTCAAATGTGAAATTGCTGATATCGTAACAAAAATGTGCAGCTGATCCCTAAGACCAGCCTGTGTGCCAAAGTACTGGAAAGGAGCCAGTGTGTCCCCCATCTGTGCAAAAGGAAATTGCAGGCCTGTTAGCCTAATGCCTGCCCTGGGTTGGGGTCTGCCATAAGTGAGCTTAACAGTCATGGGATCAGAGGAGAGGTCCTCCTTGGAGTCCGTAACTGCTTAAAGAACAGGAGACAGAGAGATGGAATAAATGGAGGCATGGAAGATCCCACAAGGCTTGGTATGACGACCTGTGCCTTTTATCTGGTTCATAAATGATCTGGAGTTTGGAGTGAATGGTGAAGTAGCCAGGTTTGCTGATGATGCCCAATTGTTCAAAGAAAAAGGATCTCTGCAAAGTGGGTGAATGGGCAGTAAATTTACTAGTGTGGTTCAGAGCAAATATAAAGTGATGCCCCTCAGGGCAGCCCCCCTTCACACCTATGCTTTGGGGTCAGACTGGCAGTGACTGGCTAGGAAGGAGCTATTTAGGTCATGTCACGGTCATGGTCCAGGGGGCCAGCTGCCCCCCCAGTCAAGAAAATCAATAAAGATAACTAACTGATATTCTGCCCCCCCCCCTAACATGAATCCTGCTACGCGTATGGGTAGAGAGACCTTGGCCTGATGTGTGGCTGCTTTGAAAATGGCAGAGTTCATGCTGGGATCCTTAAGAAAGGGGCTAATGCTCTGATTATGACTGGCCAGAAAAGAGGTCTTGGGGTCAAGGTGAAGAGCCAGATAATGTTGACTCAGGCTGCAGCTCTGGTGGCTAAAGCAGATATAAAATGCCAGCTCTGGATTCCTGCACATCCTGCCCCTCTAATGAGCCCCAGCTGCAGGAGGGATGCTTGTGGAATTGCAGGGTGGGGCCAGAGAGCCTCTGCAAAGGCACCAATTGAGGGAGGATTGAAATGGGACCTGATTAAGGAAATTGCCCACACCTGTTGACTTTTTATAAAAAAAACTGCAGACATAAACATGACCATTTCCAGACACTTGTGGGGTTAAATGTGCCCCATACTTTCAAAAGAAAAGCCCAGGGAGGGGGTCTGCCAAAGCATCACTCAGACTCAGAGGAAAGGAATGGATGAAGCAAAGAAAAGGGCCTGGGCTTCAGCCTACCTGGGAGTTATGCCCCCTGACCTAGAACTCTTAACACTCACTTCATCTTGGGGAAGCAGCATTGGACACCCGGGCAAGGCACTCTGCACATTCTCCTATGTGTATCACTTTCAGTGGGCAGCTAAGACTCATGTTTAGCTTGAGGCTAACTACTACCCCTAGATCCTCTTCCCAACAGTTCCCCAGGTTATCTCCCATGTGGGGCAAACCTGTTTGTACATGTTTGTAACTTTCAGCCTAAAGCCTGCAGCCTGCCTTCAGGGATCACACTGTGCTCTGCCTGATCGTGAGTAAAACTTAGTTACTTATGAATAAGACTGTGGTGTCTTTATTCTTTTAGGAGGGATCAAAGGGGTCTTAGCAGGAATAATAGAATATATCTCAATCTGGGCAAGCCAAATTGAATTGTTTGTTGTCTTAAGAGACTCACACGAGTTTGCAACCAGTTTTCTGCTGTGTAAGAAGGGGAATGTAACTCTGCTATATAAAGAAACTTGCTAGCGCGGGTTAGGAATTAATAATCGGCTGGTGAGGACCCATCAATGAGAATCCTTTGGGTACAGCCCATTAGTTTGCTACTGATGCCCAGTCCACCTCCCAGTAGCAGAAGCAGAGGGAGGCAGTGGGCTCAGGTGCCAGGTGCTAAGTTGTGCCCTTACGCTGGAGGACAGAGCAGTGGGGCTGTTGCTGGGTGCCTGTAGCCCCTACATTATGGGTGGGCTTCGTAGGACTGCCGTTTCATTGTATTGTGTTTTAAGATGCTGTCACACATCCT
Organism: Podarcis raffonei; assembly: GCF_027172205.1. Taxonomy (NCBI): domain Eukaryota; kingdom Metazoa; phylum Chordata; class Lepidosauria; order Squamata; family Lacertidae; genus Podarcis; species Podarcis raffonei. The sequence goes on along the minus strand of NC_070617.1, from coordinate 41,882,450 downwards.
GGGACCTCATGCAGAAGGGCAGGTAAGAAATATAATCAGCCAACAGCTGGGGCACTTGCCTTAGGTACAGAAGGGGATGCTGCCCCATTGCCAGGCCTGGGATAAAATCCAGCCCCATCCACTGTCATGGAAGGAATGGCAGGCAATCAAGATGGCTTTGGCACACAACGCAAGGCTGTCTTGGGGGGACTGGGACTTTGTTGCCTGCCTTGCTGAAACTGAGGTGTGCAGTGCCCAAAGCATCCCCTGGCTCTACCAGGCAAGAAGCACTTCCCAAAAGGGCAAGAAGTCTCATCTGGCTTGACTTGTTTGTGATCCGTTCTAGAACCTTTTCTGGTACCAACATCAAACTGGCTGCCTGGTGAGTTGCCTGGATCCCTAACCCACCCTACATTTTTGAAGACGGAAACAGCATTTCCCCACCTTCAGTCTAGCAGTGCTTCACCTTTTCAAAAATGAGACTCTGATATTACAGTTATTTATTTATTTTTTAAAAATAGGTCTATCTATACCACAAAGGAAATGTCAAAACTGTTCACACCATGAAAATGCAACAATACTTGGTGAAAACCAACAGTCATCAGTAAATATGTCCCAGTCCGTGTACACACCATACATGTGAAGAACTTTGCTTCCCCAAAGAATACTGGGAACTATAATTTGTAAAGGTGCTGGGCACTGTAGATCTGTGAGGGGTAAACTACAGTTCCCAGGGGTTTGGGGTTGGAGACAAAAAGATATGTCTTCCACTGATGGTCAGAATGCGCCATAGTTGGTGTTTGCCTGATCTCAACTGGGAGAGCATTCCCCCTTGTGTGTTTGTGTCATGGGGGAGAAGCTCCCAACCCCTCCCCCCATGCCTGGCGTCCCAGCAGATGGGTTGCTGTAGGTTGTGGCACAGTCTAAAGGACCCAATTTGCAGACCATAGTGACCTGCCTGTGCCTGGTCTTTCTGCAAGCTCCTTTTGCTACCCCAGGATGCCAGGCATCAGGCCCTGAAGACCTTGAGAGTGGCCAGGTGTTCTCAAGCTACCTCCTCGCCTGCCTTGGGCTGCACCTCCCTCTCTGCATCCTTCGAGCTGCTTTTGCCTGGTTGAGCAGTTTGCTCTGTGGCAGAGAAGAGTAAGGCCAGAGTCAGCATCTAGCTTGCTCTGCCTTCACTCTGCCTCTGCTAACATTTCTCCATCTTCTCATAGTGGGTCAGCCACTTCATTGTTCTACCTCTTGCTCTGGGCAAAACCAAAGAAGAACCCCTCTTGTTGTTATTGACTTCTGTTGCAAACCTCAGCTCATTCTGGTCTCTAGCCCTCCTAAGTGGATCTCCCTGCAAGCCTGACAGCTTGCCCCTCCTTCCATTTCCCATCCATCTCTCTTTGAAATCATTTGAAATCAGAGCTCACCCGAGAGTTGTTTATGCAGCCCCCCCCCCAGGTCTCCCATGTTAGTTGTTGCTCACTAGGATGGCTGGCCTCTGTGCTTTCAGTAACATTTCACTTTGAAGAAACTCCTGTCCATCTTAGTCTCCTTTTTTGCATGTGCATTGTCTTGTAAACCACTTAGAGGTATTTTGCTCTAGCAAGTGGTATGCACATTTTGTGAAATGAAATAAAATGCACCCTGTGCTCCTTTTAACCTGTTGAACAAAAGACTGGATACGACATGGGGATGTTTCTGAGTAAGGAGCACTTCCTTACATGGTCTCCAGGAGAGGAGTTGTCAAGGAAATGGCAGAGCAACTTGCTCAAGGGTGCGGCTGAAAGGCCCTTGACCAAGCTCTCTGCAGCATGGGATGGAAGTTTAGCCTTGATAGCAAACTATACTCAGAAAAGAACACCATGCGCTACATCCATACCATACACTTAAAGCATTTGTGTGCCACTTTTGCAGTCATAACTTTCCCCAAAGAATCCTGGGAAATGTAGTTACAGATAGGTAGCCGTGTTGGTCTGCCATAGTCAAAACAAATTTTTTTTCCCCTTCCAGTAGCACCTTAAAGACCAACTAAGTTAGTTCTTGGTATGAGCTTTCGTGTGCATGCACACGTCTTCAGATACACTGAAACAGAAGTTGCCAGATCCTTCTATATAGTGAGAAGGTGGGGAGGGGTATTACTCAGAAGGGTGGTGGGAATGGGTGATTGGCAGATAGCTGTGATGAGCCTGTTGACGACTCTTAACGACTGCAATAGGTCACAGCTATCTGCCAATCACCCATTCCCACCACCCTTCTGAGTAATACCCCTCCCCACCTTCTCACTATACAGAAGGATCTGGCAACTTCTGTTTCAGTGTATCTGAAGAAGTGTGCATGCACACGAAAGCTCATACCAAGAACTAACTTCGTTGGTCTTTAAGGTGCTACTGGAAGGAAAAAATTTTTTTGTTTTGACTGGGAAATGTAGTTTGTGAAGAAGCTGTGATGGTCCTGTTTTCCCTTAAGAGGTCCCAAAATAAACATGCCACAAAATTGGGGGGGGTGTTCCCCAAAAGAAGGGGATGTTACAGAGCTGGAGAGGCCCAGATGCTGTTGAAGAACTAAATGTCAGGAATCTGTCCCTTGGACCACCTTCGTGGTTGCTGGCCTCTGGCTGGCATGTGCTGAGCATAGCTGTCAACTTTTCCCTTTTTTAAAGGGAAATCCCCATATTCCGAATAGGATTCCTCACAAGAAAAGGGAAAAGTTGACAGCTATGGTGCTGAGTGAAATTTTCTCTGCATAGGCAGAGGCTGGATCCTGAGCAATTATTATCCCACAACGCTGGTGCCTGCCCGAGCTCTCCTGTGGGGATGCTGTGGTGGGTTTAGGAGCATCTTCTCTCTAAGAAGGTTTCCAGGAATTGGGAACTGAACTGCTTCACGAGAACTTCTTGGAACACGCTGCCCTCTGGCTCTGTCCTTGGGTCAGATCTGTCTGACCCAAATGGCTCAGTTTAAGAACCAGAAGTCTGTGGGAGAATCTGCAGCCAAATCACAAATACATGATCACAAGTAGGGAACTCTATGATATCATATCCTCTAAACTTTTGTGGTGGGAAGAGGAATAGTATTAATGTAATATTTACCGTACTTCTTCCTGTCACTACACACTCTTCTTCTTACCTGCAATGGGCTAGGATGTCTATGAGCTCTCCTCCAGGGAGCTCACTCCATTTTGAACTGGACTATGGACTTTTGTAACTTTAAAGGATTATTACCTGCCTGATTTTTGTAGCTGTACTATTGAATCCTGGCAAGACTTTTCATGTGAGTAAACCTTATATTTTTCTTGTTTACTTAAACAGTCTGAGAGTGCTTTCTTTGTTAAGAGGGAAACATAAAAAGGGAGAAGATAATCCAATTCTGCCCAAGCAGTTTGGCTAATTGTGCTGCATTGAGAGGTCTTGCAAAGTGCTTGTGTCTCTTCTCTTTCTTCTCCATCATCTTCAGGAGGCAGCTGGACCAGGAGGGGCTCAGTCCCTGAAGTGCTCAGGTTCTGTGGGTGGGTATTGAGCTATCTAGGCAGGGGACAGGACTCTGGGGTTCATGATGCTGCCAAAGGTGCCTGTCTGCCCACAGGAGCTGGTGTGCCTGTCTCTTGATGCTTTGCCAAAGGGTGTCCAAATGCCAAACTGGCTTGAAGCTGGCCCCCAAGCAGAGCTCAGGAATGCTCTGTGATGGGAGGGAGGACAGCTGAGGCTAATTTGGAGCGCTGCCTCTCCTGAGCCGGGCTGCCTGCCTGCCAAGTGTGGGGCCGGTGTTCTCGGCTGGTCCAGGAGACCTCATGAGATGTTGTGGAAACCAGATGTGGGGGCAGGAAGGAGGGGGCAGCAGCAGTGGCTGTCTGTTCACAATTATGCCTGATTTTGCGTGATGACATTGAGATGGTAGGCAAATATGAAAGAACCTTTGTGGGGACAGCAGCAGGACCCTCGTGCAGCTGGCCAGCATTTAATAAGCCATGACAGCTGTGCTTGGAGCTCCTAGGGACACCACATGGAAGCCTTTGAACTGGGTGGGGACTGCCTGATGCTCCCCAGGCCCACAGAGAGAGGTGTCTCTTGGGTTGCAGTTGCAACCTTACCTTCCTGGTCCACAGAGAGCAATTTAAATGTTGCCCCAACCCAGGCAGCCACCATTTGTAGCTGTCTTGAGAATTTCAGAAGGCAGCAGGGGCTGGGGGTTGCCAAAAGGGGCACCGGCTGGGATGAGGTGCCTGGAGGAGTCGAAAGTGGGAAGGAAGGCTGCACGTAGTGCCAGGAGGCCCATGGGAGGGGACTGAGGACTGCATCATCTGGGCCGTGTTTCACCCAATACATGGCAAAGTTGTGGTTTCAAAGAAAGGAAGATGAGAGCAATCTGGAAACACAGCAGAGCAGCATAAAAAAAGACCTTGCAGGGCTCCTTAGGGCCTGCTTGTACTCTTCCCCCCTCTCTCCTCCATGCCTTCGAGATCTCTGGCTTTCAGCTTTCCTTCCACCATAGTGGCTGCTCCTGGGCCTCTTCTTCAGGCCTCGGCCTTTGGTCTCTCCTCCAATTTCCTGCCATTTGCAAAAATCCCCTCTGGTTCCTGCCAGGCCTTGGGTGGGAGGTTCTCTCCCAGCCAAACTCACCTTCTCCTTCCCTCACAGAAGCTGCCTGTTCAGTGTGTCACTTGAGTGCCTCCTGGCAGGTAGAGGCAGGGAGAAAGAAAACCAGGATTGGAAGGATGGAAAGGACTATAGCTGAGGAGAGAAGGAAGGAGCTTGACCTTCCCTCAACTCCTAGAGCTCCTGGGAATGGGGAGTCCGTTCTTTGCTTTGCATTGTGGTGCCTGAAGTGGGTAGTATGTCTAAGGCACCAAAACCTGGGGGGGGGGGGGCTGTTTTGCCTGCAGTCCAATATCAAGATGTACTTGGGATTGAGAAACATCAGCTCTGTCTCTGTGCAAGAGTGCAAAAGATCAAAGGGAATCCCTAGGACAAGGCTCCCCCCCAAACCAAACCCCACAGTAATCCATTGACTCAAGTCTATTTCAGATTCCACTTTCACAGAGCTCCATATGCTCAGATTTAATTAGAGCAATTAACAAGTAATCAGATTAGCAAAGTGCTGTCTTTGAGATAAAAGGATTTCTCCTCTAGTAATTGCCCTCTAGCAGGGAGCTCAACTAGAGGAAGGAAGCAGGGAGGTTGGGGGGAGGGCAGCAGGGAGTCAGCGCAAAGGGGGGGCTGCCTCTTTGGGGGGGCCCTGCACAGCAGCAGTCCATTCTGTTCGCTTTGCACCCCCAACTGCCTAGCCTCCAGAGCTAGGTTCTCCTCCTGCATAGATGTGAGCCTTCCAAGTCCCCTTGGAGCTCTGAAACCAACCTGGGCAGAATCTTCTCCTTACTCACTTTTTAAGGATTTCTTCTCTGCTGCAAGCCCAGAAAAGGAAACATGAAGCCAAAAGACTAGAAGGAGGAGCAGCCTCTGAGCAGTTGCTTCCATGGCCCCGTTGTGGCTCTTCCTCCATACTGGGGTCAGGAGACAAAAATATCTTGCCCCCCCCCATAAATGGTACAAAAGGGTGTCAGGATCCCACCAGAGCAGGACTCCAGGGAGAAGGCAGAACCTAGGGCCCTGGAAGAGGCTGCTGCTGTCTTAAGGAGGCCTGAAGTACCTGGTCAAAGGTGGCAGCAGGTCCAGTGGGAAGCCCAGGGTCTGCACTGACTTGGAGGGAGGAGGAGGTGGAGTAAGAAGAATATTTGTTTGTTTGTTTGTTTGTTTGTTTGTTTGTTTGTTTGTTTAATCTATCTACTAATTTTAGAGCATTTGTGCCCTGCTCTCCGGTCAAAAAGGACCAACTAAACGGAGCCAGCTCCTGCCTGCAGGCTTGCAATCCCAAAAAAGGAAACATCACATGAGGGAAATGAGAAAGGGAGGGAAAAGGAAAACACATACACTTACGCATAGACGTTTTGTTTCTGCCAATTCTTCAGAGTGCTCAGGGCAGCATCTTGTTCCCACCTAAAAGAAACTGGCAGTGCCATTTGGATGAAAACCAGGAGAAGCTGCTCCACTTTCCTGCTCCAAATGCAGAAGCTCATGGGCCTGGGGTGGAAAGCCCCTGGAATTCCAGCCCCATGGAGCTCTGTGGAACCCTGGAACTCCCTCCTACAGGAGGTCTGATGGCCGCCAACCTAGGTGGCTTTAGAAGAGGGCTGGGCAAATTCATGGGCTCCTGGCCACAATGGCTCTGTTCAGCCTCCACTGTCAGAGGCTGTAGTGCTTCTGAATGCCAGTTGTTGGAAACCGCAGGAGGGAAGAGTTGTTCTTATGGGTCCTGCTGGTGGGCTTCCCTTTGGCCATCTGGCCGGCCACTGAGAGAACAGGATGCTGGACTAGATGGGCCCCTTGGGCCTGATCCAGCAGGCTCTTCTCATGTTCTTATGTGCTGCGTTAACTGCTACGTCAGCCAGAGCTGAGCTGTATCAGAGATTTCCTGAAGGAGTCAGACCAGACTCTGCTTGGCAGGTGGCTTGTGGTATTCAGGGATAGCGAAAGGAAGGCCTTTGGACACATCTGTGGATGGACCAGGCTGAGCACTGCCTGCTGGCAGGGCCTGAGCACCAGCTGAAGGTGGACTTGTTGCCAAGCTTGGATTATCATCCTGATCTGGTTAGCCACCACTTGGCTCTTCCAGCAAGGGGGGGGGGCGAGGGCTCAGCCTTGCAGCAGAGCTTCCAAGCCAGCATGAGTCCCCCATCTTCCTCCCCCTCTCCTTCTCCCTCAAAGAGGATTCACTGCTGTTATTGGCACAGGCAGAAAGAGCAGTAAATACTTCACCAATTGACTTTCAGAGGGTTCTTATTTAAAGCACACCATGCAGAAAAATATTAGCAAAATAAACTCTTTTGCTCATAAAAGGCTAAAGAGTTTGGAGTGTCAATGTTTGTAAAAGTCTTTTCTAAAGACACTGTATTTTGAATTGCACAGGCATGGGGGGGAGCAAGGTGGCAAAACTGCATTCTACAGTGTACAGTGGTACCTCAGGTTACATGCGCTTCAGGTTACACACTCCGCTAACCCAGAAATAGTGCTTCAGGTTAAGAACTTTGCTTCAGGATAAGAAGAGAAATCGGGCTCTGGTGGCGCGGCGGCAGCAGGAGGCCCCATTAGCTAAAGTGGTGCTTCAGGTTAATAACAGTTTCAGGCAGTGGCGTAGCATGGGGGGTGCAGGGGGGGCCGGCCGCACCGGGCGCAACATCTGGGGGTTAGGGTTAGGGGGCGCAAATCCACGGGTTAGGGGGCGCAAATCCACGGGTTAGGGGGTGCAAATTACTTGCCTTGCCCCGGGTGCTGACAACCCACGCTACGCCACTGGTTTCAGGTTAAGAACGAACCTCTGGAACGAATTAAGTACTTAACCCGAGGTACCACTTATATCCTTCGGCAAAAAACAGCATAAAACTCCTGCAGTGGTGAGGTGGTGGGGGTAGCAGAATCTGCTTAGAAGACCCCCTGCCATAATGCTGCAAAATGCAGGGCTGGGTGAGTGCAGCCCCTTTGTAAAGGAGGGCCCACCAAAAGGAGCTCTTCTTACATGTCCCATCCATTATTTAGAGAAAACGTGGCAGCAGGATCATCGCCCCCCCCCCCCCGCAACACTTGGTAAGGGAAGAAACCTACAGCTGGTGAAGGGCATTGTTCTCCCTGTAATGAGTCTGAGCTCTGTGTTGGGGTGGGGACACACACACAATGGCTTCACAATGACATTACGGCACAGTAAGAAGGCATTAGTTAATGGAGATGACCTCCAGGGTAGAATGTCCCCCTCTCCAACTAATTGATTCAAGATAATTACATTAAGTTTCTGCCTCAAACTGGTTCTAAGAGGGGACCTTCTGGTGCCACACAGACCTCTCAGCTTCCAGAGGTTGAGGACATCCCTCGAGAGTCAAGGAGGCAGAAGGCAAATCCCAGGCAGGGGAGCAAGCTGGACCAGGCCAAAGGGGGCCCACCTGGCCTCTCCTCTCATTTGATGCAGGGCCTCGGAGAATCAGGCAGGAGAGCAGCAGCCCTTCCCTTCCCACAATCCTTGGTCTTCATTCCAAGGCAAACATACCCACGGATCCTGGCAGGATCAAATATGCAGCCACCTTTCTCACAACTGTTCCCACTGGGTCAACATCTTCACTGAGCTGTCCACTTGGACCCCAAGGTCTTGTTTCTGCTCACTAGTTCACACTCCATTTCTGCATATGTCAGGGATGGCTAATGTGGCCTCTCCAAAGGTTGCCATGGGAGACTGTGACTCCCATCTGTGGGAATGTTCAGGGAGACAGGAGAGGATATATTGTTTAATTATATTCTTCCCAACTTGTGTTAACAAGTTCTATAATTTAGCAGAGTAACATTCCCTTGTTAAACTTACACAGTGGATAACGTTTTTTTTTTTTATAAAATTTTTATTGGTTTTTCCATATATAATATAAGACAATACAAAAGACAAACACAAACAAACACACATATAAACATGTAAAATTTCATAGATTTTTTCATATACCCAATTTCAGCGACTTCCCCATGCCCCCCTTTTCTGCATCTCTATTTTTAACTTTTTTTCCAGCAACCCCTGGTCCAAATTATTATTAATTCCTATCTTTAACTCTTATCCAATCATTTATCGCTGCAAATCTGTTATGCTTTACCCATGACATTTTAACACTCAATAATTTTGCAAGCATTTTTAAGATAAAGTTTAAATTTCTTCCAATCTTCTTCCGCCGTCTCTTTCCCTTGGTCACGGATTCTGCTCGTCATCTCTGCTAATCCCATGTAATCGATCACCTTCGTCTGCCACTCTTCCAGTGTGGGTAGTTCTTGTGTCTTCCAATACTTTGCTAGTAGAACTCTTGCTGCTGTTGTAGCATACATAAAAAACATCCTATCTTTCTTTGACACCAATTGGCCTACCATGCCCAGGAGAAAAGCCTCTGGTTTTTTATGAAAGGTACACTTAAGCACCTTCTTAATTTCATTATAAATCATTTCCCAGAAGGCCTTAATCCTTGGGCACGTCCACCAAAGGTGGTAGAAAGTACCTTCAGTTTCCTTGCATTTCCAACATTTATTATTGGGCAAATGATAGATTTTTGCAAGCTTGACTGGGGTCATGTACCACCTATAAACCATTTTCATAATGTTGTCTCTTAAGGCATTACATGCCGTAAATTTTATACCGGTGGTCCATAACTGTTCCCAGTCAGCAAACATAATGTCATGACCAATGTCCTGTGCCCATTTAATCATAGCTGATTTAACCATTTCATCCTGTGTATTCCATTTCAGCAGCAAGTTGTACATTCTAGACAGATTCTTCGTATTGGGTTCTAACAATTCTGTTTCTAATTTTGACTTCTCCACCTGGAAGCCGATTTTCCTGTCCTGTTTAAAAACTTCATTTATCTGATAATAATGTAGCCAATCTCTTACTTTAAACTTCAATTTCTCATAACTCTGTAATTTCACATTTCCACCTTCTTGTTCTACAATTTCCCAATATTTTGGCCATTTAGATTCCATATTAAGTTTTTTAACTTCCTTAGCCTCCATTGGTGACAGCCACCTAGGGGTTTTATTTTCCAATAAATCTTTATACCGACTCCAAACATTGTATAATGCTTTCCTTACAATATGGTTTTTGAAGCTTTTATGGATTTTTACCTTGTCATACCATATATATGCATGCCAACCAAATCTATTATTGAACCCTTCTAAATCCAAAATGTCTGTGTTCTCAAGGAGTAGCCAATCTTTCAGCCAGCAAAAAGCTGCTGCTTCATAGTAAAGCTTTAAGTCCGGCAGGGCAAACCCCCCTCTTTCTTTTGCATCAGTTAATATTTTAAATTTTATTCTGGGCTTTTTGCCCTGCCAGACAAATTTCGATATATCTTTCTGCCACTTCTTGAAACAATCCATTCTGTCCACAATCTGCAATGTTTGAAACAAAAACAACATTCTTGGCAAAACATTCATCTTAATAACAGCAATTCGGCCCAACAAGGAAAGTCTCAAATTTGACCATATTTCCAAATCTTTCTTAATTTCTGTCCAGCATTTCTCATAATTGTCTTTAAATAGATTCACATTCTTAATTGTTAAATTAACCCCTAGATATTTCAGTTAGAAAGCTGTTACTTTGTATCCTCAGCCACCAACAGTAGCAGATAAGGTCTCAACTTTATATCCGACTTACAATACACCAACTTTGTATCCAATCTCAAATGACAGTATCCAATCTCGGTGAATTAGTCCTTTTTAAAGCAGTCCTTTCCCAAGGGTTTAAAACAGCGGATAGTTTTCCCTTTCATCTCTTTCCAGCAGGTAATGCTAGTTCAGATTCATCCCCCCCGCTCCTGCTGCTAGGGGGGAAGGTTCAGATTCAATGTCTAGGTTAAGTATAAATAGAGCAATCTTCCGTCAAATTGCAGCTTGTTTATCGTTGCTTTAACTGTCATGCAGTCCGGGAAAGGCAGACTTCCTTATTTTAACTCTTTCCCGTTTTCAGCCAAATTTTCAAACCGTTTTGCTTTAAATCCCGGAGATTTCCCAATCTTACTCACGGGTAATTGTAAATCCAAATCCGAATGCCAGGAAGGAATCGGCGCTCTCCGTTATGGCGACGCGGCTTCGCTCCGCGAGCTGGGTTGCGACTCTCAGCACCGCGCTCTCACCCGATGCCGCTCCGGAGCCTTTAAAAAGGCTCCTTCGCAGTAAGGGGGGGCGCTTCAGGTGCCCACCGAGTCTCCTTGTTCACAGGCTTCCGCGCCTGTGATTTTAGGGGTCCCCGCTTCGCCGTAGCGGTCAGACCCGAACTCACGGAGCAGCCTCCCTGAGCAGAGCTCAGCAGGAGACCGCCATTAAACGCTGGCGCCGACCGGAAGTCCACAGCGGATAACGTTTTTGCCAGGCTTGCTTAAGCCTCTAAAATAAGTTTCCTGGTAATTCCCCTTTATTCCCTCCTAAAAAGAATAGACACGACACAGTCTTGTATAAAAAGTATAAAATAGTTTACTCACTCATTCTGTTCACAGAAGGATCCCAGAAGGCAGACCTAAGTTACAAAATATATACACTTGGAATGTATCCCACAAGGAGATAGTTCCTTTGTCCTCTCTTGGCTGGAGGCTGATGCTTCTTCTACGAGAAGAGAGAGATGTGGTGGCCAGTCATGTCCTTTTGTTACCTGCACAGGTAAAGTCACGCCCACCTCTGGTCACATGTAGAGAAAGTTCTTTTCCAGCACAGGAGGAAACAGGAAGTTTGTCTACTGGCTGGACAAACATCCCTCTTCATGTCTAAACATGTCCACTCTAGGAATGTTGTATTTGACTGCTCTGTGTTTCACACCCCACACCATCATCTCTGACCACTGGTCATGTTGGCTGTGGCTGAGGAGAATTATAGTCCAACAATGTCTGGAGGGCATCCCGCTGGCTTACCTGAAATGTGTGGGGGGGGGGAGGGTCCCAACAGACATCACTTTACACTTGCTTACATTGAACTGCATTTGCCATTTTATTGCCCATTCAATAGAGATCCATTTGGAGCACCTCACAAACCCTGTTTGTTTTTACTGTTCTGCTCCATTGCCTCACAGCTCAACCCCAATTCCTGGTCATTTATGAACAGGTTTAAAGGGACAGGTTCCCATACAGATCCTTGAGGGACCTTGCTTCTTACACCCCTCCATTATGAGAACAGTCGTTTCTGTCCTTTAACCAGTTTCTCAGCCAGAAGAGGACCTCTCCTCTTATTCCAGGACTGCTTACTTTACTCAGGAGTCTTTGGTGAGGTACCTTGTCAAAAGCTTTTTTAAAAGTACACAATGTCAACTGGATCATTTCTAAATATATGTTTACTGACACTCTCAGAAAACTCTTTACATTTCATGAGGTAGGTCTTACCCTTGCAGAAGTCATACTGGTTCAGCTTCAGCAAGACTTGTTCTTCTATATTCTTGGTAATTCTATCTTTAACAATGCTTTCCACCCGTTTCCCCAGAACAGATATTAATTGCCATGTAATTTTCTGGATTCTTCTGGCTCTCTTGTTTAAATTTGGTGTTATAAACACAAGGCCCACTTTCTGAACACAATATGTTTCCAGGAAATTGTTTTTTAGGCGAGTGTTCACATAATGAGCTGACGGTTTCCACTATTTCCTATGGGAACATTTCTAATCTGTGACCTGTCTGATCTGCCAGGCTGTCCACTCCCCTACTCAAATACATACACAAGCAGAAGCTCTTACTTGGAAGTCAGACAGAAAACATTGTTCTGGGAAATAATGGTACAGGCTCAGCAGGAGGCACAGTGCTGAGAAGGCACAATTCAGGAGTTCCAGAGCAGGGCAATAAGTTCACAACAGAAAGAAAGAAACGAGGAGGTCCCAACAAGTTTACACGGCCCGTCTGCCAAGCTTTAAAGACGAGGCATGATGTACCCCTTGCAAGGCTTGCTTGCCTTTTGGGAATGCTGGGATCACACACATGTGCTCCTATGGGGTGGGTGGGTCTGCTCCCACTTCTGCAGGTGGTGCCTGGTTCTTGATGCCAAGGCTGCCCCCTCCTGTTCAGGCTCATGTTCAGTCACTGCCTCCTCTGGTTCAGCCTGCCTCCCTTGGCTGCTTCAAGCCCTCCTGAACCTTCCCACATGAAAGCTGTGTGGTGGAGGGGAGAGCTGGCATCCCTCATCGGAAGCGGCTGAAGTTATGATGGAAAGGAGAGACTCCTCCTCTTTCTCCAACGCAGGTCCCCACCGTTCAGCCTCCCCTTCTGTTGCTTCCTACTGCTCCTTCTCCTCCAACACAATAGGAACAGCACTGGAGAGTGAGTGTGCGGTCCTGATTACTCAGGCCTCTATCCAGGGCCAGGAGCTCCTGGGAAGAACAAACTTGATAAAGTGTGAAGTCCAGAAATAAAGCTAAACAAGGCATGGGGGATGGAGTTGTTCAGCCTTATTGCCTTGTAAATTGTCCCTGTGATGAGATTCATAAAAAGACTGACGTGGCCTTTTTGGCAGCTGGATGGTCTTTAAAGCTCCTCAGGGCTACCACCTGAAAAAGCTCTTTTGTCAAGCTAGCCAGTATCCTCCCCGTTCCACCAGCAGTCTGTGGGGGTGGGAGCCATGTGCTGGGCTAGCGAGAGAGACTTTGACAGGGCTCAGATCTGGCCTCCGGGTCACGTCTCCTCCAAGGACAGTTGACACCTTCTTGGTGACTATAACCCTCCTGCCCCAGAGCCCAAAACATGGGGATCCAAATACCCCTCCCCCCTGGGATGGGGCAGCAGGGTCTGGTGGGCTCCACAGCTGAGGTGGAAGCAGACTTTTCTAGCATGGGGGGAGTCCGTCATGTGCAGGATGCTCCAAGACACAAGAGAACTCACATTTATGGCAGGACTCCAGCCTCCCAGGGACATTTGCCCCGAGTCTCTTCAGAGCCAGCAGAAAAACCCCTTTGATTTGCCTAGGGACTTTATCTCTTGCTGCTGGGTTTTTCCGTTTTTGAACTGTTTTGCTGTAGTTTGCTTGGTATATTGATATTTCTGGTTATTTGCTATCAGCTACTCTAAGAGCTATTGCTGATTTTTTTTTGGAAAAGGTTAAATTAATAAAAAAATAAACAAACACACAACAGCTAGGGAATGTAATGGCATTTCAGGCAACCCCTGTTGATTTGAACAGGTGAAGGTTTTGGGGCAACCATAACTGACTGGATGCTATGAAGGGCACTTCAAGCAAACCTTCCATTGGATCCACCTTTGTTTGTTTGTTTGTTTACTTACTTATTTCATTTATACCCCAGTTTTCACACACCCCCGGAGCTCCAGGTGGTGCATATGGTTCTCCCCCTCATTAAATCCCCACAACAACCCTGTAAGGTAGGTCAGGCTGAGAGGCGGTGAAAGGCCACCTGGTTAGCTTCATGGCTGGTTGGGAATTTGAACCCTGGTCTCCCAGGTTCTAGTAGCCCAACACACAAACCACTATACCACACTGGCTCTCAACTGGAAGAGGAATGGACTATCCAGCTGAGAATTGGACAGCAGGAAAGGGTTTGCACAGGTTGTCTCTTCGTGCAGTTTCTGCTTGAAACATGAGCTTCTTCATACGAAGTTCTCTTGGCTGTCAAGCAAAACCATTACAATGCTGGTCGTACTCATAGAGTAGACCCAATGAAATTTATGGATCTAAGTTAGCAGTGTACATTCATTTCGATGACTCACATCCTCCCCACCTGCTGAATTTCTGCCTGTCAGAAGAATGGTAAATGTAGAAACCCAGCCAAAGAAAGAAGGAAATTCTGTTTCTCTTCCTCACAGAGCTTTGCCTCCAACATCCCTTTCCACATAGTTGCCAATGCCAATTCCTTCACAGACACACGCATGCATCATAGTCAGACAAGTTCATCCAACCACTAGGCTTAAAACTTTTATTGTCACATATCAGAGGTGTTTTAAAAATACTTCATCTATTCTCTATAGGTATTCATAGAATTATAGAATTGTAGAGTTGGAAGGGATCCTGAGAGTCACCTAGTAAAATGGTAAAGGTAAATGTAAAGGACCCCTGGACAGTTAAGTCTATTCAAACTTGACTATGTGGTTGCGGCGCTCATCTCGCTTTCATGCCGAGGGAGCTGGCATTTGTCCACAGACAGCTTTCTGGGTCACATGGTCAGCATGACTAAATGCTTCTGGCGCAACGGAACACCGTGACAGAAGACAGAGAGCACAGAAACACTGTTTATCTTCCCGTCGCAGCGGTACCTATTTATCTACTTGCACTGGTGTGCTTTCAAGCTGCTAAGTTTGAAAGTTGGCAGAAGCTGGGACAGAGCAACGGGAGCTTACCCTGTCAAGTGGATTCGAACCGCTGACCTTCCGACTGTGGGAATGCTAAAGATATAGGAAAGGATACCGTATTTTTCGCACTATAGGACGCACTTTTCCCCCTCCAAAAATGAAGGGGAAATGTGTGTGCGTCCTATGGTGCGAATGCAGGCTTTCGCTGAAGCCTGGAGAGCGAGAGGGGTCGGTGCGCACCGACCCCTCTAGCTCTCCAGGCTTCAGGAGAGCCCCACAGCCAGCCCCACAAGCTCGGGGGACAGCGGGGAGGCGGAACGCCGCCATCCCGCTGTCCCCCGACTTGGCTAGAAGGCTGGCGGGGGGGGGGAGAAGCCTGCTCCTCCCCGTCGCCAGCCCCGCAAACTCGGGAGATAGCGGGAGAGGCGCAGCGCGCCCTTCCTGCTATCCTCCGACTTGGCTAGAAGGCTGGCGACGGGGAGAAGCCGGCTTCTCCCCGTCGCCAGCCCCGCAAACTCGGGAGACAGCGGGAGAGGCGCAGCGCGCCATCCCGCTGTCCCCCGAGTTTGCGGGGCTGGCGGGGGGAGAAGCCTGCTCCTCCCCGTCGCCAGCCCCGCAAACTCGGGAGATAGCGGGAGAGGCACAGCGCGCCCTTCCCGCTGTCCCCCGACTTGGCTAGAAGGCTGGCGACGGGGAGAAGCCTGCTCCTCCCCGTCGCCAGCCCCGCAAACTCGGGGGACAGCGGGAGAGGCGCAGCGCGCCCTTCCCGCTGTCCCCCGACTTGGCTAGAAGGCTGGCGACGGGGAGAAGCCTGCTCCTCCCCGTCGCCAGCCCCGCAAACTCAGGAGATAGCGGGAGAGGCGCAGCGCGCCCTTCCTGCTGTCCCCCGACTTGGCTAGAAGGCTGGCGACGGGGAGAAGCCTGCTCCTCCCCGTCGCCAGCCCCGCAAACTCGGGGGACAGCGGGAGAGGCGCAGCGCGCCCTTCCTGCTGTCCCCCGACTTGGCTAGAAGGCTGGCGACGGGGAGAAGCCTGCTCCTCCCCGTCGCCAGCCCCGCAAACTCGGGGGACAGCGGGAGAGGCGCAGCGCGCCCTTCCTGCTGTCCCCCGACTTGGCTAGAAGGCTGGCGGGGGGGAGAAGCCGGCTCCTCCCCGTCGCCAGCCCCGCAAACTCGGGAGATAGCGGGAGAGGCGCAGCGCGCCATCCCGCTGTCCCCCGACTTGGCTAGAAGGCTGGCGGGGGGAGAAGCCTGCTCCTCCCCGTCGCCAGCCCTGCAAACTCGGGGGACAGCGGGAGAGGCGCAGCGCGCCCTTCCCGCTGTCCCCCGACTTGGCTAGAAGGCTGGCAACGGGGAGAAGCCTGCTCCTCCCGTCGCCAGACCCGCAAACTCGGGGGACAGCGAGAGAGGCGCAGCGCGCCATCCCGCTGTCTCCCGACATGGTTTGGAGGCTGGCGGAGGGCTTCCTCCTCCCCCCAGCCCCGCAAGCTCCCAGAGCGATGCCAAAGCTGCGCGCAGCTTTGGCATGGCTCTGGGTCCCGTTCTGGGGGAGGGGGAAGCTCAGGCTTCCCCCGCCCCAGCCCCGCGCCTGGCGGGGGGGGGAATAAATTTTTTCCCTTTATTTCCCCCCCCAAATCTAGGTGCGTCCTATGGACCGGTGCGTCCTATCGTGCAAAAAATACGGTATATTGAATAAGCATATCCTTCCTTCACTCATGCTAGTAAGTGATATAGCAGAGGAGATTCCCCTCTTAGTTTATTCCTGGTGTCCCCTTTGATCCCTCTTAAAAGAATAAAGACACAAGAGTCTGAGCAAAGTAACAAAAAGTTTACTCACATTTCAGTTCATGATTTGATCCCTGAAAGGCAGGTTTTACTTGGTAGTTACACAAAGGTCTCATGCAGAGGAAGGAAGCTCCAGACCAGTGGAAGAGGAAGTTACCCTGACTGGATGTCCCCCTGCCTGTGCCCACTGTAGGGAAACAAGGAATGTTGCATTTGACTGCACCACTGGATTATACCCCACACTGATTGGCAAGCCCTAGAGGCTCAGTGGTTTAGACCACAGTGCCGCCTGTGTCATCTAGGCCAAGCCCTGCAATGCAGGAATTTTAACTAGAGCATCATTTAAAGCAGTCTTATACCACTTAACCAGTCATGGAGTCTTCCCCAAGAGTCCTATGGGAAGAAGGATTGATTGCTACCAATACTCTTTCTCAGCAAAATGTCTTGGGCCAACCCAGTCCTGCCTCTTTTAACAGACAGGAACAGCTTCCCTGAGCAGGTCACCATTTGGAGTTTCAGCATTTCCCTAGATGAAAGTTACTAAGTTCTAGCGATTGTGCCAGGGCTCCACTACATTAGTCAAAAAAAAACCAACAGCACTTTGAATGCAATATAAACTTGCAACACCAGAGGACACTGGAGAGCAAAAAAATTCTAAGCAATTCTTACATAGCGTTTTTTTCTTTTTGTTATAACAATTTAATTTCTCATTTATTTATAGCATTATTCCCCCTGTGTCTAGATCTACCCCAGTCTCTGCTTCCTCCCTCTGCATTTGCAATATAATGTTGCTCTGCAATATAGAGGAATAAGTTGGGCTTTTTTTTTCAGAGGGAACTCTCCAGAATTCAGATCTGGCACCTCTCAGGTGGGTGCCATTGCCATTATAAGAGAACAAGGAAGATATTCATGGTATGTTCTGGCACCCTTTTCTAGAAAAACAGCAGTGGGTATAAGAAGTGCTGGAAAAAATGCTGATTTTTTTGTTTTTGTTTGTTTAAACCCACAACAAATTCTAACTATTGTAGGTGACATGTGCCATCAAAAAATATGCATCTACGTATTTTTCACTCTATAAGACGCACCAGACCACAAGACGCACCTAGTTTTTGGAGGAGGAAAACAAGAAAAAAAAAATTCTGAAACTCAGAAGTCAGAACAGCAAGGGGGATCGCTGCGCAGCGAAAGCAGCAATCCCTCTTGCTGTTCTGGCTTCTGGGATAGCTGTGCAGCCTGCATTTGCTCCATAAGATGCACACACATTTCCCCTTACTTTTTAGGAGGGAAAAAGTGAGTCTTATAGAGCAAAAAATACGGTAGTTCCACGTGTGAGATGGTGGGGGAGGGGAAGCAACATTCAAAAACAGATAATTGGTAGGATTAATAGAGGACACCTGACCAGTGATCATTCACATTCGTGTGCACCAGAGCTGTTGCTTCTGGGACAAAACACTAATAATAAAAAGGTATTAGGTCAAAACAAAGAGAGCCCCCTTCCCCAAAAGCCTGGCCACGGGCTCAGCAGACTCTGCACTGAACTTCCCCGACTTGCTGCCTCCGTGCCTCTGCGCCAAGGAACAAGCTCTTTTGCAAGGCTGCTCCACTATTGGCTAGCCTGGAGCGTTAATCAGTCGGATTTGGAGGAGGGGGCGGGGGTTCAGCTGCCTAAGCAACAAGCAGTTTGGGTGAGCACACAAATGCCAATTTTTATTTTGACTTCAAAAATGGGACAAATTGGGGACCAAACGGACAGGGGACTCTGTACCCCCAAAACAGGACAGTCCCATATTTAAAAGGATGGTTGGTGTGATAGGAATTTTGAGGTCTTAGATATATGGTAATGTTCATAACTGTACGTACATAGATTAGCACAGGAAGACCAACCTGGAACCATTTTGATTCCTAAACTGAGCAAATGTTTTCTCTGCAAGGTCAAAGTGGAAAAGCCTCTCCATTGTCTTTTTCTTCACGAATCCTGTCTTAAGGGTATGTCTGTGTTTGAATAGGGTGTGAGCCTGTGACATGGCCAGGAACAAAGTATTTATCACTACAAAAGAATGGCCAGGCTACCAAGGAAATCAAATCAAGTAACCTGCCAGACAGGAGATAAACAAGGACAAGAGAAAAACAACATTTAAATTTCTGTGATGTAGGTGGGATGTATCTGAGGGGTGGTCTTAGGTTACACCCCTTCTGTGATGTATGTATGATGTTTCTGGGGGTGGTCTTGATCTACAGGGTGGCAATTTCAAAAGTCTTTATAAGGCCTGGCACACCATTTTTCTGGGTCCTCTTCCTTTCCTGCGTGTGAGGGGAGCACCCTGTTGCAACAGATCAATAAAGATCAAGCTTACTAGCTGCTTTGCTTCTCAATATTCTCTGGCTGGCCTCTGTTATTTTCTCCTACCAATAGGGAACCTATGTAAGGACTCTATATGGGCTCTTGGATACCCCATAAGGGAAAAGGGCAATTTTTGTTTACAACATTGGCAACCCTATGTAGCTGGATTTGAACAGTGGGCAGGCAAAGGAGGTTCTTCTGTGTCCCTGAGCTGCAGCCCTTTCTCATCTCTTCTGTAACTTTGGCATCCCCAAACCATGTCAGGATGTAGCCCAGTCAGCCTCTTTGGAGAGTGTGTGCGCGCGCACACACCTTTGATGTGTTGCAATAATAGTTTCTTAAGAGATTAAGGCCCAAACGCAAGATAGAGGAGGAGGAGGGAGGAAGCCTGCGTGGCAAGCAGACCAAAACGGGCCAGCAGAGGCCAAATTCTTTCAGAGCTGGGTTTCTGCTTGGGACTGCCTTTCCTGCTCCTGCTCTCTCTACCTAACAAAAACAAGCCGTAATTCTAGCTGAGGCCCAGCTCTCCACATCCCCCTTCACCTGGAGAAAGGCTCCTGTCCATTTCTCCATGCTGTGATCCTGCAGCTGCTGCTGTCCAGAGCAGGGTTTGGCCTAAGCAGTGCTTTTTTTCTGGGAGGACGCAGGGGTACACATACCCCTAAACATTTTGTGAATCTAAGTTTGGCCTCATTGAGGGGCAGTATTTCAATATGAGTAGGAAAATGAGAGTACCCCTAAACATTTTTAAAGAAAAAAAGTACCGGGCCTAACCATGTGCTTTGCATTACAGCTAACCTGAAAAGAAATAGCTAGTGATTAAAAATCTCTCTCTCTCTCTCTCTCTCTCTCTCTCTCTCTCTCTCTCTCTCTCTCTCTCTCCTTGGGATGACTTTCAACAAGAACCCTGGAGCTTTTGCAACCAGCTTGTTCCTGGCCAGGGGTGACCAGAGGAGGAGTTGGTGGAAGAAAGCCGCCCCCTCTCCTGAGGACATCAGTGGGGCTGGGGAGGCCCTTCTCCTGTCCCTGCCAATCTCTCTGTCTTCTTTAAAATCCATCCTCTGGGAGGAGGAAGAGGAGGAAGCACACATGCAAAGGGGGATCTGACTGTTTTGCTTTCCTGTAGCCCCATCTCTTTTTCTTTTTTAAAATAATATTTGTTAAGTTTTCATTTTTTCCCCTTTGTAAAATAAATAAAATTTAAAAGTAAAATTTTATCACATACATATTTGCTCAAACTGAGCATCAACTTCCTCCCCTCCCACCCCCTGGCTTCCATAAATATTCACATTCATCTTAGCATTTCTATATCCCCCTATTTACTTTCTTTCTGTGCTTAAAAAAAATTAACGCTAGTATTTATAAACAGGTATCTAATCTTAACCTTACAAAATATTTTAAATCAGTCCTGCAAACATTTTCAAATGTTTACAATGTTTCTTCATATATTGTAAAAATTTACTCCAGTCCTTTTCGAACAGGTCATCATGCTAGTTTCGGATTTCCCCTGTCAGCTTCGCCAGTTCTGCATATTCAATCATCTTAGTCTGCCATTCTTCCAACGTTGGAAGTTCCTGCTGCTTCCATTTCTAGGCTAAAAGTGTCCTCGTCACAGTGGTAGCATACATAAATATGTTTATGTCTTTTTGGGGGGAATTTCTTCTCCTATTATACCTGTCAGGGAACTGCCATCAGTGCCGGAGGGACAGAGCAAAAGCCAGAGGGATTCCAGAGAGCGTCCAGGGATCGGGAGAAGCAGCCCATCTTCTGGGGAAGAGAATCAGCGTAGCACCAGTGGAGAAGGGGGGAAGATGGGGGAAGCGGCAAGGCAGTCCCATGACTCCTTGCCTGGGACCAGCGGGGAGAGTAGGGGTCCTCCGTTGCCCACGCCCTCCTTTTGCAGAAGGCTTTCGCGCAGAGAGAGTAGGAGGAGACTAGGCGTCAAAGAGCTTCTTTGCTGGAAGAAGTTTAAGAAACGCCCACTGACGGATTCTGCCAGTGATTGAGTCAGCCACGGGCGAGTGGCGTCCGGACAGATAAAGTTTACTTTGGCAGCCCAGCCAGGTGTTTGTACCCAGCCAGGGAGATAGGCACCTGCTTGCGCATGAGCAACCCCTTAGAAACCATAACAGCAATCCGTGAGTGCCTGAAGTTGCTTGTGCGCAGCCCGGGGAAGGCAGCACGATGAGCCAGACAGGACCAGCCGGAGAGACAGAGCAAGAAGCCACGGTGTGAGGTCTGGTCGAGAGGAATCGAGACCTAGAGGCACATGTCGCTACCCTGTCAGCGCGGCTGGAGGAGAGACGGGCTTGGGATGCGCAGGTCAGAGCCACCCCAATAGGGAGGAAGGTCCCCGGGCTGGTAAATAAGTTTGGAGGAAAGCCCCAACACTACAATGCTTTCCGAACGGAAATTCAATACGCTTTGGAGTTACAGAAAAATGACTTTGCTGATGACGGGGAGAGGGTGGCGTACATTATTGGACATCTGCAGGATGGGGCGCGGGAATGGATCAGACCCTTGATGGTGACAGGGAATGATGCATTAAAAGACCTTAAAATTTTTTATCAGGCAATGGACACGATGTTCTCCAGCGAGGTGGAGCAAAGTGTGACACGGAGGGAGCTGCTGGGGTGCAAGCAGGGAAGCCTGTCCGTCAGAAGCTACTGATCGCGTTTTGCGATGTTAGTGCACAAGCTCGGTTGGGACTTAGATTCTGAACCCGTACAAATGCTGTTTGAGGCAGGTTTGAATCCAGAAGTGAAAGACGAGTTGTCCCGAGCTCCCCGCCTGCGGTCGATGGATCAGCTTACCAAGATTGTGCTTGTGATTGGTGTACGCCAGGAAGCGCGGGCTCAAGAGAAGCGGGAGATAAGGGGGGAGCGTTTCCATAGCAACAGCATTCTTGAGATGCCGAGGGAGCCTTCCCAGGCCGCAGAGCCAATGGAAATGGATGGAGCACGCGCGCGCGAAGTTTCAAACGCCAGATATATAGACATGTGGCCTATATATCTATGTATGTGTTTGCTTGGTACCGTTATTATATACATAATACCTTAATTTGTTTATTTCACCATATTTCCAAATCTCTCTTAACGTCATTCTACACTTTTTCATAATTATGCAGATTTATGCCAAACTCCCAAGTATTTTACCTTTCTTAGCTATCGTCATTCCTGTTTTCTGTTGCAGTTCTCCTATTTCATTACTGTCCATATTCTTAGCTAATAATTTCGTTTTGAATTTACTAAGTATGTCGCTGGAAAACCCCCCCCCCCATCATTCAGTTTGTACAAACTCGACACACACACACTCACACACGACATACGCTACGCTTCTGTTATAAATTCATAGAAAATCAACCATACATCGGATCTGCACCGTTCCACTTTTATTTTACTCCATGAAGGAAGGACTACAAAATGGGGAAGGTTTGATACAGGCCAGCCATAATCCCTTGAGCATACCAGCACATCCACAGGAGCCTTGCCCAGTTGCTATGCCAACCCTGATGGTTCTAGACAGAAGACCATCAAGGTCACAAAGAACTTGCATATAGGAGTGGATTCAGTATGGACTGGAACAAAGGACAATGATCAGCTCTTCCCTCTGGGGGCAGGAAACTGCAAACTCCCCTCTGTCACCTGTAAAGTACTCATGGGGAGGGGGAAAGGGGGAACCAGCCAGGTGACAGGACACTCAGGTTACCACCACAACTCCTCCCTCAACCCCTCCTTTTTGTGATGTATCAATGATGTAGTTGTGATGTAGTTTTAGGGGTGTAGTTTGGGGGATTAGTAACTAATAAAAGTTGGGGTCTTCTTTTGTTCTGGTCTTCCGTCTTGCTTCCTGTCGCGACAGTTTCCAATAAAGGCCAAGCCTACAGGCTGCTGTTTTGCTCCAAATTGTCCTGGTTGGTGTCTTTGTCTTTTTGTCCAAGGGAGCCCTCGGATTCCTCCGTTAACAAGTACCATCTCATTTTCTTATGTTCAGTTTTCTCCATTGCACATGCTGCTCCCTGCCCCCCCCCACAAAACAACAACACGCAAAACAAAACAAAAAACTGCTGCCTGAAATTTCAAATGTGTACTCATGACATTTTGGGGGGTGAGGTGGGCAGGACTTTTGTTGGGGGGGGCAGAACCAATGTGATTGGTCAGTTAGTTAAGTATTTCTATTGTTTTGCTTGATCCGGGGGGGCCGCTGTCCCCCCTCCCTTGGCTACGCCCATGCTCATGCCTTTTTCTCTTGGTACACAATTTTGCCCAGTTTAAACATTTTTGCTCTTAACTGGTTGCACTTTCAGATGTTAATTTCACTGATGTACTGTACATGTTTTCCCATTCATTCTTTTAAGAAATGCATTGCAAAATTCAGGTAAGTGCTATGCTTTAGATTGCAGTTTAGTTCAGGAAATGCAGATCTGGGAAACTCATTTCTCCTCCCTGCCTCCCAGGCCCTCCCCGCCACTTTCTGTGCTGCTCTGGCAATTCCCAGCACCTTCTTTGGGGCTTTGTTGGTGTGAGGAAAGCTGATCTTCTTCTTGGTCCTCCTTGGAGGTCAGCTGAGCACAGCTGGAATGGTTTTAAAGGCAGAATTCCACTGCTCAGATTCCTGGAAAGGAATTCCTGAGCTGTTTCCACTGATTACCTTGATGGTGGCCCCTCCCCCCCCCTTCTGGGCTGGTGAAGCTGCACAGGCAGGTCTGCACAAAGAGGGATCCCACAGAGGTGGCACTTTTGTACCCGACTGAGTCAAGGGCAAGCTCCCTCTGTGCAGCCAGAGGACTCCCACAGCTCCTGGCCCAGACTCACCCACCTCCTTCCAAATCTCCCCGCTCAGATATTTAAACTGCTTACAAAATTCTCTGTCTGTGTTTGTGCTTCATGGCCCATCAACTTTTGGGGCCCCCGGCCCCCTCAAATATTTTATTGGGGAGGGCTGAAGGGACCTCGGCTCCTATGCTGGGCCTCCACTGTTAATGTGCAAACCATAGACCTTGGGCTGATGCACCCAGCCAAGGCAGCCCAGCCTAAGGGAGGAGTCATCCTAGAACCCAATGGGGTCACCCAGTGAACCTGATTGTTGGGAGCTTCAGGACCGACAAAACGAAGGTCTTCTTCACACTGGGAATGATGCAAGTGTGGAATTTGCTGCCCTAAGGGGTGGGCATCAGAAGGCGATTAGGCAAAATTCCTGGAGGACAAGGCTATTGGTGGCTAATGTCAGCCTCAGCTATGGGGGAAGGTAATCCTCAGTGGGAAGAGGACTGCTGTTGGTGTGCTGAGCAGGGTTGCCATATTCTGAAAAGTGACAATCTGGATACAGCAAAATCTAAAAAATAAAGAAAGGGATTTTTGAGCTGTTTTTAATGACATTCACCAAAATCTACGCTTCCAACATGGGCTGCCATACATCTGGATTTTCCCAGACATTTCAGCGATTTCTGCCCAGACACTGCTAACAAGAGCTGAATCCCGGCTATGTCTGGGAAATTCCAGACATATGACAAACCTAGTGTTGAGGTCCTCTTTGTGGGCTTCCCTTTGGGGCACCTGGTTGACCACTCAACCAGATAGGGATTGGTCTCATCCAGTGACATGGCTCTCCTGATGTTCTTAGGGGTTGACAGGGCATCTCCCAAGCTCACCAAACGTATAAATGTACAAATTAACAATGCTGTGCATAACCTCACATCTGGCTTGGCCAAAAGCTGCTGCTCACCAGCATAGCTTAGGGCCATGAAATCCAGATGCTAATGAGGAGGGGGGGGGGCTGAAGCAATGGGCAGGGGCAATCATGAAAGCAGGAGTTGACACTAGGATCATGCAGAACCCATCATGGCAGTTGCAGGAGAATAAAAACTCCTTGTGAGAAACCACAAATCTGTGGTCTTCAGGAGAGCTTCTTCTGCAGGTCTCCCACCCCCTTTCCCTTTGTTTTCACAATGCATGGGGAGACAACAGAGCTCTGAATTATTTAAGGTGTTGTGGTTATTTATTTATTTATTTGCAGTGGGGGATTTTTTGGGGGGGAAACCCCTCCCGCCCCTTCAGGGAGGGCCCTGTGGTAGCTGATCTGCCATGTTCTGGCCAGTAGTTTGCATTCATCCATCCTTGGAAAACTTGTTCTGCAAAACCAATGCAGAGAATGCAGCCGGGGCACTACCTTACCTCCCCCCCCCCCCGGACACAGAGCCTGCAGCACATACATGCTTCTCAGAGCTGCCCAAAATGGGTTGGGGGGGGTAGAGGGAAGACCAGGGGTCAGCAAACTTTTTCAGCAGGGGGCCAGTCCACTGTCCCTAAGACCTTGTGGTGGGCCGGGCTATATTTTGGGGAAAAAATAAATGAATGAATTCCTATGCCCCACAAATAACCCAGAGATGCATTTGAAATAAAAGCACACATGCTACTCGTGTAAAAACACGCTGATTCCCGGACCGTCCATGGGCTGGATTGAGAAGGCGATTGGGCCAGATCCGGCCCCCACGCCTTAGGTTGCCTACCCCTGGGTAAGATCACCACCAGTTGAGTGAAGTGCTGGGTGTCTGGCAAAGCAGGTCCCACCTGCAGCTCCCTCTGGGCATGCAGAGCTCTGGAGATATCCAGCCAATCCTTATTCCTATCATGCCAATTTGGTTGTGTGAATCTGGAAATCTTGGGCAGGGGGAGGGATTTCATGGCACCTTTCAACTGCAGGCGTGTATACATGCATGCACATGAATTTGGGCTCCTTCTCCTGCCCAGACACATTTTTTCCTTTCCTTTGGGGTTCACCCTTTCCCAGGCTGGTGGAGCTCTCCAGTTGTTTTGGACTATCACAGACTGCAACTCCCGTGAGCCTCAGTTTGCATGGCCAAGGATCAGGGGATCAGGAATGTATAAAAATGTATTAGAAAGCATTTTTCAAATGTGCATTCTGAGAGGAAATACCTTTAGAAATGCATATACTGAGAGCTAATGTGTTCTTTTATTTTTTATGCATTTTTAATTGATATTCAACAAAAATTAAAATGATACATGTCAGTACAAACTATATAAAAAGGAAAACAAAATCTAGCTGCAACAAATGCAGTTTAAATTAATGTAACTTTCTGGGCAGGCAAGGCACATAATCACCCTCCTCATTAAGGAATAGTACCTAGGTAAGTACATCAAGAAAACATCTGAACCAATTTCTAAAATGAGTCAAACCCATTGCCCTGAAATGGAAAAATAGGAAACCAAACTGGAAAGACTATAAACAAGGTGTGAACATTGACAGTACTCAAGTCATCCAAATCTGCTTTAAGGTTGGTGAAGGAGGCCATCCATGTTCCTGAACATTAACATACATCATAAAATCTGACTATACCAAAATAAAGTTATCATTTTAAAAATATATTTTTACTTTGGCCTGTAAGAATTCTTAACTTGAATGGCTCAAACCTTTGCATACCAGTAATCCAGATTAGCTGCTGCCAAGTCCCTGCCACATTTTCCAATTGTGCATCCTGCTACAATAGGAAAGTGTACAACTAACTCCTTGCTGTGCACGACAGTGTCATCCACGGCAACCCCACAGATGCCCGCTTGGTTGGAGGCTCCCTTGTGCTTGGCGAGGGGAATTTCTCCTGGGTGTGTGTTTAGGGGCTGCCCCTAACCTCCCAGGTTCAGTTCCAGCAAGCCTCTAGTTACAGGATCCTGGGGGCCAGAGGTTGGGGGCACACCTGAGGTCCCAGAGAGGCGCTGCAGGAGGGGACAGTGCTGGGTTTATGGGCCAAGGAGGCGCACAGATTGTGCCCTCTGAGGACCACGTGAAATGCCTCCTTTAGCCTTATGGTGTGTTTTTCAAAAAAAAAAAAAAAAGCCCCAATGGAAGTGACTTGGTGAGGCAGCCCAGCAGGAGGGCCATATCTCCCACTGGTCCTGTAAGTCCCTCTGGGCAGAGATGTGAATGGCCTTTTTGCCCCCCCCTCTCCCGGTGGCCCCTGGCAAGGCAAACTTGGGGGGGGGGGAGAGCTGGGGCTGCTTTTCCTGTAATGTGAATCAGGCACACACATGCAGTCATGTCCTCCTGGGGCTTCTGCCATGCGCTGGAGGGGCTCGGCATTTGAGAGGGGATTGTGGGGCGGCTTCCTTGCAGGGCCAGCCAAAGGATTTGGACTGCCCAAGCTCCGCTGAAATGTTTATTTATAACTTTGTCTGGCAGAAAGCTGGCCAAGGGAAACACATGGAGGGGTCTCCAACCAGCCCAGTGCAGATGGGGCCAAGAGCTGTTGGAGGGGTGTGTGTGTGTAAGATTCAACAGGAGCAAAACTATCAAGATGCTCTAAGAGCTGTAAGTTGCCTTTTCTGGGCAGTGTGGCTGGCTCACCCTGAAGAAGCAGTCATCCTTGGGCAACTAGGTTTGTGAGTGAGATAGGTGCTGATAGAGGGTGGCCTGGGCTGTGTGTGTCTTTGCCCAGATCCTCTGTCCCTCTTGCTTATAGGGCAGCCTTACAAAGTGGTGCTGTCCCAGAGAAACCCCACCATCCAGCCCCCCTCCAGTTGCCCAAAGGCCTGTCTATGGGTTGTGTGGGTTTGTGTCTGGAGCACTTTAAGGGTCCAGCTGTGCCCCTGGGGCATTTTTTGGGGTGTGTGTATGTGTGTTGTGGGGGGGTTTCTTAGTAGGTACTTAGTTATCCACTGAGTTGATACATGGAATTAAACTGAATTTGTGGAATTTATATCCCACCTTTATCTGAATGGAGCTCAAGATAGCATACTTGCCTCTCTCTCCTCTCATTTAATCCCCACAGCAGCCCTGTAAGGTAGGCTAGGCTGAGAGGCAGGGACTGGTCTGGGGGTAGGCCAAGGTTTTGAGAATGGTATAGGTGCAATCTATTCTGAACAAAAAGCAAAACTAATTGTAAATAACGTGGTTACTGAAGAAATTGCTATTGAAAAAGGGACACGACAGGGGTGCCCAATATCCCCATTACTTTTTATAACTGTTCTGGAGGTTTTACTAAATATGATTAGAGGGGACCAGCTGGTAAAAGGGATTCAGGTCGGAGCTAAACAATATAAGTTGAAAGCGTTTGCAGATGATTTAGTTTTAACTTTGCAAGAGCCAGACACTAGTACGAAAAAAGTTTTGGAGATAATACAAGTTTTTGGTCGAGTGGCAGGTTTTAAGTTAAATAAACAAAAAACAAAGGTATTGGGAAAGAATTTAACAGTGGAGGAAAGAGAGAAGTTTCAGAGTGAAACTGGATTAATGGTAGCAAATAAAATGAAATATCTAGGGGTCAATTTAACAACTAAGAATGCGAACTTATTTAAAGATAACTATGAGAAATGCTGGACAGAAATTAAGAAAGATTTGGAAATATGGTCAAACTTGAGACTTTCCTTGTTAGGCCGAATTGCTGTTATTAAGATGAATGTTTTGCCAAGAATGTTGTTTTTGTTTCAAACACTGCAGATTGTGGACAGAATGGATTGTTTCAAGAAGTGGCAGAAAGATATATCGAGATTTGTCTGGCAGGGCAAAAAGCCCAGAATAAAATTTAAGATACTAACTGATGCAAAAGAAAGAGGGGGGTTTGCCCTGCCGGACTTAAAACTGTATTATGAAGCAGCAGCTCTTTGCTGGCTGAAAGACTGGCTACTTCTTGAGAACACAGACATTTTGGACTTAGAAGGGTTCAATAATAGATTTGGTTGGCATGCATATATATGGTATGACAAGGTAAAAATTCATAAAAGTTTCAAAAACCATATTGTTAGGAAAGCACTATACAATGTTTGGATTTGTTATAAAGATCTGTTGGAAAATAAAACCCCTAGGTGGTTGTCACCAATGGAGGCTAAG